>NC_053495.1:40820648-41182231 GCF_905171775.1 Rana temporaria
ACAAAACAAAGCTGTTCATCCAAACATCTCATAGAACTGATCAAACAAATTGATCCTAACTACACCTATACTGCTAAAGATCCCTTCAGAGATCTGAATATCATAACTGCGAAGGCGGTAGCCTACCAGGATAGGCAATATTAATTTATCCCCTGTAGACCACTGATAGAGAAAGAAATGGCAATGATATTGTAGAAAAAATCAATCGAAAATATCTTCTTATAGTGTAACAATACACAGAAGTAGTTGTCCATTAAAAGGTGAGTAGATACTGATATAAGAATATCTATAGATATAGATAGTAGATATAAGAAAGGGAGCTTTCAATGCATCAGATCCAGGGCTGGTGCAAGGATTTTTGACACCCTAGGCGAAACCTAATTATGCTCTAAACCACAGGTGTCAAACTGATGGCCCTCCAGCTGTTGCAAAACTACAAGTCCCATGAGGCATTGCAAGTCTGACAGTTACAAGCATGATTTCCAAAAGCAGAGGCATGATGGGACTTGTAGATCCGCAACAGCTGGAGAGCCGCCAGTTTGACATCCCTGCTCTAAACCATAAAATGTTTAAAAAAGTCCATTATATAAGATGTATTTTTGTACCAGGTGCTCCACTGTACACATCCAAAAATGCACCAGATTAAAAAAAGTCAATACCTGTATTAGAATGAGGTTACGCGTAGGTTTAGACATTAAAAGTTAATGTATAGAAGGCTGGGTTAAGTTAAGGTGAATATTGGGTTTTACTTTCCAATGTTAGGCCAAGAGTTAAAGCACTTTTAAAGCACTTATAAAATAAAGATCCTGTTCCTTTAAATCTTGTTATACAGCACAGTGCTTGTGCTGTGTAATTTGGCCCCCTGTATCACCTGAAATACCTGGCTGATCCAGCCTGAATATACCCCCCTCCCCTCCCCTCTCCTCCTCTGTAATCTGACCACTGTATATCATGGCTGCTGAGCCCTGACACTGTGGTCAGTTTACGTGCCTCAGTCCTCAGCAGCTCTCCTCTGTCCTCTCCCCCCTCCCCTTCCTGGCTGTCAGCTCTGTGTCCTTGCCCGCCCCTTCCTGCTGCTCAAATTAAGGTTACAATTACAACATTTGGTATGTCTCTGCAATTTTCTAAATTTCTTGCTGCCTAAAAACCCCACTGGGGAGCCTTTCCTTTTTCATTATTTAATTTAGGGGTGAGCAGCACTTTCCCTATCCATTGTGTCCTCTTTCCATTTATACAATTACACCATCCTATCTGTGTATTCATGTAATGTGCTCTGTGATTTAGCTATATACCTCAACACTCATGTGACCCCGCCACCTCTCTCCTCTCTCGAATGAAAGCTGTAGTGGGTGGGCTGCCTCTCTCCTCCTCCCCTCCTGACTGACATCAGCGGAGGATCCTATAAGTTTGGGTTTGCCAAATTTTGAACAAGATTTGGCAAACCATAAGGCTCGGTTGACACTATCGCGGCATCCGTCCCACAGCCGATGCGTGCTGGTTTACCGTTTCAGGTCCGATTTCAGCCTGAATTTTGGGCTGAGTTCGGACCTGAAACGCACCAAAAAAAGCACACGTTTTTCCTGCACATCGCACTGGCCCTGCTACGGAGATATGTGAACCGGCTCCATAGGGAGCCAGTCACATTCTTCTGCTATGCGAATTGGATGTGAAGAAAACGCACATTCAATTTGCATAGGTGTGAACCGAGCCTAAATGAACCAAACCTGCACAGATTAGCCCATCACTAGTTTCTATGTAGAGTTTGAGCCTACAGTATATGTGTACATGGGGCGCCATGTGTGCTCATTACATATACAGATTCTAATGACATAAACACCCACAAAACGTCTTTATCCAGAAACCATGAGCACACCATGTAATAGTTACTTTGTTGTCTAGAATCCATGGAACCATGACACTATCTGCTAGAGGCTACATTCCTGCTACAAAGCCTAATAGTTATGCAACATTATTTATACTTTCAAACAGTACATATGAAAAACAAAGTAGGCACAGATATCCACTTTGCATGATTATGCATATTTCCAGCTATTATTTTATTTGCTTTATTCTTGCCAGGATGCCTCATTTTAGGCTTCATGTTAAGTACCCTAAGTAAATGCTGATTGTTCCAGTAAGGATACTTTGTCTAAATGACAGCAAAGTATTCTACAGCTGGTCACACATGTTACAAGCAGGATGTAAAATCTTTGTGTAATCCCCCTTAAAAGCCCATATAAACTTTCATATTAAATAAGCTAAAAACATTTAAAGGGGAGTTCCACCCACAATTTCACTTTTTAAATATAAATACCCCTGTAATACACAAGCTTAATGTATTCTAGTAAAGTTAGTCTGTAAACTAAGGTCCGTTTTGTTAGGTTGTTCTAGTTTATAATCTAGAAATAGACCGTGGCCATCTTAAGTGTGGGCATCATGAAGCCAGACTGTATGACTTCCTGGATTTCAGCTTTGCATATGTCGCACATGCTCAGTGCACAAGCAATGTAATAGGTTTCAGTCAGGTTTGCAAGGACTACTGGGAAACATGATGCCTATCCCAGAAACCCTTGCAAATAGCCTAGGCAAATAAGGAGGAGGAAGTAATGAAGGACTACAAAATAAAGGTATTTACAAGCAACAAATTAAATAAAAATTGTCCATTCTGAACACTATGAGATTAGAGCATGCAGCACAGACAAACATAAAAAAATGGGTGGAACTCCACTTTAAGGTGCATCAAAAAAGGTATGCTAAATTGTACAGTTCATTTTCTTAAGAAAGCAGCAACAGTCTAAATAGAAGAGCCATTTCCCCAGCCAGCATACAGTAGAGAAGGACTCTTTTTGTGTGGAAGCAGTAGTCTCTCTTAGGTGAATTACGCCTGGATCTCCTTCTTAACGTCGCCCAGGTACCGACTGACAGGTGATCAATCCTTCAGTGTCCGGCTACCTTGATCCCCGGTGATTCGTCAAAATTCTTTTGGACCGCCAGCCTCTCATTGGCGCTCCTCAGACAGACTCCCCACCAAACAGCTATGCCGCTTGGGATCCTCAAAGGTGGGAACCCAGTTGATCACTGGGTCCATGTCGCTGCTCAAATGTTCCGGACCAACATGATCCTGGAACCAGGAACACCACGTGGCATACACGGCCCGGCCAGGTAGGCCATAACGCCGGGGCGCCCTGATGTGGCCACCCTAAAGGTGGGTGCCACACTGGGCGAAGAAGACGAACCCAGAACCAATTGCGTCTGCCCCATAAATACCCTCCCCCAGTATGCACAGTGAGGCTCTACCCTCCTGATTGGCCGCTGGGCAAAAGCACCCAAAATTTGACTCCACTGCTGCCATCTACTGCACTGGGGTGGGAAGAACACCCCAGCACAACAGAATGCGCCTACAGCATAGCCAAGCTGAGACAGAGACCCTGCTGTGAACATAATAATTGGGATCAGAGTCTAACTACACTCTGATCCCCCTCTAAATTAAAATAGCACCAGTACTCTTAAAGTACCCAGGCGCTATATATATATATATATATATATTTACTTTTTGGTGTCTTCTAATAAATCAAACAGTGAAAGCACACAAAACACACAAAAGATAATCATCAGAATTGCTGTATTCAGGAATACGCACTAATTCCCAAAATTCCTCCACTCGTGAACAAGCAGACTTCCCTTTAGGTAATATATACAGGAAGAATAGGCTTATTAAAACCTCATCTAATAATAATAAAGAGGCCATCACTCTTCATCCTGCAAGTACAACACAGAAAGCACATGAGTTGGCTTTGTCAGAGGACAGCTGCCAGGAAATGGCTGCTTAGAAAGTTATCCTTTCAAAGCGTTTGTCATCTTGATAGTCATGACAAGCAAACAATTACTGCAGGCCTAAGTGTTAATGCAACCTCTGGCTACTGGATGCTTTTCTAAACAGAATGCTCAACAATAATCATCATCCGCAATACCTCTAGGATCTCCGACTTCTCTGGCTAATAGTGGAAGCAAAAGAGTACAGTGGCTATATGACAACTAAACACAGCCAACCTCGTCTGAAGCCGGGACAGGGACTTAAAGGGCAGCTCTAAAATAGAGGTCATGACAATACTGCCGTTTCCATTATTGACAGCTGATATGGCAGAAAATAGAAGGGTAGCGCCGAGTGATGCCCAGCCAACTAAAACATTAAAGTATAGCTGCTGCCAAAACTTTTTTTTTATATCCTGGGTAGACTATGGTTAGAATTCTTATCTGGTTTTTATTTTTAGCAAATGGATTGACAGTATAAGGCCTCGTACACACGACCGGATCTATCCGCTGGGATTTATCCCCAGATCAGTTCCAGCAGATAGATCTGGTCGTGTGTAGGCCCGAGCGGACATTTATCGGCGGATAAAAATCCAGCCGAGGGATTTCAAGCGGATAAAAATTTCTTAGCATGCTAAGAAATCTATCCGCTTGAATCCTGTCCAGCGGATTGATCCGGTCGTCTGTACAGACTCACCGGATCAATCCGTCCGCTCCCCTCCCTCGCATGTGTCGTAATGATTCGACGCATGCGTGGAAGTACTTACCTTCCAGCGTCGCGCACGTCGCCGTGTCATCGGCGCGGCGACGGCTCGACGCGTCACCGCGGATGGATTCCGCGCGGATTTTGATCTGATGGTGAGTACAGCCATCAGATCCAAATCCGCCAGAGGATTTATCCGCTGGGAACGGTCCGGCGGACCGTTTCCAGCGGATATCTTCTGGTGTGTACGGGGCCTAAGAGATTTCAATAAAATCTTTAACTGAAAAAAAAAAAAAAAGTTTCTTACGTTCACATAAATGCTTAAAGTAATAATATAGGTTCACGTTTTGTGCAGAGTTGCCCTGATCATCCTCTTCTGGGGTTCCACGGCGGCTCTTGTGGCTCCTCCCCGCAATAGCTAACCCCCTCCCCCTCTGGGAAGTTCTAACCTGAGGGGGTTACCTTGCGGGCGTGCTCCCGTGTCATACACTCGGCGTACATAGCCGCAGAGTGTATGACTCAGCCTCGCCCCCCGGCGGCCGCATCATTGGATTTGATTGACAGCAGCGGGAGCCAATGGCTGCGCTGCTATCAATCTATCCAATGAAGAGCCGAGAAGCCGTAGGGAGAAGTATGTGGGATTGCACCCACGGAAGTTTAGGGCTCAGGTAAGTAAAACGGGGGGCCAAAAAGTAGGTGTTTTTTCACCTTAATCGGTTAAGCCCCGGACCTTTAGGCAGCTAAATGCCCAAGCCAAGTTTTGCGATTGGGCACTGTGTCGCTTTAACAGACAATTGCGTGGTCGTGCGACGTGGCTCCCAAACAAAATTGGCGTCCTTTTTTCCCCACAAATAGAGCTTTCTTTTGGTGGTATTTGATCCCCTCTGCGGTTTTAATTTTTTGCGCTATAAACAAAAATAGAGCAACAATTTTGAAAAAAATGCAATATTTTTTACTTTTTGCTGTAATAAATATCCCCCAAAAACATATATAAAAAAAAAAATTTCCACACTTTAGGCCGATACATATTCTTCTACATATTTTTGGTAAAAAAAATCGCAATAAGCGTTTATCGATTGGTTTGCGCACAATTTATAGCGTTTACAAAATAGGGGATATTTTTATTGCATTTTTATGAATTTTTTTTTTTTTACTACTAATGGCGGCGATCAGCAATTTTTTTCGTGACTGCGACATTATGGCAGACACTTCGGACAATGTACGCCCATATGCCTGTACGTGCCATTCTGTGGACGTACATATACATGCGGCGGTCGGCAACCGGTTAATGCATAAAATGCATTAAGGTGAAAAAACACAAGGCTTTACAACCCCTTTAAAGCGGAACACTGGACACACATAATTCAATTTATATATATTCTTCTAAAGTCACAAAGCATATACAGTAAATATACAGTGGAACCCTCGGTTTAAGGGTAACTTGGTTTGAGAGCGTTTTGATTTGCAAGCAACTTTTTTTTTTAATTCTGACTCGGTTTGCGGGTGTTGACTCGCAAGACGAGCAGAATTCAGAATTTTTGTTTTGCAATCTTGCTGTTTTGCAACTTTGCCCCCATCGTCAATATGACAGGGATGGAGGCGCATGACTTTACCCAGTCATGTCTTCATTTAAAGTCCCAACTTCCCAATCCCCTCCAATAATCAGAATTCAAGCTAAATAGGCCTGCAGTACCTAATTTGGCCTGAGGTAAGGGGGCGGAGGAGCCGAGCAGAGCCGAAAATAGGCCTGCAGTACCTCATTTATCCTGAGGTACGGGGGTGCAGGAGCCGAGAAAAGTCGAACATTGGCATATAAGCATGCAACAATTTAGAAATTGGATGAAAAGGTTTAGTACTGTAAAAAAAAAAAAACATTTTTTAAAAGATAAATAGATTTTATATATAGCTATAAAGAATAGACCAAAATGAGGGAGAAATGAGGACAAAACAGGGACAGAGAAGACTTTGTTCCAAATCAGGGACAGTTTTAAACTATGGGTATATCAGGGATGCTGTACAGTGGAACCTTGGATTAAGAGCATAATCCATTCCAGGAGAATGCAGGTAATCCAAAGCACTCGCATATCAAAGCGAGTTTCCTTATAGAAGTCAATGGAAACGAAAATGATTTGTTCCGCATTACCTTCTATGGCATGCAATACCGCATGTGGCCAGAGGTGGGGGGTGCCAGAGAGTTTCGGAAATACTTGGAACCGCTCAGCTGAACATCGATTCTGAGTACTTTCAAATGGCTCAAAAAGGCTTTGATCGGCTCCACTCGGCTCCTGCGCCCTGCACATCTGGCCAAATGCGGTACTGCACACCGCTGTGGCTTGAATCCTGCTCGTTTTGCGAGACAACACTCTCAAACCGAGTCCGGATTTTGAAAAAAATCTCGTATTGCGAATCACTCGATTAAGCTTGTAACTCGCAACCTGAGGTTTCACTGTATTTGATTTATCTCAATATGCAGAGAGACCTATGTATATTTATTTATCAGGAAATAAATGTGTGAAATGGACTGGCCAGTCTCTCATCTCCCATTGAAAGTGATAAAGGTCTGCTGATAAATGCAAGCTATATTGAAGTGTCTAATATGCAGTGAAACAAACATAATATCAGGGTAACTCCACCTGACTGTTGATGGGCTTTACACACTACCCTGCAGTCCATGTTTAGGACACCTTTGGTTGGACTTCTAGCTGTAACATTCTGCTAGCAACAGCATATTTGTATTTTTTCTAGATTGTTAAATCTGTTGTATCTAGCTGTTAATGACTGCCATCTGCTGGATGATATTCAATACTATGATGTGTTTACAATGCATATAGCCATGGGGCCCTTAATCAGTAGCAGACCGCCCCATGCACATATATGGCAAAGGGGCGGTCACTCTGCGGTGGATCATGTACATGTACGTGATCCGGCATTTCTGCGTAGGTGGCGCGTACCCCCTACCCAGGGATCATATATCATCTGCACTGTAATTCGGTACAGCACAAGCTGATTAGCAGGTCCAGGCAGGCCCGGATTTCCCACAAGGCCACAGAGGCCAGGCCTTGGGGCGGCAGGGCTCCAAGGGGCGGCAGTGGCATGGAGTCCCCCGACGCCCAGAACATACAGTTAGGGCAGTAAGTTATGGGGGAATCCACTCGCTCGTTAACAAGTGATTGCGGCAATGTCACCGAAATCACTTGTAAAATATGTGCTCCCGTCCGTTCTCCCCTCTCCCCCACCCCACATACCTCTATTTGCTTGCTCTGTCTTCGGGACTCTGTCCCCCCCCCCGGCCACCGAGTCTGTCTCCTGTCCCTGCTGCCGATGTACACAGTGAGAGGGGAGAGCTGTGCTCTTCCCAGCTCAGCTGTAACAGAAGTTCTAGCACAGTGCTAGGACTCCTGTTTTGGAGGTGACAGGGTCAATAAAGAGAACATGTCACCTCCAATTGCTATCACACAGGAAATTGTTTTCTCCTGTGTGATAGCAAAAAAGTTAAGTGAAAAAAAATTGATAAAAAAATAAATAAATAATAAGAAATAATAATTAAATTAATAAAATCAAAAAGTAAATAATAAAAAAAATAATAAGAAAAATAATAAGAAAATTATACAACAATTTTAAAAAGTAAGCGACAAGCTACAAATAAATAAAAATAAAAAAAGTGATAAAAAAGAGTAAAAAAACAAACAAAACATATTTGATCTAACCGTGCCGCACATTCTCCGTTTATTTGGGGGGGGTAGGTTGGCGGGGAGGGGGTGCATTGTGGAACCTGGCCTTGGGGCGGCAGGGAGAGCAAATCCTGCCCTGGGTCCAGGCCTATGATTTATGGCTGGAACCTGCTGAATGGCTTAGCGAATTACAGTACAGAGCCCTATGTTTGATTTCAACACAGGGCTCTGTACACAGAGAAGAGATTTTGCTTGTTTTTTCCTCCCTGCAAAGTCGCCACATCTACTAGTAAAAGCAGCACATATTGCACATATTACACTTGTTAGACACACAGTTAACCTTTTCATTGCCCCTAGATGTTAATCCCTTGCCAGCCAATGTCATTAGTACAGTGACAGTGTATAGTTGTAGCACTGATCATTGTTATAGTGCCACTGGTGATGTCCGTGTCAGTTAATCAGTTCCCATTCACTGTTCAGTTAGTGTCAGATTGTATGCCGCACAGTCCCATTATAAGTCACCGAGTCGCTGATCACCACCATTACTAGCATATAAAAAAAAAAAAAATAAAGATTTCCAGTATATATTCCATAGTTTGTGGATGCTATAATGTTCACGCAAACCAATCAATATACACTTATGTAGCAAATACATTTTTGCCTAAATTTATGAAGAAATTTTATTTTTTCAATTTTTTTGATTGGATATGTATTATAGCAGAACATAGAGAATATCCACTTTGATTTGTAAAAAAAAAAAAAAAAAAATCACCAAAATGATCAAATTTTGCTTTAAAACTAGTAAACATTGGAAAAGGAGAGGGAAATATTATATTTTGATTTTTTTTTTTTGCAGGGTTATTGTAAGATGTAGTATGTGTATGATAACTGTTTCTGGAAAATTATGATTGTGTAATGTTATAATTTGCATCATTGAAAGGAAATCCATAAAAATGTATGAATAATAATAAAAAAAAACAAGTAAACAATTTTAGAAAAAAAAAAAACATTTTACATTTGTCCTGGATTTACCCTGATGAGATTTTGGGATTGAAAAAAAAAGTCTGCGGAAACACTCACTAAATTTGTTTTTCTCCTTAAAAGAAATTAAACTCATAAAAATGACACTTTGCTCAGATTAATTTGGATCGTCTAGATCAAGGGCTTGTTTTCCTTCCAGTACATGGCTTGCTGCAGGCTCCACAATCATTGTTTGGGCTCATTAAACAATAAACACAAGAACAGGGCAAAAACATGATGGCAAAAGATGACTAAATTCCACGACTGTCAAAAGTCTTTACTTGTAATGGTTTCCATGTTTGTCCTTTTTTTTTTTCCTAGAATGTTTTGCCATGCAAAACAGTTTTTTTTTAGAAGTTACCAGTTCTAGGTTTGAAGTATTCATATTAGCTGGTGTCAGTCACAAAGCTTTTCTATGCATGTATTCATGATTTCTTTGGATTGTTTTCTTTGATGAACTTGAAACGATTGTAAACAGGATTTTTTTTGTGCTTTAATAAATAGCCAAATAATAGTTCAAGAGCTTCTGGCTAAAAGCAACATAACAGCATCCAGACTGGAAAAGTCAAGAGTAAAATACAAATGATTACTTTGTATCTCCAAAGAGAAGCAGAACATTTCACAGTGAAGAAGAAGAGCTGAAAATGTACACAGTAATGCCGCGTACGCACGATCGAAAATTCCGACAAGAAAAGTTTGATGTGAGCTTTTGGTCGGAAATTCCGACTGTGTGTATGCTCCATTGGACTTTTTCTGTCGGAATTTCCGCCAACAAAAGATTGAGAGCTGGTTCTATATTGTTCCTATCGTCTGTATGCAATTCGGATGGCTAAAAAAACATGCATGCTCAGAATCAAGCAGAAGAGCCAAACAGCCAAATGAACTTCACTGATCTCGGCTCGTCGTACGTGTTGTATGTCACCGCGTTCTTGACAGTAGGAATTTCCGACAAGATTTGTGTGACTGTGTATATGCAACACAAGTATGAGCCAACATTCTGTCAGAAAAAAAAAACATGATTTTCTTGTCAGAATTTTCGATCATGTGTACGGGGCAAAAGGCCCGGAGCTAGGAGGAAGGAATAAAGCGAAGGGCTGGCATGACAGGGTGGAAGAGGAACCAGACAGAGCCGTGTTAATGTGCAAAAGAGACAGATGGGAATTTCCTACTTACGTGATTGGTGGAGTAGACAGGGTTATGAGGAGGAGCATTGGAGAAAGGACTGGAAGAAGGGGTGGTGCCGTAACAGTCAGGTTGGAAAGCCATCAAATGAAAGTCCCACCCTCCATCTCTGAGATAGGGTAAGTCGGTTTGAGGGTGTAGGTGTAGAGAAGGCTGTTGGTACCCCTTGGATGGGGTTAAAATATCTGTCTGTGGGATACAAGTGGGGAACCATCGTTGGTATGGTGTCCTATGGTTGGCTGTGGTCCACTAAGGCCCCGTACACACGGTCGGACCAAACCGATGAGACTGGTCTGTCGGACCGTTTTCAGCGGTTCACCTCTGAAGTGGCCTGACGGCCTGATGTGTGTACACACCATCAGTTCAAAATCCGATCGGGTCAGAACGCGGTGACGTAAAACACACGACGTGCTGAATAAAACAAAGTTCAATGCTTCCAAGCATGTGTCGACTTGATTCTGAGCATGCGCGGATTTTGAACCGATGCTTTTCTGTACTAACCATCGGTTTGGTCCGACGGGGCAGCGGTCCATCGGTTCGGTTTTGAAGCTTGTTTAGACATTTTGGACCGAAGGAAACCAGACCGATAGCCTATACACACGGTCGGTTTGGTCCGATGAAAATGAACTTCGGTTTATTCTCATCGGACCAAACCGACCGTGTGTACGGGGCCTAAGAGGGACCAGGCAGTGGTAGACCTGTAAGGTGTGTGTGTGGCAAGTGTTAATGTCCCTAAGTCGGTGTTCTTGCAGCTGGGGACATCTAGCTTTGGTTTATGTTACTGTTTAAATTGTTATTTATTGTTTATGTTGTTTAATAAAAGGCCGGACGGCCATTTAACTCCAACTAGTGTCATGTGTTTTAATGGGAATGGGGGTTGGAGGTATAAAGGGCTATGTAGGTTTCCCTTGGCATCGGACATATGTTGGAGATGCAATGGGGCAGAAGGAACAACATACCACATATGGTGGGACTGTGACTTGATACTTCGGTTTTGGCAAAAGGTTTGTGAAATAATTCAACGTATTACGGAGACTTCGATCTCATTAACGGCTGCCTGCTGCCTACTAAATGTTTCTAAAGGCACTATGAAAAGATACAAGAAATCTTTAACAAGATTTTTACTTACAGCTGCAAAAGCCCTAATTCCTAGATATTGGAAAACCACACAGACCTGCCAGACAGTACAACCAGGTTGGTGATTTGACATTCTCTGCTGCATTAAAAGCCTTATGCCGCGTACACACGATCAGTCCATCTGATGAGAACGGACCAATGGACCGTTTTCATCGGTTAACCGATGAAGCTGACAGATGGTCCGTCGCGCCTACACACCATCGGTTAAAAAAACGATCGTGTCAGAATGCAGTGATGTAAAACACAACGATGTGCTGAAAAAAACGAAGTTCAATGCTTCGAAGCATGCGTCGACTTGATTCTGAGCATGCGTGGATTTTTAACCGATGCTGTACCTACTAACGATCGTTTTTTTCCTATCGGTTAGGAATCCATCGGTAAATTTAAAGCAAGTTGGCTTTTTTTTAACCGATGGTTAAATAACCTATGGGGCCCACACACGATCGGTTTTGACCGATGAAAACGGTCCATCAGACCGTTGTCCTCTGTTTAACTTATCATGTGTACGAGGCCTTACATGTACCCAGTGAAGCGATTAGCCTCAGGCAGGACTGTCTATAACACAGGGCAAAGGGTGCAGCTGCCCTGGGCGCAGTCATTGTTTTGGGGCCCAAAACAGCTGCCTCTTGAGCCCTGCACTGCCCCCAAATAGTTGATAAGTGGACTGGACAGAAATACAAAGCAGGTAAAACAGTTACCATATATGGATGTTGGTAAATGTTGCTGTTTTCCTACTATTCTGCTCTAATTAAATAGTGAACAAAAAATAACTTGAATGGGTAGTCTTGCAGCTGCAGTTGGGAAAGAAGACTAAACAAAATGCAGACACACTCAAGTATTCATTGCATTAGGGGCATCATGAATTGCAAATGACCTATCTGTATTGCTTGGAGACAACGCTAAAACAAAAGGAAAATGAAGCCAGGATGTTAAAGCCAAGTTCTCTTATGTTGAATCTTATGAGGCATAAGCTGAAGCATTGTTCTGAAATGTTTATCACTGCGTGCCAATAGGATTTCTACAGCCTTACAAGCGTACCGTCCCCTTCTGTATGCTAATGAGCTGATTTGCATGATGGATGCATCACAGTCCTTGCAGAGTCAGAGCTTTCTCTGGTCTTTAAGAATGAAGTGAATCTGTTCTAGACCTGCAATGCTGTCATGTTCTATTACTACAACAGACCGGTGTTACATATCGGCCACGCCGCTCATCTTATTCCTATACATGAATTGCTTAGAATGTCTGCAGCTACTTGCGGGTAACAATAATAAAGTACATCTAAAAGATTTGGAAAACATACTTCTTATAACATCTATTTCAATTTGTAGAAAGCACAACATGGATGCAATCAAGAATACCAAAACATTACAGGGCCTTTAGCACTTGGCAGGGACAAAATTCAGCAAGCTTATTATATGCACAATTCCCCAACAGGATACATGACCTTCGTCTGCTCAGTGGACCCACTTTTTATGTGATAGTATTACTGTCACTACTACCACTGTCACGGTATAGCAATCAAAGCACTATAAAACCCAAAAGCAAACGTTTATTACCAATTCTTAAGCCTCGTACACACGACCGAGGAACTCGACGGGCGAAACACATCGTTTTCCTCGTCAAGTTCCTTGTTAGGCTGTCGAGGAACTCGACAAGGCAAGTTTCTCCATTCGCGTCGAGGAAATAGAGAACTTGCTCTGTTTTTGGCTCGTCGAGTTTCTCGACAGTTTCCTAGACGAAAATGTACACACGACCGGTTTCCTCGGCAAAAAAATATCTCCCAGCAAGTTTCTTGCTGGTTTTTGCCAAGAAACTCGGTCGTGTGTACGAGGCCTGAGATGTGATGGCTGCATTCATTTTCATTTTCAGGTTTTCTTTCTCAGGCCTCGTACACACGACCGTTTTCCTCGAGAGAATACATCACTTTGTGGCAGAGCTTTTTTGCCGAGGAAAACGGTTGTGTGTATGTTTTTCATCGAGAAAACTGTCGAGGAACTCGACGAGGAAAAAGGAGAACAAGTTCTCTTTTTCCTCGTCGGGAGTCTCAATTTCCTTGTCGTGTTCCTCGTCGGGCTGGTTTACGACGAGAAACACATTCGTGTGTATGCTAAGAAACCTGCGCATGCTCAGAATAAAGTATGAGACGGGAGCGCACCTTCGGTAAAAGTAGCGTTTGTAATGGAGATAGCACATTCGTCACGCTGTAACAGACTGAAAAGTGCAAATCGTCTCTTACCAAACTTTTACTTAACACGCAGTAACATGAGATTAGCAAAAGCAGCCCCAAGGGTTGTGCCAGTGGAATCGAACTTCCCCAGCCGTCGTACGTGTTGTACGTCAGCTCGTTTGAGAAAGAGGAGATTTGGTCTTGACAGTGTGTACGCAAAGCAAACTTGTTAAGTTTCTCGCCAAGCCTAACAAGGAACTCGTCGAGGAAAACGATGTGTCTTTTCCGACGAGTTCCTCGGTCGTATGTACAAGGCCTTATAGTTTCATCTGGCGATCCAGACAGCAAGTCTGTTTTTTTTTTAAAGCACAAGCTTGCCTGCAGACTGTATCAGTTTACATGGATGAGACAAACCACCCAACACCGGCAGGGGTAATTAAAATAACAAGCTTTTATTTAACTACTTTAGTAGTTGTAAACCCACTTTGGAAAAAAACAAAAAACCTAACACCTGCAAGACAAAGGCATAATGAGCTAGTATGCTATGCATACTAGCTCATTATGTAATACTCACCTGGGATTGAAGCCCCCACTGCTTTTTCCGACACAGCACCGGCTGGCGACATGTCATTCCGGAGTTACTTCGGGTATCGTGGCTCCTACATTGTGATTGGCCGGAGCTGCAATGACGTCACTCCCACGCATGCGTGTGGGACCCGCCGGTAACAACACAGTCACCAAAAGCAACGGCACGTATTTGCACCACTTCCGGGTTCGGATTCCCGCGGGGAATCCAGCCTGTGACGTCACCCCCCGCTGTCTTCTGGGAAACACTGTTCCCAGGAGAGAGCGTCAGGGGCGGACTGACAACTCATGGGGCCCCGAGGCAATAGAAGATTATGGGGCCCCCGGGCTTACAGATGGCCACCAGGAGGCATTACATCTCAGGATTTTCACATCAAAAGCATGTCGGTTTTGGACATATCAGGGACAGATGTAAAAATAACACCGATTTTTACATACTGTCCCTGGTTTTAATGAGCCTGGCAACCCTGATGGGGCCCCCTAGTGCCATGGGGCCCTCGGGCAGTGCCCCGAGAGCCTCAATGGTCAGTCCGCCCCTAGAGAGTGGGCACCAGTGACGGGGAGCCGCGATCCTCGCGCATGCGCAGTAGGGAATCGGGCAGTGAAGCCGCAAGGGGGGGAGGGATCCAAAAAGCGGAGGTTCACTTTTTGTGTGAACCTCCGCTTTAAGCTCAGCTTTAGTTAACTTGTATTTCCATTCTATTACATGCTAATATTTCCTCCTTAACTTTAAATGAGAAAAGAAACAAATCCAAATATATGAACACCAAAAGGAAATAAAGTGATCAACATTAAAATAATCAGATTTTAGTCATTTTGATATAGAATATCAAACCGAATCTGTGCTACACTGGAAACTTGAGGTTAAACTTGGAGCACGCCATTGTGCAACACAGTAGTCAGGCAATCTGCAACTCAGCTGTACAGCTATGTACAAATAAATTATAGAACATATTGTTCAGTGGTTTATGAACCATGTAATTTGAGGGGTCTCCAAACTAGCAGTTTGGTAATATGAAATATTGAGATGTCTTTGTAATTGCACTGGTGATACACTCCTAGATTTAAGACATTAAAACCACTGTATTGCAATTATCATTATTATTAAATGAATCACATGTGCATGGCCAAGTGTCCCTTTGGGTTTACCAAACCAATACAGATGAGGATCGTTTTCCAGTAACGTTTTTTTTGCGTTGGCCAAGAAAAGTCCTGTGTGTGGCATTTGAGGAGCCATCAAAGAACTTAGGCGTTCTGGTTTGTTGTACTTGACTGTAGTCCATATCATGCAAACAAATCCTTCGATACTAGCTGTGACAATGGGGCGCTTGTATCGAATTCCAGTAAAGCACAGAATAACCCTCTTATTTGCTATACATCCCAGTATGTAGCAATGCGTGCAGGTCACTGAAGATCCTTTCAGTAGAAGCAGCTGACAGATGACCACACTCATGGCCATATTAACCTCCAATCAAAACTAAATTATCTGTGGGAACATCCCCCCACTAAATAGTGTTGTTTTTTTATTCTCTAGATATAATGTTACAATTTATGGCGGCAAAATGACTACAAGTAAAACCGCTATCGTCGCTAGTTTCCAAATACAAATTACAGTTTATGTTTTTGACGAGATTACTTTCCAAAGGCCAGTCACATAAATAAAAATATGGATTTAAAAAATGTATAAAATACATTAATAAGAAAAGAAAGAAAGACAAAACTGTTTCTACTCAATCATAGAGAAGAACTGCTCATCAAGTTACAAACCGCAGCTCATTAAAGTGTAAAGAGACTCACAGAGAGAGGTTGTGACTGGCATTATTTGTTGTTTTAGCGCTCCACCGTGGCCATAGATTCACCCTAGGGTAATGTCAGCCCGCCCTTGCGCTAGGGGTTTTCACTGGATCCGGTTGGTTGACAGTGCAGACTGTGCGTGGTTGCAGGATTGTGCACAATAATTAGCTGGGCTCTTGCTTGAAAATAGATTAGCAGGGGCAATATTACTGTCATTTGCCAATGCACAGGATTTGCCTAGTGCCTTTTCAAAATATGCCATCAGTGAGACACTGGAGTTGGATAACATTATGACATATTATTTAGGGCTGTGCAAATTAACTTTTAATTAATCGATTAATCTTTAATTTTTTTGATCGATCAAAATCTTTTTGATCAATTAAAATTCTTTTGATTGGTACTCACCTCTCCGCCGGCTTCTGGGCCTTCAGGGAGTTCCGTCGGTGATCCAGTAACATCACGAAAACCGGCTGGGCTTGCCGTGTCCATCTGAAGGGCTCCGTTGCTGTGCCTTCATATCTGCATGCCGGCGGGACCTTACTATCTGCCACACGCAAGGGCTGTTACACTTCCCTCTATCACTTCCCTCTATCAACCTGGGATTCTACAACCATCCACTGGGAGTTGTGATAGTTCCCTTCATGGGACATCTACATGCCGACAGACTGATGTTAACCTCTCCTCATCTGGATTGTACACATTTTTATACCAGTATCATAGCTACATGTTTTTATGACTGCTTTTGTTACCGTTTGGTATTACTCGCACCATTTTTACAGTTTATGTAGCTACATCAATTTTATCTCCAGTGCAATATTTATTTTGTTACCTACTTGAAGACTATAAAAGTTTTAATGCTACTCCAATCGAGCGCTGCCTTTGTGTGTTTTTTGTATCCTGCTATCCATTTTCCAGTGGTTGGTAGCTGCACTGGGAATCAGCCTGCAAGGAGATCAGCTAAAAGTAGTTGGATCTGTATGTGCGTTATAATTAATCAAAATTAGTCGATTAATCGATTAAAAAAAAAAAAACGATTAATCGAACAGAAAAATTTTGATCAGTAACAGCCCTAATATTATTTAACTGGTTCCTTTGATCTTGAGATCAAAGTTTGACGAGCTGGGTGGTGCCACCAGGGCCAACCATAGACAGAATTATGACAGATTCAGCAGTAAACTGACAAAATTTGACCTGGGTATGGCCAGATTAGGTCTTTCATTTTTACACCTGGGTGCCTGTTACCTATAGATGTCTATAACCACACTTTCTGAAAACCCTGAATCAAAATCTGTAAAATCACCTCACATACATCAACTAGAAGAGCACAAGAATATTTCACAGCACAAAATCATTTGACAAAAGTCTATAGAGCCAATCAAAGGCATATTGAAAAGCCTGATACATTTGGCTATAAGGATTTAACAATATAGAACTAGGGCTAAAGCTCAACATCAGTTTTTCCAGGAATTCTGCAGCATTCTCTTGTATGTCCATGGAAGTTGGATGATAAAAGCCCTAGAGTTCTTAATGTCCTTGGCTCACAGGAAGTGAGTTGGATGACACTGGATGTCATTCAACCCAGAAGAAAATCAAATAGCAGTAAGTCTGTGTGGGCATTGTTGGAGGTGAAGTAGGCAAGAGAGGTGAGTGTTTTATTTTTATGTGTGCATGGCAATTGATATATTTAAAAATAATATACATGATATACACACAATTCTATAAACCAACACTTTTAGGTAGATTCAGGTAGGGGCGCGCTAATTTGCGGCGGCGTAGCCTAGCGTGTTTACACTACGCCGCCTTAAGTAAGAGAGGCGAGTACATGATTCTCAAAGCGCGTAGTGTAAACGCGGCGGGCGTAAGGGCGCCTAATTCAAATGGGTTGGAGGGGGACGTGTTTAATGGTAATGAGGCTTGACCTCAAGTTTTTGATGTTTTTTGGCTACTGCGCATGCGCCGGGCACCTACATTTCCCAGTGCGCATTGCGGCTAAGTACGCCGTACGGGCCTATTGATTTCGACGTGGACGTAAACGACGTAACTCCCGATTCGGCCTAACTCTTACTGAATCTACCGACGACTTACGCAAACAACGTTAAAAATTCGAACCTCACGGCGGGAACGGCGGCCATACTTTAACATTGTTATTCCACATAATAGGTGGAATAACTTTAGGCCTCCTAAGGCCTTACGGAAACGGCGTAATTTGACTGCGGCGGCCGGGCGTACGTTCGTGAATCGGCGTACAAACTCATTTACATAATCTATGCCGACCGCAATGGAAGCGCCACCTAGCGGCCATCCGAAAAATTGCAATCTAAGATAGGACGGCGCAAGCCGTTGTATCTTAGATATGTTTAAGCGTATCTCTGTTTGAGCATACGCTTAAACATAGGTCGGCGTCGATTCTGAGTTAGGCCAGCTTATCTACTGATAAGTCGGCCTAACTCTTACTGAATCTACCTATTTCTCCTAAAAGACGGCACCAAAATATAACTGGACCTATATCTACCGTAATTGCATTGTCCTATCCTGCGAAGTGTGCTCTGAGCTACCAAGAGTGCCAATGTAATCACCAACATTTCACCCACTGGAGCTTAGGAAGGTCACCAAACATTTTCCCTGCATCACACACTAATGTCACAAAGGAAATAGGGGCCTACCTATGATGTAGCTTTTAGAATGCCATCATTTATTTGGGCTCTGTGGGTACCCCACCAGTATATATGGCAAAGCTAAGGATATGCCCTGCCATCATTTAGTGCTTTCTCTCCAAAAACTTGGTTTATAGCTTAAAGCCTCGTACACACGATCAGTCCATCCGATGAGAACGGTCTGAAGTACCGTTGTCATCGGTTAACCGATGAAGCTGACTGATGGTCCATCGTGCCCACACACCATCGGTTAAATAACCGATCGTGTCAGAACGCGGTGATGTAAAACACAACAACGTGCTGAAAAAAATGAAGTTCAATGCTTCCAAGCATGCGTCGACTTGATTCTGATCATGTGTGGATTTTTAACCGATGGTCTAGCCTACTAACGATCAGTTTTGACCTATCGGTTAGGAATCCATCGGTTAAATTGAATGCAAGTTGGCTTTTTTTTAACCGATGGTTAAATAACCTATGGGGCCCACACACGATCGGTTTTGACCAATGAAAACGGTCCATCAGACCGTTGTCCTCTGGTTAACCTATCGTGTGTACGAGGCCTTACTGTGTCATTACAGGCTTACCTTAAAAATACATGTAACGTTTCCTGGATAGTATCCACTGCAAATGATTTTACTTGTTCTCTAGGATTGTCACAAAATGTGAAACATAGAAAAAGCCTTGTGGCTTCTAGCTGCTTGTTCACATGCAAAAAAAAAAAAAGATTGCAATGAGTAGAACAATGGCGCCAGATAGGCACAGCTGTTCAAGTTCAAACTGCCTCCAATGTTGTAGGCAAATGTCAAAGAGATTTTTCAAATTTCCCCAAAGCATTGTAGGCTTGTTTATACATGTTTGAAATGGGCAGTTTGAAGCTTTTTCCAGCATTTACCATTTTATGCTTTCCTTGTTTACATAGAAGCCTACTTCACAGGAAGTTTTGACTCTTTAATTCCTTAAGATTGAACTCCAGGCAATCAGCTTAATACATAGCCAAAATATAAACATGGGAGCTGGTTTACTAGCCAAAGGATGGGAATTATGTCCAGCCCTTCTTGATATTTATACATGCCTGCCAGACAGAACTACCAGGTTGATGACCTGATTTTTCGCCGGCGGTAACTAAAGCTGATGTTTTTGTCTGCAAAAATAATAACTTCCATGGTTCCCCCTGAAGCAATCTATTAACACATTTTAACTTCTGATGTGTCATTTTCAAGAAAGAGCTTATTATAGACCCAGTGTTATCATCAGTGTGTCTCTTGTCCTCTGTAACTAGGCAGTTCGTGGCCCCTAGGAAGAGCCAACAGAGAGCTGTGTGCCATGTCCTGAGATTGTCAAAGCACCCTGCCTCAGTACTCTTCTCAAGGGCCCTCAGCACTGACATAAGCAGTGGGCCAGCTCTTGGAAGGAATTGTTCAAATTTTGCAGCATCGTGATTGGTAAGTTTGTTGGGTGGCTGTATGAAATTGGCAGGGGAGCAGAGAATTCCCCTGGTTGTACGGCAGTATAGGGGTCTTAAGTATACTTTTCGGAGTGCATTACCACTCAATGATCGTAAAAAATGGGTTAAAGAATGGAATCTTACCTAGACATTCAGAAACTTTTTTCCACAACCTCTGTTCTCATATTCAGTCTGGAACAATAGTAGATTGAAATTTAACAATTTTTTTCAAGATGGAAGGCAAGTCTGATTTTTTTCCAGCATATAACTATGTATTTTCTGGTATAAAAGAGCAACCGACCTAAGAGCATTGTATTAGTGGTGAGAGTCATGTCCTCTACTAGACCCAAATAGACCCAAGCACTCTGTCTGACACATAAGTGCATCCATGGAAAGGCTCCACAATATCAATGCGAAAAGATAAAAGGTCACAACGCCAATCGCGTCTTGCGATCCACCGACCAAAATTTGGTCCAGATACCCAAAGCCAGATACAAGTCCAAGGGAGAAAGAAGGTTTGCGGTACAAGGTCCTAAACTATGGAACGCTTTACCAACCAGCATTTGGTTGGAGGAAAACCACCTAGCCTTCAGAAGACGGATCAAAACTCTGCTTTTTTGATGCTCTGGAAAGACAGTAACAACTAGCGCCCAGAGGCGATTCAGTTCGCATGCGCCGCGCTATATAAGTTTTCTTTCATTCATTCATTCAATAGGCAGATTTTGTGTATAATGTTAAAGTGTGGCAGGTCCAAAATATTTGAAAAATATCTCCATTAAGCTAACGGCATCACCAACAGGCCAAAGAGAGAGCAGGGTTTAAAATCTGGAGTCTGGGGGGCAGATCCACAAAAGGAGTACGCCGGCGTATCTATTGATGCGCAGGCGTAATTTTAAATTTCCCGCGTCGTATCCTTGTTTTGTATCCACAAAACAAGATACAACGGCATCTGGGTTAGATCCGACAGGTGTACGCCTTAGTACGCCGTCGGATCTTAAATGCAATTTTTCGGCGTCCGCTAGGTGGCGTTTCTGCATCGAGTATGCAAATTAGCTATTTCCGACGATCCACAAACGTACGAGCGGCCGTCGCATTTTTTTACGTTGTTTCCGTTCGGCTTTTTCCGGCGTATAGTTAAAGCTGCTATATGGTGGCGTACTCAATGTTAAGTATGGCCGTCGTTCCCGCGTCTAATTTTTTTGCGTCGTTTGCGTAAGTCGTTCGTGAATTGGAATGTGACATCATTTACTTTCACGTCGAAACCAATACGTCCTTGCGGCGTATTTTGTCGCAATGTACCCTGGGATATTTTAAGGACGGCGCATGCGCCGTTAAAAAAAACGTTGTGTACGTCGGGTCACAACGTATTTGCATAGAACACGCCCCCATCACTCCCATTTGAAATTGCGCGGCCTTACGCCGCAATAGATACACTATGCCGCCCTAACTTACCGTGCGGATTCTTTGAGAATTCACAAGAAGAAAAAGTAAGTTACAGCGGCGTAGTGTATCTTAGATACGCTACGCCTGCCTAAAGATAGGCAGATCTTTGTGGATCTACCCCTGGATGTGTAATATGCGCTGTGAAGAATTTTTAACCATGCCAACTTGCCCCTGACAGATATAAGTTGCTTAAAAGGGTTATCCTATGCCTCAGTCCAATCCTCATCAGTCAGATCTAATACATCAGTCTGCAATTTTTGTTTAGCAAGATTCTAAATTTTATATTTTCATAATTTGTTGAATTCAGAATTTCACACCAAATTATGCCCAGATTACTTTGATTATTATTGAGTTGCATAAAGATTACCTACCTACAGTACGATAGAAAGGCATCACTAAGACCCCTTTCACACTGGGGCGGTTTGCAGACTGACCAGAAACAGCGACTGGAGCGATGCGCTAGCAGGTCCACTCCAAAAGTCCTGCTAGCCGCATCTTTAGAGCGGTGAGAGGAGCAGTGTGTTTACCGCTCCTCCACCGCTCCTTTCCATTGAAAGCAATATGAAACCGCGGCTATACTGCCGGAAATGCGCCTCTGCAGAGGTGCATTGCCAGTGGTATTAACCCTTTTTTCGCTCGCTAGCGCGGGGGTAAAACCGCCCCCGCTAGCGGCTGAATACCGTCACAATTCTGACGGTAAAGTGCCCTTAAAAATAGCGGCGCTTTACCGCAACCGCACCTCCCGCCCCAGTGTGAAAGGGGCCTAACGCAAATAGCCACTCGTTACAACCAAGGTATGCATAATACCACCTCTGAATGCACAACACATCCAACCTTGAAGAAGATGTACTACAGCAGCAGAAGACCACATCAGGTGCCACTCCTGTCAGCTAAGAACAGGAAACTGAGGCTACAATTTGCACAGGCTCACCAAAATTGAACAATAGAAGATTGGAAAATGTGTTGCCTGGTCTGATGAGTCTCGATTTCAGCTGCAACATTCAGTTGGTAGGGTCAGAATTTGGCGTAAAACAACATAAAGTCATGGATCCATCCTGCCTTGTATCAACGCTTCAGGCTGGTGGTATAATGATGTAGGGAATATTTTCTTGGCACACTTTGGGCCCCTTAGTACCAATTGAGCCACGGCCTACCTGAGTATTGTTGCTGACCATGTCCATTTCTTTATGACTACAGTGTACCCATCTTCTAATGGCTCCTTGCAGCAGGATAATGCACTGTGTCACAAAGCTCCAATCATCTCACCACTGGTTTCTTGAACATGACAATGAGGTCACTGTACTCCAATGGCCTCCACAGTCATCAGATCTTAAATCAATAGAACACCTTTGGGATGTGGTGAAAGGGGAGATTTGCATCATGGATGTGCAACTGACAAATCTGCAACAACTGCGTGATGCTAGCATGTCACTATGGACCAAAATCTCAGGCATGTTTCCAACACCTTTTTGAATCTATGCCACAAAGAATTAAGGCAGTTCTGAAGGCCAAATGGGGTCCAACCTGGTATTAGCAAGGTGTACCTAATAAAGTAGCTGGTGATTGTATATGAATATTATATTAATATTTATTAACAAATATTGAGGTTATTATGGTATATATACTCCATTCTTCTCTACTTTTTTTTTGGTCCTGCAAAGAAAATTGTTTATAAATGAAAAGGTTGAACAAAAAATCACAGTACCTGCCACCACAGGAGATTTCCGGTCATCAAGGAGCTGGATTGCTGTACTAGCTGTCACCACCGTGCTTCTGTTTACAGTTCCTGGAATTTTAAGCAAAAAGAAAGTTCAGAACTCTGGCAGTAACATTGGATAGAAAAGGAAAAAAATATATATTTGTTTTCCTTGGTGTGAAACACTAGGAGAATGTACCCTCACTTCCTGTCCGTGTGATGCCGGTACAAGAAATGGAGGAGGGGTTGTCCCCAGGACAGGAAGTCATGCACAGCAATAGAAACATCTAAAATTGTGACTCTTCTCCACAAAATTACACAATAAAAATGGAAATCACGCACTGTTGTTTTTACTAGTGGGCAATCCTTCTGGAAGTCGTGAATTGTTGGGTTTCACTGCTGCATATATGAGGGTTAGACTGTAGCACAAATGACGTTACTTATTTTGTCCCTTAATGGACTCCAAGAAAAGTATCCACAATAGATAAGAGAAAAATGTAGTTTTGATTGTGTTTTTTAGTGTTTTGTTTTTTGATCCTGATAGAAAGTGAGGGCATCTCTCCCTAACTGCGACAGAGATGACCATAAAAACACCAAAAAAGGGGAAGGACCTAAAGGTCTCTTTAACAAATAGTCTCTAATGGAAAAGTCTTTTTTTTTATACATAAACATAACCAACAGAAAAAAGGTTTTAACTCAACCTCTCTCATCAATATAATATTATTTAGTAGAGAAAATTAAAGAGGTTATGGAAAAATACAAAGTCAAATTAATTACCCCTGATGTTTAACCCCTTCCCAGCCAGTGTCATTAGTACAGTGACAGTGCATATGTTTAGCACTGATCACTCTTTTAGTGTCACTGGTTCCCACAAAGTGTCAAAAGTGTCAGTTAGTGTGTGACACAATATTGCAGTCCCATTGTAAGTTGTTGATCACTGCTATTACTAGTATAAAAAAAATACAAATTCCAGTATATATCCTGTAGTTTGAAGACTCTATAACTTGGGCAAACCAATCAATATATGCTTATTGGGATTTTTTTTTACCAAAAATGTGAAGCAGAATACATATTGACCTAAATCTATGAAGACATTTGAATTTTTTTTTTAATTATTGGATTTGTTCTATAGCAGAAAGTAAAAAATATATATATATTTTTTTCAAAATTGACGGTCTTTTAATTGTTTATAGCGCAAAACATAAACAAATGCCCCCAAAACAAAGGTCTATATGGTGGGGGGGGGGGGGGGGGGAATGACATACATTTTATTTGGGTACAGTGTTGCATGACCGCGAAATTGTCAGTGAAAGTAATTCAGTGCCGTATCGTAAAAAAATGGCCTGGTCATGAAGGGTGGTAAATTTTCTGGAAGTCAAGTGGGTATAAATACAGTAGGTGAAGAAAGTAACTGAATGTAAGAGAACTACTAGTTTCTGCCCGATGCTCACTCGTGCAAATGCAGTTGCCTAGGCACACTAATGCGTATGCGTGTGCGTGGCGGACACCATGCACGTGCATGAGTGCATCCCCAGCGCTAATTGTTGCCAGATGCCATATTTAAGAAAGTGCCCTAACCCCAGACTCTTGCTGACTGGTCTTCAACTGCGTCCTGATCCACTGTACCCTGCTTGTTACCTGCTTGATACCTGGTACTGATCCCGGCTTCCTCTGGACTCTAATATACTTGATTACCGGTACCTGACTCCGGCCTTCACCTGACCTTGCTCCTGCTTATGCCTTGTACTCTACAGCCCGCCTGTTACCGAACACGGCTATCTCCACTACTCTGCTTCCATCTTCTGCCCGGCTCTAACACTGCCTCTGGGAACATGTGCTGGCTCTCTATCATCTCAGCTCTCCTGGGTCCAGTGCTCTCCTGTCTCCTGACCACAGGAAGAACTGACAAGCCACCAAGCCTGAATCTGCAAGTCAATTGGAGTTCCTTTTTAACCACTTGGAGCCCCGGCCATAGACAAAAGATGGCCACAAGGTGGCTCTCAAATGCCGGGGGAACGTCTATTGACGTCCTCCGCTCCTCCGACCACTGGGGGCGCGCGTGCGCCCACCACGTAACTGAGGCGCCGATGCACGTGCCTGCCCCAACGCAAAAAATAAAAACCGCAGAGGTGATCAAATACCACCAAAAGAAAACTCTATTTGTGGGGAAAAAAGGACGTCAATTTTGTTTGGGAGCCACGTCGCACGACCGCGCAATTGTCAATTAACGCGACGCAGTGCCGAAAGCTAAAATTTCGACTGGGCAGGAAGGGGGTATATGTGCCCAGTAAGCAAGTGGTTAACATTCTCTGATCTTCTGAGTTCCATCCCAGTTTTTTACCTGCTGGTGCCACCGAGCCTATAACTCCACCCGCAAGTTCTACAAGCAACATTCCCAGGCACTTGTGTTCCTCCTTTCCCTAGCCACCATCTGTTCCACCTTCAGTGGGGCTTGGGTAGGAGATACAAGGGAGGCCAACCTCATCATATCAGACTCCTACCAGGTACGTGACACTGAAGTAGGTATAGGAGAACTTTGCCCCAGAGATAATGTGCTGTAACAAATGTCATATGCCGTCATATAAAGCTGGTAATATATGTCCATCCAAAGAAGCCAGTACAGTGCACATGTGAAGAATGCATGTAGACGCTAGTAGAGTTAGGCCGCGTACACACGATCGGTCAAAACCGATGAAAACGGACTGAAGGACCTTTTCATCGGTCCAAACCGATCGTGTGTGGGCCCCATCGGTCAGTTTACCTTCAGTCCAAAAATTTAGAACTTGCTTTAAAATGTAACCGATGGACTGATAACCGATAGGTCACAACCGATGGTTAGTATGCAAAAGCATCGGATTAAAATCCACACATGCTCAGAATCAAGTCGACGCATGCTTGGAAGCATTGAACTTCGTTTTTTTCAGCATGCCGTTGTGTTTTACGTCACCGCGTTCTGACATGATCGTTTTTTTAACCGATGGTGTGTAGGCACATCAGACCACCAGTCAGCTTCATCGGTTAACCGATGAGAACCGTTTTTATCGGATGGACCGATCGTGTGTACGCGGCCTTAAACTAAAAGTTTAAATAAAAACGTCCCAAATCTGAAGGAAATAGCTACATCTACATAATTTTTTCATCTAAAACATATCTTTAAATACTTTTCTTTCCTGCAAAAATCTAGCTTCCTGCAACACAACTTGTCAAACTGGGCTTAATGACTGGTAGTACATTGTGAATTGTGATATGACATGAGGTCTGGGCCCATCTCCACATACATTGGCCTTTGGCTGATTCCTTGTACTGTATGTGATTTATATTACAAATAGTCTGCTTAGCCAAATTATGAAAACATTATATCTATTTAACAACACCGTCCTCTCGATAATCTGGACATTCTCAAGCAGAGATATCTTGGCCGAAGAATCAAAAGTTTATTGAAATGAGAACATTGAATTCTGGGATTTCTATGATGCGGTTCTCCAAGATGAGATCCAGGAACCTGCACCTCAGTTCACCAGATGCTGGATAATTGCAAGCCCAGCCCATTAACAGTTGCAAATTACTGAACAATTTTTTATATTGAAACATTACTTTTTAGAATAATGGTCTTAAGAAATGCTGATCTCTGTGGACAAGCCTGATTTATGGCGATGAGATAAGGCATAAGTGTCCAATATGAAGTCAGCACATAAAACTAAAAAAAATGTGCTGTTATATGAGAAAAGAAAGTATATAGTGTTTTACTACAATGATATTAGATATGTGAGAAAGCTATTTATAGGTCATAGAAATAAAAATAGGTCTCCATAAAATACATGCTCTCCTCACTTAACGCCCAGGTTCCGTTCCAACGACCAGGTCATTAAATGAATTGGTCGTTAAATGAGGAGCCACAAGTAATCAATATTTTAAGCATTCTTAACTGCGTATGTACGTACTGTATTGTGAAAAAAAGGTCTAAACGCAAAACTCCAGCTCAATAACGTTGTTTTAATTTTCATAGGTACAGAACACAAAAAAATTCTGTACTGTACTGTACAATACAATGATGTATAGCACACCACTTGCATTCGTTTGCGTTTGTCAAGAAGGGTGGTTGAGGTAGCGCGATTTATATTTTTCTTATGTTTATTTCTTGTATTTATTGTTTACATGGTAATCACAGCACCTGGAGGGATTAGACTGTGACTACGTTGCAGGTTCTCTTTTCCCTCCTTTTTCACCTTTCTATATTTTTTAGCGCAGTTTCTTTCCATTTTTCCATATAGCACATCGTTAGGGTGGGGAGACCTGGTTGTAAGTCAGAGTGGTCGTTAAACAGGTAAGTCGTTAAATAAGGAGTATCTATATAACTAAAGGAGAAAAAAAAATTTGGACAGAGTGCCGATGGATTAGAAGACCTATAAGACCTATTAGGTTTATATTGCTGTCTGTGCCTCCATTAAGGTGATTCACATTCTCAATTTGCCATGTTTACCGTTATCATTAAAAATGAAAGTAAAGGAAAATTCCAAAGCTTGGGTTACCCCCAGAAAAGTAAGAGAATGGGAATCTTCCAATGGGCACCCTAGTTCTGGTAACCTGGGGGCCCCAAGAGACCCCCTTAATTTGCAGGAATTTACTCTCACTTCCTGTTTTGGCTATGGGACAATGGGCTATGGAAAGTGAAGCAAAATCTGCCCAATGGCAAAAAATAAACAAAAAACTGACATGCCCCCTATCGGAAAAAGTCAGATGAGAGCTTTTGGCCAGGAATCCCGACCGTGTGTGTGCTCCATCGGACTTTTTCCCACAGGAAAACTGCCAGGAAAAAAAAGAGAGCAGGATCTCCTTTTTCCCATCAGGATAAAATCCTAGCGGGAAAACCGTCCGTCTGTATGCAATTACAACGCGAAAAAATAACGTGTATGCTCAGAATGAAGTCGATGCATGCTCGGAAGCATTGAACTTAATTTTTCTCGGCTCGTCGTAGTGTACGTCACCGCATTTTTATTGTCGGAATTTGGTGTGACCGTGTGTATGCAAGACAAGCTTGAGCGGAATCCCATCGGGAAAACCATAGTTTTTTTCCGTCGGGAAAACCGGTCATGTGTACAGAGGATTAGGGTTATAACCCTTCGTTACTCTATTTAAATTGAAAAAAAAACTACTTTAACCCCTTGCCAACCAGCGTGCGGCGATATATACGTCGGCACAATGGCATGGCTGGGCAAATAGGCATACCTGTACATCCCCGTTAAAACTTAGTGGCCACGCGAGCACCGCCGGAGCAGCAGAACGGGGAGATGCCTACGTAAACAAGGCATTTCCCTGTTCTGCCTAGCAACATGACAGGGATCTACTGATCCCTGTCATTGGGAACAGTGATCTCTGTCATGTTGTAGTGTGCCCATCCCCCCTACAGTTAGAACACAGTGAGGGAACACACTTAACCCCCTTGATCGCACCCTAGTGTTTAACCCATTCCCTGCCAGTGTAATTTACACAGTAATCAGTGCATTACGAAAGCAAAAAGGACTCATCAAAATTTGGTGACAGATAATAAGTTACCCAAGGTATCAAAAGGACTTTAAACTTTGCCTCTATCTTCGTGTGTATCGTAGCTTGTGTTGAAAGAAAGGTAATCTTATATTGGATTGTCAAAAGATAACTTTTGTTTGTATTGTTATTACAATGCTGAGGTTAAAACATGAAAATGTATGTTGTGAACATGTTCTTAATTTGAGAAAGAGGCTTGGGCGCCTTGAAATTCATAGATCCGCCCCCCGGATATGCATCCAGATGACATCATTTCCGTTCTGCTCTGCATCCCACAAAAAGCTCTCCGCCATCTTGCTGGTTTCCACTTCCTGATCTAAGCTGTCACTCAGCCTGATGTCCGGACTTTCCAAGCTGCAAGTTGTAAGAAGAGGCTCCCCATCCCACATGCATGAGCGGACCTCTCATGGATTACCTACAAATAGTGCCATCTCTTTTTCCTGTGTAAGTTACTAATTTAGAAGTATTTCTCAGTACTAATAATGCTGCACTTAGTTTGGTGCCCCCTGGTGTGTTCTCTTAGTCCTGCAGGTGTATCCATCCAGTACTCCTATCTTGGTTTGAGATTCCCTCTTGTTTTGAGACTGTCTATCGGAAGCCCCTACTATCTGATGAGCCTGATTTTACCTGCCACAATGTGAGTTGTCATTTGTCTTTTCAGCACAATAAATATTTTAATATATTACTTCCAGACTGTGGACTGCTGTTTTTCTTATCTTTTTATATTCGTATACTGGCAAACAAAACTTTTGTGTACCACAGCACAGTTGTGAAAAATCAACATTTGGATCCAGCACCTCCTACTTCCAAATCTCACAGCAATAAGAACCTGATAGAGGTTCTTGAGTCAGGCCACAATTATTGCATGAGCTCTGTACACATAAGCTCTGTGCAATCAAACTGTTATAAATAGTAACAGACAGGTTTTCCTCAAAGAAGCTCATCTAAGATAAAATAATGCAGATGTTGGTAGAGATGCTTGGTAGCTATAACACTGTGCTTTAAAATGCTTTTACTTATCCAGAGGTAGATCATCAGTGATGGATGAAAGACGTAATGGAAAATGCATTTTACCTGCTTACTTATTCCCTTTTCTCCAGCAACAAGATTCCCATTGGAGGTATCAAGGGCATAATTTGATATCAGCACCATATCCATCATTTTTTTTTAAGTAAAGTCATTTAGATTTTAGTTTTATTATGTCAATCCCCCCTCTGTAGGTTCTATTGTCATCCAATTTTTTTAAAAACAATCGTGTGTAGGCTCCAGAGCATTTTTTTTCTCGACGAGAAAAATGGGCATTATAAATGTAGAACCTGCTCTATTTTTTCTCATCGTTTCTCACATCGTCATTTTTCTCATCGTGAAAAATGGTTGTGTGTACGCTTTAACGACGGGGAAAAAAACGTGCTTGCTTAAAAGCAAGTTATGAGACGGGAAATTAGCACAATCAGACCAAAGGGTAGCGCCATTCGAATGGAACTTCCCCTTTATAGACCTTCTCAGTCTGATACCATATGACCCTAATTAGAATAAGCTCACTGGAAATGATCAAACTAACAGAAAATTAAGAAATAAGAAGAATGCACAAATTAATACACAAACTACAAAAATTGTTTCAGCTTATCACAGTGGTCTAGATCTCAAATTACATTCGATATCTATAGCTGAGAATGAACAAAGTATTTAGTAGACATGTACATTAATTTTTGTAAGAATGCATTTTCATCCCAATTTTGGGGATTTTCACGTTCGTTTTAACAAACGATAACAAACGTGCAGAATCCAAAATCCGAAAGATCGGACATAAAAAATGCTTCATTTTCATTTTGTTGCGACAACAGTTCGATATAGATAGAGTGAATATTCAACATGACGCTGACAATAGCGATCTGTGTCTATCGAACCTATGGTTGAATGTGCCTAACCTATCTCTATTAGTCCAAGATTATTCGACATAGAGAGAAAATATTCAACATAGAGAAAAAAGATTTGACATTATAGAGACATGAAGATTCGACGAACATTCGACAGACACCATAGGCCTTCAATTGACAGATTTGAGCTTAATTAATTCGGATTTTCGGACGAATGCATTTTTTAACAAAATTAAATAAATAAAAACGAATTTTGAGAAGTGGCTAAATAGATGTATTTTTAGGACGAAAACAAAATTCCAAAACAAAATATTTCAGTGTGCACATGTCTAGTATTTAGGTCAGCTAAAGAAAGACAACTGTGGGATGCACTTGAGCCTGAGCCTTGAGCCGGCACTTCTGAGAATGTAAGGATAAAGTAGACCTACTGACAGGTACATGGAAGATGTTCCTTTAGGAGGGGGTTTAGGCATGACCATGACTAGTAGGAGGTCCAGGCCAGACTTAGAATAGGCTAAGAGAAATATGTCCCCCCAACTAACCTGAGAAAAAAAATAGGTGTATGCAAGAGAGATGTCAGGTCACCTGAGGCCAGGTGACAGATGCACACCGTTGGGTCAGGAGTGCACGATGATAATAGTGGACCCTATGGCTGACTGCTGCCGTTGGAACCCTGGGTGGTGCAAGAAGGCAGGTGCACTGGGGTGCCAACACAGATCCCACAGGGAGCTAGAACTTTAGATTCCCCAGGGTGCAGAGTATAAGAGCCAGCTGGTGTTCACCAGAGCCTCTAGTGGTGAGGATGGACTTCGCTGCAGCTGACTCCAGGTCATGGCCCCTGGGGTCTTCCAGCTCACGCTCACGGTAGGCTATAGGAGGATAAGCTAAAGGTCGGGACGACAAGCAGACAAGGATAAACAGTGAACAAGCCAAAGGTCAAGGGTCACAAGCAGGCAAGGAAAGTCGAGAACGCACCAAAGGTCAGGGTCACAAGCAAGCGGTGATGGTCAGAAACACGCCAAGATCGGTAACAGAGACAAACGTAGAGCACACGGCAAACAGGAAACCAAACACACAATATTGCACGGCAAGGCAGGCTTGGATAACACAGTGTTAAATAGTGGTTCCTGTTGAGGCTAGGGTGGAGCCACACTGAGGGAAGATTACTTAACCATGCAGGTGTGAGAAGGCAAGCCCTAAGGCTGATACACAGACAAGGTAAGAAACAGACAGGTCGTGAAGATATTACTGCAAGGTCATGACAACAGAGAGCAATCTGGACAATCATGTTGATCCTATTTCTCACATGATTCTAAAAGAATAAAGAAACTGAAAGAGGAATGATAAAAAAATCAAATGTCTGCTTTTCCCAACACAAGGTAAGAAAAAACACCAAGTAGTAAAAGTGTAGAAGCTGATATCATGACATGCTTTGAGGTCTAGCCTGCTAATACCATTCTCTAAAATCTCTTAATACAATATTTATTCAACTTTTATGAAGGGGAGTTTTTTTTTTTTTTTTTTTTTTACCGTACTCTGAGGGTTGATTCCTTTGTCTTTCTAGTGAGAAATTATTTTTCTCAAGTTGTATTTTGTATTCTCTCCTTTCCCTCTCCAAACACCAAGAGAAGTTATAAATTATTATCCCAACAATGTCGTCATGTCTGAAAGTTGTCCTTTAATTTAATTTCAGGTCAACGGGTAGCACTAAATTCCAGCCAGTTGACGGGAGAATCTCTGAATGAGTTTCATTGCTGCTGGCCAGGGCCTCTGTGGCCCATACCCAAAAAAATTCTGAAATCATTTTAAAACAAATCTACATTGTATGTCAGTTATTGGGAATTAATCCAGCCTCTCTGTCCAATCTCAACTTGCACTGTAGCGTTTCAACCAAGAGTCTCACTGTCTTGTCCACCAGACCCAAGTGTTCCAGCAGTAGTGAACAAGCCAAGAGTAGTCAATGAATTGCATAAATTTCCATTATAATGAACATATTGTATTAGTGATGAGATACACTGAGCACAAAGGCCTGACTCAGGATGCTTTTCACATGGGATAGTTTTGGTCATAATTTATTTCTATGAAAGCAAGCAAGTGTTATTTTTTTTCTTGGTGCATGCTATTCTTTCCAATTTTATAATTCAGAACAATACAATACAGATTCATAGGAAGTTAGGCCTGGACTAAGGGCCAGATCCTCAAAAGAGATACGCAGGCGGATCTGCTGTTCCGCCTGCGTATCCCTGTTTCTATCTTTGGAACTGATCCACAGAATCAGTTTCCAAGAGATAGACAGAAGATCCGACATGTGTAAGGGACTTACACTGACGGATCTTAGGATGCAGTACCGCATCCGCCGCTGGGGGCATTTCGCCTCCTCGGGTATGCAAATTAGCACTTACGGAGATCCACAAAGCTTTTCAGCTTTGTTTTTTTTCCGTAAGTATTAGTTTGCAATCGTAAAATTAGGGCTGCTTTCCAGCAGACCCTTCTTTCCAGCGACGCTGTCTTTTTTTTTTTTTTTTCGCCGCAATTCGTTTTTTTTTCCCGACGCAACTTTTTTGACCCGGCGCGATTCACGAAGCTCGGCGTAACGTAATTTCGGGAAAACGACGTCACGAGCATGCACAGTACGTCCGGCGCGGGAGCGCGCCTAATTTAAATGGGACTCGCCTTATTTGAATTGGGAACGCCTTACGCCGGCCGGATTTAAGTTACACAGCCGAAAATTTCTAGGTAAGTGCTTTGTGGATCGGGCACTTAGGTAGAAATTTTCAGCCAGTGTAACTTAAATGGGAATTTTTAAGTTACGGCGGCTGGCTGTGGATCTGGCCCTAAGTCTGTGCCTTCCATAATAGTACTGTATCTAGTAGAGAGGTTAATGGAAAAGTTGATAATATGATCAAGAGACATGAAAATGTCCCTGTGGATGGTTACTAAAGTAATCTAATATCCTGTTTCTTAGGAGCCCATTGACAAGTATCTTATACAATATTAAATTATTTCTGAAAGCAATAAAAAAAAGGGCGAACCAAAAGATAAAAGCAATTTGAGTAAAAACTGGCATGGCAGAAACATGGCAGCTGCCATCGATAAAATAAATAAGATACAGGCACCTCTGAGTGTAGACTGTTAATCATTTAGATAATCATTCTGGGATTTTTATTTTCTGCAAAAAAAAATAAAAAATGACAGAAATTTCTGTTATAAAACATTGTAAATAAGTATGTTTTCTCCTTCACTGATGGTACTGCACTGATGGGCACTGATAAGGCGGCACTGATGGGCACCGATGAGGTGGCACTGATGTGGTGGCATTGATGGGCACTGATGATGGGCACTAATATGCGGCACTGATGGGCGGCACGGATGGGCACTGATAGGCGGCACGGATGGGCACGGATAGGCGGCACGGATGGGCAGGGATAGGCAGCACGGATGGGCACGGATAGGCAGCATGGATGGGCACTGATAGGCAGCATGGATGGGCACTGATAGGTGGCACGGATGGGCACTGATAGGTGTTGTACTAATGGATGCCAATCAGTGCCAAACAATGCCTGCCAATCAGTGATGCCCATTGTGGGCACTGATTGGCATCCATTGCGGGCACTAATTGGCATCCATTATTTGTGTATCCCTGGTGGTCTAGGGTGGCATACCTTTGTTTTACAGTGGTCCAGTTTTACAGTGTGTTACAGTGTTCACACCTATGCTGGTTGCAGTTGATGCATATACTGGTGCTTTCTGCATTCTTCAATACACATTTTTGATCCATTGAAGTCTATGGAACCAAAAAACAAAACCTGCTGGTCCCTGGCCACATTCCATAAAGGGCACAAATGTGAACGTGGCCCATAGGAAACCATGTTAAATGGACTGTAGTGAGATTCTGCAAAACTGAAAATGCATTAAAACATGCATAGGTGTAAACCACGCTATAGTCTTTTTTCTTCCTTCACTTTTCTATGTTTCTACCAAATGGAATTTCAAAACTTTTTGTTTTGCTTTGGTACATGCCCCCAGGGAAATGTCTGGCCCCTGTGCTATTTATTAGGCTTGCCTATTAGTATAGAAAATGGTCATTACTTTTTTAGCATTTGGCACCCATTGATTTCAGTAAGATTCAAATTCAGCACCCAAACTTTAGTAGTGTTTTGTGTACCTTCCTGGAACCGAATCCAAGTACATTCAGCTCATCAATAGTGACAACGCTCTATAAATTGCTAGTAGTAGTAGGAATCACCAAACATATGACATTACCCATGTGCTCTTTCCTTCCCTAATTAATACCCCCATATATCCTAGCTTACAAAGTATGCATTCCCACTTTAAGGATCGGTAAATGTTTTTGCTTATCTGTAGCAGTTCAAATTAAAAACAGGTTTCCAGGGGTGGACTGACAACTCATGGGGCCCCCGGGCAATAGAAGATTATGGGGCTCCTGGGCTTACAGATGGCCACCACGCCAGGAGGCAGTGCAGAGGCAGGGCAGCTAAAATCTCGGGATTTTCACATCAAAAGCATATCGGTTTCGGACATATCAAGGACAGATGTAAAAAAAACACAGATTTTTACATACTGTCCCTGGTATTATTGAGCCTGGCAACCCTGATGGGGCCCCCCAGTGGCATGGGGCCCTCGGGCAGTGCCCGAGAGTCCCAATGGTCAGTCCGCCCCTGCAGGTTTCATGTAGGCACATTGGATGAGTTTGAGGAATACTTTAGTAAACTAATAAATGGTCTTATTAGTTGTGAATGTATGATTGTTGATACACGATTATTGAGATTTTCTCAGAGGCTTCACTGCTTTAAACTGATGACAGTGGGGACAGCTGATCCAATCATCAGGCTCAGTGTTTTCTCTTTTCTAATGCCAATTGGCACTATACCTCTTATCTGTCTCTCCTATATGACAGGTGACAGAGGACAAAAAGGACACAATATGCTCAAGTGATTGAGTGAGCTGTCACGTTTCTCACTTTGTATGTGTCCTATTAATAACAACTGACATAGCAGATATTCTTCAGTTTTTTGGAGCAAATCAAGAGTTCTCAGGATCCGACAACTACCTTTCAGAGGATCAGCATACATGGGAACATACATGACCTTTTATGTAGAATCCTAAATTAGATTGGCTGAAAATGGTTCCAAAAGCACAAGGGGGCAGATTCACAGAGCAAGTACGCCGGTGTATCTACTGATACGCCGGCGTACTTTCAAATTTCCCGCGTCGTATCTTTAGTTTGAATCCTCAAACCAAGATACGACGGCATTTGGGTAAGATCCGACAGGCGTACGGCTTCGTACGCCTTCGGATCTTAGATGCAATACTTTGGCGCCCGCTGGGTGGAGTTCGCGTAGTTTTCAGCATCGGGTATGCAAATTAGCTTTTTCCGACGATCCACGAACGTACGCGCGGTCGTCGCATTCTCTTACATCGTCTCTAGTCGGCTTTTTCTGGCGTATAGTTAAAGCTGCTATTTTGCGGCATATAGATAGACTTGTCATGTTAAAGTATGGCCGTCGTTCCCGCGTCGAAATTTGATTTTTTGTTTTTTTTGCGTAAGTCGTCCGTGAATAGGGATGGACGTAAGTCACGTCGAAGTTCAAAAAATGACGTTGTTGCGATGTCATTTCGCACAAAGCACGGCGGGAAATTTCGAAATGGAGCATGCGCAGTTCAATCGGCGCGGGGACGCGCTTCATTGAAATGATTCACCCCCCCCTACCCGCCGATTTGAATTACGCACCGAGAGATACACTACTTACGGCGCAAAATCTTCCTGGATTCGACTTAAAGCCAGGTAAGATACGGCGGCGTAGCATATCTCTGATACGCTGCGCCTTTCTAAATCTATGTGAATCTGCCCCAAGGTTTTTTATTTTAATGCATTTTATGCATTAAGATCAAAAATACTTCTGTATGAAGCAGCCCCCCTAATACTTACCCATCTTGATCCAGTGATGTTGCATGAGAGACTCGGTTGTCCAGGACTCTCCCTCCTTATTGTCTGAGTGAGTGCCATTGGCTCCCGCTGCTATCAAAGTCAGTGAGCCAATAAGGAGAGATAGGGGGCCAAGCCATTGCTCTGTGGCTGAATGGACACACAAAGCAACGGCTTTACTTGGGTGCCCCTATAGTAAGCTGTTTACTATGGAGGCACTCGGTAGGAGGGAGGGGCCAGGAGCGCTAGTGAAGGACCCGAGAAAAGGAGGATCAGGCGCGGTTCACACTTGTGCGATGCGGGAATCCTGCAAGTCCATTGTGGGTTCCCGCATCGCACCAGACTTGAACGGCAGTTCACACTGCCATTTGCGAGTTTCTGGGAGTGTCAATACAATGTTAATGACACCCCCATTTTAACTTGCATATCACACTGCGAATTGACAGTTTGGACATGTAAACACCCATTCGACCCGATTCTGTGCGGACCAAAAAAAGGGTCCTGTGTGAATTTATTATGTGTATGGCTGAAATCACATCGCACGGACATTGCATGTGATTTGCACTGCAGTGTGGTGTGAATCAAATGCGATCTCAAAAAGCGCACCAGGACTTTTTTGTTTTTTTGTTTGCTATTTATATCCCACTTCTTCCCATTGCCTCCAATCTTCTGTCCTGGAGAAATTCATTTTTTTTTCATTAGGGATAAATTAGGGTTAAAACCCTTATTTTTCGTCAGCTATGTCTCATTGAGATTTTCGTTCATGTCCTGCCCCCCACACAGAACAGGAAGTGAGAGGAAATCCCTGCAAATTAAGGAAATGCCTTGGGGTCCCTCAGGTCACAAGAACTAGTGTCCCCATTGGAATATTTTCTCTCTGTTATGGAGACAACCAAGAATTAGGTATTTTCTTTTACTTTCACTTTCAAAGATAATGCCCCCCCCCCCCTCAACAGGGGCACAGCCAGCAAAAAAATCAAATAGACCCATTCAAACAAATCGGGCCACACTGCAACCTCCTTGCAACCATGTGCCCTTCATAGCGGTGCAGGTTTTTAGGGGTTAAAACAGTCAATGAGGAGTAGACATAGCACTTCCTCACCAGCTGTTAAACGCCCAATAATTTTTCTTGCACAAAATTAAGCTTTTAAAGTATAAGTTTACTTTTTGTAACATCTTACACCCATATGTCACACTCTGCAAAGAACGTGGTTATGCGGGGCTCTTGCCACCCTGCCACGTCATTCATTTAAAGAGATCTGTGACTTTACGGCTGTCAGCTTATAGTTCTTATTGAACCACCATTGCGCCGTTGAGAACTGTTGTAGTTCACTAATGTATCATGTTAATATATAACTGTTTGGCCATACGATGTATAGCCAGACAGCTTACACACAGAGCCTGCAAGAGCCCTGCATTGCATCCATAATCTGTTGATCATGGGTGCAATGCTTTATCAGGCTCCCAATAAAAAAATAAAAATGAATGCATTTTTTTTACCTGCAAAAATATATGCATTTAAAAAATAAATAAAAAAGGGGAACTTGTGCTTTAACCTGTTCCTGCCCACACTAAAGCCGAAAGACACAGATTGAGATAAAAGGCCAATCAAAGCACCCCTTTACAATGTGATCAGCTGTAAGCCAATGACAGCTGATCACACAATGTAAACAGAAGTCGGTTATCAGCTTTTTTTTCTCCTCGCGCTAACAGCGTGAGGAGAAAAGAATAAAGCCGATAACCGGCTTCTGCTAAAGGGACATCGGTCCCAACATTTGCCCACCAGTGTTGCTAATCAGTGCCCACCAGTGTCACCTACCACTGCCCAAAAGTGACCTATCATTGCTGCTTATCAGTGCCACCTACCAGTGCCTATCAGTTTCCATTGGTGTCATCCATCAGTGCTGTCTATCAGTGCTGTCTATCAGTGCCACCTACCAGTGCCTTGTCATCAGTGTCACCTATCAGTGCTGCCTATCACTGCCGCCTACCAGTGCCTATCAGTGTCCATCAGTGTCATCCATCAATGCTGCCTATCAGTGCCACCTACCAGTGCCTCATCATCAGTGTCACATATCAGTGCTGCCTACCAGTGACTATCAGTATCCATCACTTTGTAATCCATCAGTACCACCTACCTGTGCCTATCAGTGCCTCATTATCAGTTTCACCTATCAGTGCCGTCTACCAGTGCCTATCAGTGTCCATCAATGTGATCAGTGTTGCCTATCAGTGCCACCTATCAGTGCCTACCAGTGGCCATCAGTGCCACCTATCAGTGGCCATCAGTGCCACATATCAGTGCCCTTCAGTGTCACCTATCGGTGCAGCCTCATCAGTGCCTCCTGATCAGTGCCCGCCAGTGCCACCTCATCAGTGCCTATCAATGCCACCTCATCAGTGAATATCAACAAAGGAGAACATTTTTATAACAAACTATGAATTTTTTCAAAATTATCAGTCTTTTCTTGTTTGTTTTGCAAAAAATAAGAAAACCCAGTGGTGATTAAATACCATCAAAATAAAGCTTTATTTGTGTGACAAACTTATAAAAAAAAAAATCATATGGGTACAGTGCTGCACGACCACGCAATAGTCATTCAAACTGTAAGTGCGCTGAAAGCTGAAAATTGGCCTGGGCAGAAAGGGGGTGAAAGTGCCCAGTAGGCAAGTGGTTAAAGTGAGCACAACATCTCATTCGCTAAGCTAAGTGAAAATAATTTTTCAAACTGAACCTGCTCTTTGCCTTTTAGCAAATCAACCCCACTATGTGTACTCACTGGGAATATACCGTATTTATCGGGGTATAGCGCGCTCCCGCGTATAGCGCGCACCCCTAAAGTTGCCCGAATTCCTGTGGAAAAAAGATGTTTTGTACTTACAGTTTTGGTGTCTTGCGCGGCGTCCATCGGCGGCCTCGTTGGGTCCGGCGTCCGTTGGCGGATTCGGGTGTCCTCTTCGTCGGGTCCGGCGTCCGTCTGCGGCGTCCTCGTTTCCCGCGCTGTGTTTGAATACTGTGCCGACATATACCGAGCGCAGTACACTCGTGTATCGTCGGGCAGGCTCGGCAACTCTCGCGCTGACGTCCTGTACGCTCAGGACATCAGCGCGAGAGGCGCCGAGACTGCCTGAAGATACACGAGTGTACTGCGCTCGGTATATGCCGGCGCAGTATTCAAACTCGTGGCGGGAAAGCGGATATCGGCGTATACCGCGCACCCATGATTTTGCCCTGATTTTCAGGGCAAAATAGTGCACGGTATACGCCGATAAATACGGTACTATATTTCTTATATATATTTACACAGATGGTGCCTAGAAGGGATATTCTGTGTTATGTGTGAACACTGTACAGAAATGAGATGGGAGTTTTGCCGTGAACTTGTGGTAGAAGATGAGTAGCAGTCCGGCAGACCACTCCAGCTGTAGACATTCAAAGAGATTATAAGAAGGAAGTGGGAGGATGGAGAACCAGATAAAAGACACACGGAGCAAACGAATATGAGAACGTGTTAGGGGAAACATTATTTTTCTTGTAACAAAAATGCATTTAATTCATTTGTTGCTCAAAAATATGACCTGAAATCCATATTTTATGGTCGACAGAAAAGGAGGTTTTAGTTCATCACACATAGAACCCTTAGAGCTCAACAATAATGTCTAGAGTCCAAGTGAAAGAGATACAATACGGACAATCCCACTAATATCCGCCTCACCACTGTAATAACATTACTGGTATCCCGATGTAGGCCGGAGCCCTTCAGTCAGACAACAATGGCAAGATTAATACATCTGCCACTAATGATGATCCCATGTTGTGTGGGATTTCAGAAATGTTTCTCAGCAGAATGAGTCAATTAGACAATAAAACAAATGTGGATTTGACACCCCGAGGAAATATGGCAAAGAAGTCAATAACTTGTCTGCTGAAAAGTGCTCTCCCTCTGGTTGGGAATTCACTTGGAAAACATTCATAAATGGACTAAACAAATGTGGAAGATTTGAAATTCAGATTGTTATTACCTCCCCTAACCTGATGTCGGAATAAAACCAGAGAGACGAGTTTAAACGTTGGAAATAAATCTTTCAAGAGAAAAAAAAAAGAAAAAAGTTACATCTGAAAGCAATTGAAACAAACAAGATGATGTTCTAGTGATGTGCAATCAAGCTGAAAATATAACTCTGGAATGGCTGGGTTGCATTTTGTCAAGTTGAGCTTGGAATCTTGAATAATGAGCTCAGTACAGTTGGTTCTGTACCTTATTTGCTGAAAATAAATGTCTGTCAGATTGGGAAAGTTTTGTTTGAGCTGAAATTGGCTACAGCACCATAGAAGTAACCTGTGCAATGAGTTTTATAAATGCTCCTCCTTCCCTTGGAGGTCATAAGGGAACGGGTATGTAAACCCTAATGCCTTGTACACACGAACGGAATTTCCATTGGGATAAACTCCAACTGATTTTTTTGATGGAATTCCATTCAAGCTGTCTTGCATACACACTGTCACACCAAATTCTGACCATTCAAAACACAGTGACGTACAACACTACGACGAGCCCAGAAAAATTAGGTTTAATACTTCCGAGCATGCGTCGACTTGATTCTGAGCATGCATGTTTTTTCAGTGTTCCAGACAAACAGAATTTTTATCGGAAAAAAAAGAGAATATGTTCTCTTTCTAAGGCCTCGTACACACGACCGAGGCTTGACGAGAATCTTGACAAGCTTTCTTTGCATACACACTGTCAAGACAAAATCTCATCGTTCTCAAACGCGGTGACGTACAACACGTACAACGGCACTATAAAGGGGAAGTTCGATTCCACTGGCGCCACCCTTGGGGCTGCTTTTGCTAATCTTGTGTTACCGCGTGTTAGTAAAAGTGTGGTGAGAGACGATTCACGCTTTTCAGTCTGTTACAGCGTGACGAATGTGCTATCTCCATTACGAACGATACTTTTACCGAAGGTGCGCTCCCGTCTTATAGTTTATTCTGAGCATGCGCAGGTTTTTAAGCATACACACGAACGTGTTTCTTGTCGTAAACCAGCCCGACGAGAAACACGACGAGGAAATTGAGACTCCTGACGAGAAAAAAGAGAGCATGTTCTCTATTTTTCTCGTCGAGATCCACAACAGTTTTCTCAACGAAAAACATACACATGACCGTTTTCCTCTGCAAAAATGCTCTGCCAGCATTTTTCTTGATGGATTTTGCAGAGGAAAACGGTCGTGTGTATGAGGCCTGAGTCCATCGAAATATCCGATAGGAAAACTCAGATGGGGCACACACACGGTCGGAATATCCGATGAAAAAAATGTTGTCTGACTTTTTTTGAAATTCCGATCGTGTGTACAAGGCATAAGGGCCCTTTCACACTGGTGCACTTAAAAACACGGTATGTGTTTATCAAAAATGCATATTGCGCTTTTAACATGTTTTTGATGCGTTTTCTGGATTCCTCTCCTCCAGAATGTACCTGTGAAACTTGGACAGGCGACTCAAAGAGCAGACCAAAAACGCAATTCGGGTGTGTCTTTAATGCACTTTTGGTATGTTCCCTAAAGACATCGATTAGAGCTGTGTTTTTGGTATGCTTTTGCAAGATGAAGATGAAGCATGCAAGACTTTTCACAACTTTTTGTGAACAGTTACATAGGATTTAAAGGGGAAAAATCTGCATGCGCTTTTGCTGCACTGGAAAGGTGTGTTTTAGCATGACAAAAGGGCACCAGTGTGAAAGGGCCCTAACATTGAACTTCACTTAAGACCCGGACCCTTATGCAGGTAAAGGACCTGGCCAGTTTTTGCGATATCGGCACTGCGTCGCTTTAACTGACAATTGCGCGGTCGTGCGATGTGGCTTCCAAACAAAATTGGCGTCTTTTCTTTTCCCACAAATAGAGCTTTCTTTTGGTGGTATTTGATCTCCTCTGCTGTTTTTATTTTTTGCGCTATAAACAAAGATAGAGTGACAATTTTTAAAAAAAATCTATAATTTTTACTTTTTGCTATAATAAATATCCCCCAAAAATATATTATTTTTTTTTCCTCAGTTTAGGCCGATACGTATTCTTCTACATATGTTTGGTAAAAGTTTGATTGGTTTGCCCAAAATTTATAGCGTTTACAATATAGGGGATAGTTTTATGGCATTTTTATTAATATTTTTTTTATTATTAGTAATGACGGCGATCAGCATTTTTTTTAGTGACTGCGACATTATGGCGGACACATCGGACACTTTAGACACATTTTTGGGACCATTGTCATTTTCACAGCGAAAGGTGCTATAAAAATGCACTGATTACTGTGAAAATGACACTAGCAGTGAAGTGGTTAACCACTAGGGGGCGCTAAGGGGTTATGTGTGCTCTAAGGGAGTGATTCTTACTGTAGGGGGGTGTGGCTGTAGGTGTGATGTCACTGATCGTCATTCCCTATATCAGGGAACAGACGATCAGTATCACTGCCACAGTGAAGAACGGGGAAGGTGTGTTTACACACACCTCTCCCCGTTCTTCAGCTTCTGTGACTGATCGCAGGACACCGGCGGCGATCGACTCTGCGGGTCCCGCGGGTGCGGTCACGGAGCTTCGGACCCGATTACGTGCATGTGCCCGCGGCCCACGGCTGGGCTCCTAAAGGCGGACGTACCTGTACGTCCCTGTGCCCAGCCGTGCCATTCTGCCGACATATATAGTCGGTAGGGGGTCCTTAAGTGGTTAAAGTGGAACTTCATTGTATCTGAGCACCACAAACTGAAAACACTATTTAATTTGTTTTTAATATTCAAAGCCAACTCACCCAACCATCCATGTCTGCATGTATTATTATTTTTAGAAAAACATCCCCCTTGCATTTCTAGATGGAGCCATCTTGAGTAAGGGAAGATGATCCATGTAGCATTTACTTCCTGGAATCCATCAGCCATAGCTCCCAACTGTCCCTGATTTTGAGGGACTGTTCCTGATTTGGAGCAATGTCCCTCTTCATTCCTCCTCAGTTGTCCCTCATTTTGATCTGATCCGTATAGTTGTATATACAATGCACAATTTATCTTTCAAAAGGTGTTTCCCAGTGCTAAACCTTTCTTTCAAATTTTTAATTGCTGCATTTGTAAGTTTTTTAAAGCCAATATAAAGTAATAGTAGTGGTAAACAAAGAGAAGAAAAAAACACTTGTGGAGTTAACAAATCTTTTTTTTAGTTAATTCACCTTTAAGGGGGTGTGGAGTGGGCGTGTCCTATGCTTACATACTTTTTCTAGTAGGTGTCCCTCATTCCCATCTCAAAATGTTGGGAGGTATCAGCCCTTAGCTCAGGCATGCATGCAGGAGGGTGTGCTTAGCTGAGAAAGCCCCTCCTCTCCTCCTTCAGATGAAAGAAAAGAAAATGCCCATGAAGACTCATGGGATGTATGGCAATATTTTAACCTAGACCAGAAACCAGGAAGTTACTGAATAGATGTAAAAAAAGTTTAAAAGAAGTAAATATAATATACATTCCTATCTATTTACTAAGGCTAGAAGCATAAGGATTAAATTAGTTAAAGTTGATAGAGAACATTTACATCCACTTGACAGGATGCATTTTTTAGGGGGGATTTGTGCTAGTAGGGATGGCCAGCGCTGTATTATGGCCTAGGTCGACAAGGCCCAGGCCTAGGGTGGCACTTTGCTGTGGCGGCGGAAAATCCCACCCTGTCCTCACCCCACCCTATCCCTCTGTCCTCATCCCACCCTGTCCCCCTGTTCTCATCCCACCCTGTCCCCTGTTCTCATCCCACCCTGTCCCCCTGTTCTCATCCCACCCTGTCCCCCTGTTATCATCCCACCCTGTCCCTCTGTCTTCATCCCACCCTGTACCCCTTTCCTCATCCCACCCTGTCCCCCTGTCCTCATCCAACCCTGTCCCCCTGTCCTCATCCCACCCTGTCCCCCTGTCCTCATCCCACCCTGTCCCTCTGTCCTCATCCCACCCTGTCCCTCTGTCATCATCCCACCCTGTCCCTCTGTCCTCATCCCACTCTGTCCCTCTGTCCTCATCCCACCCTGTCCCCCTGTCCTCATCCCACCCTGTCCCCCTGTCCACATCCAACCCTTTCCCCCTGTCCTCATCCCACCCTGTCCCTCTGTCCTCATCCCACCCTGTCCCTCTGTCCTCATCCCACTGCATCCCTCTATCCTCCTCCCATGAAAATGACAGGGCGGGTCTTAAAAAGAAAGGGGTGTAGTCTTGACAGGAAGGGGTGCGTCATATATAAAGTAGGGGGTGCACGAGTTTCGTCAGGCCTAGGGCAGCACAAAACCTAAATACACCACTGGGTTAGACCAGGAGGGGAACCACCAGCAAGACAATGATATGATACTTATAGCTCAGACCAAGGAGTCTCCAGTTTATGGCTTCCTTCAATTTTTTTTGATGTTGCATTTAGATCAAACTCTTGTAAAGATAGCCTTACCCAACACGCTCGCTGAAGCTTGCCTAAACCTTAATATGCTCTATTACTTCATATGTCCTCTGATCGATCTCCTTCATCAGTTGGACATGTCCATTCTGGATGATCTCTAAAGACATTTTCTCAATAAAACCCATTTTCTTTTGGGGAAGTTGCGAGAAACCTGGAGGCCCGACTGCATTGCTGATTTAAAAATGTACCTGATTGACAGTAAATACGGTCCAAACCATGTATGAGGGAATGTTTTCTTGGTTGATGACAATGTACTCGTTTAAAAAAACTGCCAGCATTTAATATTACTTTACTGCACAATTCACGGTAATACTGACCTGTACTGAAAGGGATGGAGTAGACAAAGCTACCAGGAATCTGCTCAGCTGCTCTGCGGTACCACAGGGGAAAGTGGTCAGCATTGTATATACTCTCTCTGTCCTCAGATGTAAGGAAATCTCTTGAAACATAATAGGAGAAATAACAGTCACATTACATATGTGGATAAAGTAAACACTTTCAATGATACGCAGAATGTTTACATTATCTAATGAAGTGGCGAGGAGGGAGATGGAGTTTTATTTCAGATATATATATTTTTGATGGAATCTTTGCTTTCTAAGTGATTTGGGCAAGGTTCCTATGGATCACCTATGTTTGTGAATAATACACACAAATCAATTTTTATATCATTTCTTCTTTGAAGATCATTTTGTATTGTGTTTGAAAGAATTGGAAGTACTCATCATGCTTACTTTTCTTTCTTCTTAAAGCATATCTAAACCACAAATATGTACTATAGTGCTCAATTACCAGTCCTTTGATGTGGTGACTGCTTTCTTTTTCTCAGGATTTTCCCATTTTTATTTTTACCAAATAATCCTGTCAATAATATACTTGCAGCCCTGGGTGACAGTGCTCAATTACCATACTGTATCTATAGAGGGAGCTATGATTGTCCCCAAGGCTAGTCTTCAAACACGTATGCCTTTGTTCATCTCCTTGGTGGTGGGAAGGGGTTGGAATTAGTAGTTTACAGAAGAAAAAAACATTGATTTTGCTTTCAGTTCATATCAGAAAAGAACAAGGTCACATTTGGGTTAATTTACTTAAGGCAAATAGACTGTGCACTTTGCAAAGGGCAGTTGCACACTACACTATAAGTAGAGTTGAGCGAACCCGAACTGTAAAGTTCGGGTTCGGTACGAACTTTGGGTTTTTCCCGAACCCGGACCCGAAACCGAATAATTGGAAAAAGTACGGGTCCGGGTTTGGAGTTCGGGAAAAAAAAATGTGCGGAGGTCCCCGCAAATTCAATAACCAGACCCTTTAGGTCTGGTATGGATATTAAGGGGAACCCCGCCGTCAATTTAAAAAAAAATGACGTGCGGTTCCCCCTAAATATCCATAACCAGACCCGTTATCCGAGCACGTTGACCTGGCCGGCCGCAGAAAAGAGGGGGGACAGAGTGCGGCCCCCTTTCCTGAACCGCACCAGGCCACATGCCCTCAACATTGGGAGGGTGCTTTGGGGTGCCCCCCAAAGCACCTTGTCCCCATGTTGATGGGGACAAGGGTCTCATCCCCACAACCCTTGCCCGGTGGTTGTGGGGGTATGCGGGCGGGAGGCTTATCAGAATTTGGAAGACCCCTTTAACAAAGGGGACCCCCAGATCCTGACCCCCCCCCTGTGTGAAATGGTAATGGGGTACACTGTACCCCTACCATTTCACGAACGAAGTGTAAATTCTTGTAAAAAAAAAACACACACACCGTAGAATAAAGTCCTTTATTAATAATAGAAAAAAAAAACTCCAGCTGTGATAATCCACTCGTTCCCGGCTTCCTGCTTCAACGTTGTCCTGATCCAGCGACGGGTGATCTCCAGCGATGAGAAGATCCATCCAGAGCTCAGCATCGCCGACCTCCCCTCACCGCTGGACACAGCCCAGCTAATGACGCGCTGAAGCTGTGACATATCTTATATAGGGGAGGCAGGGCCACCCGTCACGTGACCCCGCACCCTCTGACGCACCCTCTGCTACGTCACTAGGGAAGCCCAGGAAGACTGGGCTTACCTAGTGACATAGCAGAGGGTACGTCAGAGGGTGCGGGGTCACGTGACAGGTGGCCCTGCCTCCCCTATATAAGTAATGTCACAGCTTCAGCGCGTCATTCGCTGGGCTGTGTCCAGCGATGAGAGGAGGTCGGCGATGCTGCGCTCTGGATGGATGGATCTTCTCATCGCTGGAGATCACCCGCACCCGTCGCTGGATCAGGACAACGTTGGAGCAGGAAGTCGGGAACGAGTGGATTATCACCGCTGGAGTTTTTTTCTTTTTTTTTTTTTTATTAATAAAGGACTTTATTTTACGGTGTGTGTTTCTTTTTTACAAGAATTTACACTTCCTTTGTGAAATGGTAGGGGTACAGGGTACCCCATTACCATTTCACACAGGGGGGGGTCAGGATCTGGGGGTCCCCTTTGTTAAAGGGGTCTTCCAGATTCTGATAAGCCTCCCGCCCGCATACCCCCACGACCACCGGGCAAGGGTTGTGGGGATGAGACCCTTGTCCCCATCAAGTATGACTTTATTTTTAGTTTTTTGGGCTGTACTCACAGTTTAATAACGTAGTTAAGTTTCAGACTCCCCGCGGGGAATGGGCGTTCATATGCAGAGGGAACATGATTGACGGCCGGCTATGGCGCGTCACGCTTCCCAAAAATAGCCGGAGTAGGAATAGGAGCTGACTGCACAAGGCGCGGTGAAGAGCCAAGTCCTATTTCGGCTATTTTCGGGAAGCGTGACGCGCCATAGCCGGCCGTCAATCATGTTCCCCTCTGCCTAGGAACACCTACTCTCCGTGGGGAGTCTGAAACTTAACTAAGGGATTAAACTGTGAGTACGGCGCAAAGCAGACAGATATAAACATGGCCTAATGTACCCCTAGAGCACTTGAAGGACAACTGGACCTTTGGCTGTGCTGTTCAGGGAAAGGCTGCACAGAGAAGATTGTTGGATTGAAGATGAAGATTAGTCATTTTCCAAGTAGGCTACACTCAGGGGGTTGGGGATGCCTTTTAGAACAACATGTACAAAAGGTAACATTGTGCTTTAAGTGATAACTATAATTGTATGTTTTTTCCAGCTCTGAAAAAGTTTTCATGTTATAAACTGCATTTCCCAACTCCTACCCAGCGGGAATAAAATCAATATGAACCACATTTTGAGTATGCAGTCCAGTTTTGGTCACCAATCCTGAAGAAAAATGATCTTGAACTGCAGAGAGTCCAAAAGGACAACACAGTTAATAAGAAGTTTGGAGGAGCTAATTTGTGAGGAAGGACTACAAACATCAAATTTATTCTCCCTGAAAAAGAGGCACCTAAGAGGAGATATGATTGCCACACACAAAGCTGTAAATGGTGACATTGGGAGGAAGCTATCTTTAAAGAAGACATGTGGCCATACAATGAAGTGGACGAGAGGTGGTTCAATCTTTAACTGGATAAGGGGATCTTTAATGTTAGAGCAGTAAGGATGTGGAACTCCCTTCCACTATTAGTGGTTTGAGCAGGGAGCATAGATAAAATGTAAAAACCTTTTAGATGTGTTTTTAGCGAACGTGTTATACAGGGATATGGAAACTGGTAGTGACATAAACTCAAACACACACACTCAGATTGAACAGAATGGACTGGGACCAATGCTGCATTGCAGATCCCTCCTCTCCTTTTGGAAATGGCAAATGTGCCCAGTTTAGGACCACCTGACAGAGCAGCTGGGACAGTACAGACAGTAAATCAGACACTTCCAGAAGAGAAGAGGTAAAGGACATGCAAGAATGGAGGGGGTTGTGCAAGACAATTGGCTTGTCAAATGTTCAAGCAAGTTTGGAGGCACATTGCAAGAGAATAATGAAATCAATTTATGGAAAGGAAAAACATTGCAAGTAAGCATTTATAGGGTGGGCATAGTTGGCACTCTTGGCAAGTGTTTGTGACAGATCCAGTACTGTAGCTGTATTTACCACTGCAGGGGTATGGGGGGAGGGGGGCAGGGGACTTCGGACTTCAATGGAGACAACAGCCACCAGCACAAGGGACACTTCTCATTAAATGAAAGTACCACCCCCTGTACTGATTTAAAAAAAAAAATCTCAACTTGGACTTTAAACTTAAACATTTCTTTTATTTATTATGAGGTATCCAGAACAACTTTTCTCCATCTTAAAGAAAATGGGCAATAACTTGTAGCAGATGGGAAAATTACACTAAGCTGGAGTAATACGGCATAACACACTATATTCAGAGTATCACAACCACTTCTACAAACAACTTAACACAAAACTGCTGTTTTCTGATCTCAAGGTTAAGCTAAATAAGCAGCATTTCATTTTAAGCTTAAGAACATAAAAAAAAAATAAAGAATGAAATTGGCACTGGAAACAATGGTTACTGGTTAGGGAGAAATGCACAACTGGGGTGCACAGCAAATGAAAGCCCTAAAGCGATCTAGTTTGGCACTTATGTTTAAGACATTGGGCTTGGAATTTAGGTGGCTGAATCTAAGGTTTTAGCAAATCTGCAATGTGACACAATTTTGTAGACCATATTTCATGGTCAAAAAATGGCTGTATATATAAACTAATTTATAGTAAATATATACAAGGGGAAAAAAAGAGGAGATTTTTCCATATTTTTCCATATTCTAGTGGCACTCACTAGAATGTAATAGAAATTATAACAGCCTAAAATTTGAGTGCCTGGCCTTTTTTTCTATTTTCTTCGATTGTTACAGGGAAACAATAAGTTTAATTTTTGTTTTTAGCTTTACAAGTGAAAGTTATATTTTTATCTGAAATAGTTGTATTAATGTGTTGTAGATAATGTTTGTATATGTATATAGATATATATATATACATACACACACACAATATATATGTAAAAATTAAAAGGGGACTGGGACCAAATGTAGTAATGAAAAATTTTAATCCAGATATTCCTTATACAACACAATGAACTGTAAGGTATAGGAACAACATTTTCGGGCATCCTCACCATTTCTCAAATTCAAATGTAAATACATCTAAACATGAGAAAGGGTTCTACTTTGTATATAGCACTGCCCACTAGTTGTTTTTCCAAAAGTCACTACATGCATCATGATATCAACCAAGTGTCTCAGTCTTGTAGACTAATGACTGTGGTACTGTGGGATTCCCATGAGCCAGCTGGTTACTTGCTGTTATTTGCTGGGTGAAGAGTCAGTTGGGCAGGTGAGAAACCCTGTTCTGATTTTTAATGGCCCACAACTCCTAAGGAAGCACCAGCACCAGCTCTCACACTCTGGCTCTGTTTTCTTTTGATAGAGAGGTTCTTCCCACCTATGCAGTCCAATACAGTGCATTAACACTCGTTATGTGGGTAATGTGAGTTGTGTTAAGCCAGACAATTCATAAGAATGAACTTCCAACGCACCACAATGCACCATATTGTTTTACCATGTATTGTGGTGCATTGCAACGTGAGTGTGAAGTTGGCCTAAAGGAACTCCATACTGAGGAAATATATAACCTTTCTATTATTTGTATATGCATGTTTCAAACTTGTAATGTGTATCATTGCTAGAGCTACTCAAACCCTGGGCCCCGCGGCTGCTAATAAAGCCTACCTTAGCATGTACTATAAGGAAGCTAATTTTGTTACCGTGGAGAGAAAGTAAGTCATGTTTTTTTATGACTTAAAGAGGGGATTGTAAGAGAATGTATAAAACAATTGTTACTACATTTTAAAATTCCCTCCTCATGGCAGACTAAGGGCTAGATTCAAGTAGCCCGCCGTAAGTTTGTGCGGGCGTAGCGTATGTTATTTACGATATGCCGCCGCAACTTACACGGGCAAGTGCAGTATTCACAAAGCACTTGCTCCGTAAGATGCGATGGCGTATCGTAAATGGGGCCGGCATAAGCGCGCCTAATTCAAATGAGTATGAGGGGGGCGTGTTTTATGTAAATGGGTGGTGACCCGACGTGATTGACGTTTTTCCCGAACGGCGCATGCGCTGTCCGTGGAATTTCCCAGTGTGCATTGCTCCAAAGTACACAGCAAGGACGTCATTTGTTTCGACGTGAACGTAAATTACGTCCAGCCCTATTCGCGAACGACTTACGCAAACGACTAAAAAAATTCAAAATTCTACGCGGGAACGACGTCCATACTTAACATTGCGTACGCCTCATAATAGCAGGAGCAACCTTACGCCGAAAAAGCCTAACGTAAACGACGTAAAAAAATAGCGCCGGGCGTACGTAAATTTGTGAATCGGCGGATCTAGGTCATTTGCATATTCTACCCCGAAAACGACGGAAGCGCCACCTAGCCGCCAGTGTAAATATGCACCCTAAGATACGACGGTGTAAGAGACTTACGACAGTCGGATCTTAGGCTAATGTCGGCGTATCTTGCTTTCTGAATACAGAAAGAACATACGCCGGCGCAGCTTCGAATTTACGCAGCGTATCTATAGATACGCCAGCATAAATCAATGCTGAATCTAGCCCTAAGTATATATGAATCTGTGTATGTCTTGAGATCCTACCGGGTAAATGACCACACCAGCCAGGAAGACACTGGCTTCAAAAAGCGCCTAGTGGCGATTCAGTTCACATGTGTAGCGCTATACAAGTCACTCATTCATTTCATTCATGTGTGAGTTTTACTATAGAAAAACTTTACTCAAGTTTTCATAGATCTAAGGGCCAGATCCTCAAAAGGGATACGCCGGCGTATCTACTGATACGCCGTCGTATCCCTGTTTCTATCTTTGGAACTGATCCACAGAATCAGTTTCCAAGAGATAGACAGAAGATCCGGCATGTGTAAGGGACTTACACTGCCGGATCTTAGGATGCAGTACCGCATCCGCCGCTGGGGGCATTTCGCGTCGAAATGCCGCCTCGGGTATGCAAATTAGCACTTACGGAGATCCACAAAGCTTTTCAGCTTTGTTTTTTCTCTGTAAGTTTTAGTTTGCAATCGTAAAATTAGGGCTGCTTTTACAAAGTGTAAACTGATTTCACCTTGTAAAAGCAGACCCTTCTGTCCAGCGACGCGTTTTTTTTTTTGTTTTAAAGTTTTTTTTTTCGCCGTATCTTTTTTTTTTTCCTGACGCAACTTTATTGACCCGGCGCGATCCACAAAGCTTGGCGTAACGTAATTTTGCGCTATGCACGTCTGGAAAATTACGTCACGAGCATGCGCAGTACGGCCGGCGCGGGAGCGCACCTAATTTAAATGGGAATCGCCCCCATTTGAAGAGGAACGCCTTGCGCCAGCGGAATTTAAGTTACACAGCCGAAAATTTCTAGGTAAGTGCTTTGTGGATCGGGCACTTAGGTAGAAATTTTAAGGCAGTGTAACTTAAATGGGAATTTTTACGTTACGCCGGCTGTTTGTGGATCTGGCCCTAAGATTCTGGCAGTTAAGTTTGTGGTGAGCCATATCCCTGAATAAGCTTCCTCCTTTATGTATTTCATAGGTTAGTTCTGCTTACATGCTAATGGTTTAAAGCTTGTGACAAGGAAATAGTATGTAAGGCTCTTTTGAGGTCATGAGTCATAAACAACTAGCGCCCAGAAGCGATTCAGTTCGCATGTGTTGCGCTCTATAAATTTTTCATTCATTCATTCATTCATTCAAGGCTAAAATACATGTGCTTTGTATTCAGCCCCTCCTCTTTTGTTGGTTATGCTTGTACATAAAAACTGTTTATGGTACTTCCTTATTAAAGCCGGAGAACTCATGATCACACAAGCCTGTTTCACGTCTGATTTGCTCTCCCCGGAATTCGGTGTGTTGCAGTGGTAGCCTATTTAACCAGCGTGAATTTGTCAGAGTGTATAATTCCTTTCAATTGGGGGCTTGAAAAAGCTGGCTATTATGCTGATCCACTGTTTTCAGTAACTTCTGAGTAAATGGCCAAGAACAAGCCTGCAAAATGAGGCGTTTCAACCCTACTCTGACTTTGCTGGTTCTTCTGGGTAAATACACAAACATTTTGACACCAGAACTAAGCAAATATAATTTAGAGAACGAGATCAGTGATGTCATCTTTGAAATTTCTCTCTGAAGTTTTTCTTAATTAAAAGCTCAGACATGCCAAGCTTGCATGAAGGTAAAAAACCTTGAGCCTTTACAACCATTTTAACATCTACAGTACCCTTCACTGAAAGCACCTATGCAATATCCTAATATGGATAAATGAAAACAGCCACAGAAATATTATTACAAGTGTACATCAAGGGCAATAGACCCACTTTTAGCCAATAGAAATTTGAGATCCAGGCACTTCATGTTGCTTACTTGTAAGTTAGCTGCTCTGGGCCCACAAACAGATTCACACGGGTCAGTCCAGTGCGTGTACCAAGGAAAGCAATCTCCACGTCTTTGTCTGAATTTCTGAATATAAATATGAATATAAGATTAAAATCTACTGGACATTGCAGGAAGTGAGCCAAACATACAAAACCGTATGAATCAAATTCACTCTCTGGCAAACAGCTAGTATAAATAGCTGCTGTAACAATTATCAGAGAGCATCGACTCAAAAAGTCTTGAGACACAGTTATGACTACAGTTTCCTTCATTTCAACATGCCCACTGGAAATAGTAGACACTTCAAAAGTCTGCACAATTAACATGAAATAAGAAAGACAATAAATATTATTTACAAATGTGTCTATTTTTTCTGAAATTTTGCCTTGTCTTATCCTAAGATACAATAGGAGCTTCCACGACTATTTTCTTTTGAGCCCATTCAGACTATGCCTTGGGTTACCTGGCTCCTTGCTCTGGCAGGCTTTGGTGCTGTTCTTCTCCCCCCCCCAAAGCTCTAGTCTTGGGCGGAGCCTTGGTGTCATCACATACAGTACAGGGCTATTAACCCCATATTGTATGTGGTGGAGTGAGGAGTGTGACTGTAGCTGAGAGCATGGATCATGGGAATCTGCTAGATCAGGGAGTCAGATAAGTAACACAGCCTTTTCTGCAACCGCTTAAGCCACAGGTGTCAAACACAAGGACCGCGGGCCGAATCCGGCCCTCCAGGCCATTTCATTTGGCCCTCGCACCTCTCCTGCAGCTGCAGGAGAGCTCCAGCCCTCCTCTGGTCCTACTCCAGACCTACTCCAGACCATTACTTTCTGCTTTCAAGCAATGCATCCAGCTTCTTCCCAGCAGCAGCATATAGAAAGGGGGTGCACTATGATGTAAGAGAGAGTGGGGGACTCAACTTCTGATGGTGGGGTGGCTCTTGACATCTAATGTAAAGGGGAGGGGAATGCGCTGGACATCTTATAGATCTTATAGATACAACCGGCCCTTTTGAGAGCAATCGCAATGCTCATGCGGCCCACGATGAAATTGAGTTTGACACCCCTGGCTTAAGCCATGTTCACACGATCGGTTTGTCTGATGAAAACAGACTGATGGACCGTTTTCATCGGACAAACCAATCGTGTGTGGGCCCCATCGGTTTGTTTTCCATCGGTGAAAAAAAATAGAACATGTTTTAAAATTTTCCTATGGATAAAAAAACGATATAAAAAATGATCGTCTGTCCATCGGTCAAAAATCCACGCATGCTCAGAATCAAGTCGACGCATGCTCGGAAGCATTGAACTTCATTTTTCTCAGCACGTCATAGTGTTTTTTACGTCACCACGTTTGGACACGGTCAGATTTTTGACCGATGAAGTGTAGGCAAGACTGATGAAAGTCAGCTTCATTGGATATCTGACAAAAAAATCCATCGGATTAGATTCCATCAGATATCCGATCGTGTGTACAGGGCTTTAGACTTAATGAGCATTTCACTGCAAGGGTTTTTTTTTTTTCGTACCAGGAGCTGACCCTTTTATTTTTCACCACAACACACAGATGCTTTCCACTGTGCATTGTATTGCTTGGAAACAGACATACATTGAGGTTTGCTGCCAAGTAGCATTAGGGTGGCATTCAAAGTGAATGGCATCACAATGCTGATTGCGCATTAATGTTCACTATGGTTATGTGCATTTTAACACATTAGCCCATCACATCAGCGTGAGTAGGCCTTTTATCTAAACACTACTGCCAGTCAGCACGATGTAATTGAAGCAGTAGGCACAAATACAACATCTTTTATTGCAAGGAAAGGAGTTAAAAAGTTAAATAGTCACAGTTAAAGTTATTGATTAAAACACTAACCCACATTAAAACAAAAGAACTCATGAAAAAGTGAGATAGTTAAAGCGGGAGTTCACCCGAATTTTTTTTTTAACATTAGATTCATGTTCATTTTGTCAAGGGGAATCGTGTAGTTTTTTAAAAAACGAAGCAGTACTTACCGTTTTAGAGAGCGATCTGTCACGAGTAGCCAAAAGAAGCCGACGTTTGGCTACTTTCGGAAAATCGTGACACGATAGATGCGACCGTCGGAAGCCTGTCGAAAGACTGTCAATCAAATAGGAACGCCCAGTCCCGCAGCCTATAGCCGGAAGCGGCGGAGAAGATCGCTCTCTAAAACGGTAAGTACTGCTTCATTTTTTTTAAAAAACTACCCGATTCCCCTTGACAAAATGAGCATCAATCTAATGTTAAAAATTAACATTTCCGGGTGAACCTCCACTTTTAGTACTGCATGGAAGGAAAAAAAAAGAAGAGGACAACAGAAAACAAGATGGATAGATAGCATCATCGGAACAATGAACAGAAAGTTAAGCAAGCTCTGGTAGGCAGTGGAGGACAGAAAAGCCTGGCATGCTATGGTCCACGAGGTCACAAAGGTCGGACACGTCTAAATGCCTGAACAACAACAACTGCATTTCTAATGACTGGATGTATTTTATCCTTGATAAGGGCATATACTCACTCTGATTTGTTCAGTGCAAGGCTGGTCCAATAAGCCTCCAATGGAGCGCTGACCACAGCATCAAACAGAACCTCTTGTATTAGCTCTTTGTCACCTGCGTCAGAATGATATATTATGAGAATCTGTAATATACCTACTGTATATATAAACTTTATTAGGTACACCTCTATCATCAGTTAATTGTGTGTGTTTGCCTTTTTGTTATGGAATTTACAAAGTGCTGAAATGTTCATCAGGGATTATGTTAATGGTGATCTGATGGCAAATTATAGTTCCTGCAGATTTATCAGCCACTATGCAGGCCTAGAACCTCCTTTTCCTCTGAGATTCTGACACCGCCATCTGCATATCAATGTTGCAATTGAGATTAGTCAAACCAGGAAACATTTTTCCAACTATAAATTATGAGATTTTGGTGTATCCGCACCTGCTGTGGCCTAACTTTAACTATTCATGGCTAATCGGTGTAGAATTCAGCATGGTCTTCTGCTATCTCTTCAAATTTGGTCTTTACATAATGTGATGCTAATAAGACACTGTCATCTTGTCAATGCAGGGCAAAGTGACAATGTCTCTAAAAGGGCATCACCCAACACCCATATACTCACCTTATTTGCACTCCCTAGCAGCTCCCATAGTTAAAGTGGAAAAATAGCACTGGACCCGTAAGGTTATATTATTGGTACCACCTCGGTCTCCTTGACTTGTCATATACTCTAATAGGGATGAGCTTTGAGTTCGAGTTCGGGGAACAACTAACAATTTGGGGTGTTCGCGGCATCCCCAAACACTTTTTTGAACAATAACTTGCATATTAGCCTTTAAAATTATCACTTTCGATTTCAAACGTTTGAGACCCATAGACTTTAACGGGGTTCTAAAGTTCACATGAACGTTTGGTGTGTTCGCAGGTTCTGGTGCGAACCGAACAGGGGGGTGTTCGGCTCATCCCTATACTCTAACATAAATGTAAACTGAAGTGCCATACCACAGCTGAAAAGGTCCAGATATTACTTTATTCTAATAGAGGTCAGGGCTACAAGTGAAAAAATACACAATGGGAGTTATTTACTAAAGGAAAATCTACTTTGCACTACAAGTGCACTTGAAAGTGCAGTCGCTGTAAATCTGAGGGGTAGATCTGAAATGAGGGGAAGCTCTGCTGATTTTATCATCCAATCATGTGCAAGCTAAAATGTTGTTTTTTATTTTTCTAGCATGTCCCCCTCGGATCTACGGCGACTGCACTTGTAAGTACACTTTTAGTGAATTTTCAAGTGCACTTGCAGTGCAAAGTAGATTTGCCCCCCATGCAAGAAGTGAACTAGACAAGCTGGTATGGCAGACAAACCAGCTACTAACAAGACTTGTTCATATAATCACACTGGAAGAAATACTAATAAAGGTCCAGTTTAATTATAGTCCATTTACATTGTTTTCAATCTCAAGTCATGATGAAGGGGTGGTTTTGTACCTCTGAATCATATTGGATACTCCTTTGATTGTCCCTCTGACCTCTTTTTGATCTGGACCCTTTAGCAGTGATGTGGTCCTTCAATATACATTTTTGTTACACATCACTGTCACATGACTGGGGGAATGATGTCACCACTTTGCCAGTTCACCAACACAGCCAATTTCGGCACTGGCTACTGAGGAGCAAGGGCATATGGGGAGTCTGGAGATTCCCTTTGCAGAGACAATGTTACTTTGCACTCAATGAACAATGTGATGGTGTCACACCCTTCCAAACATCACCGCAGTAAAGAGTGGTTATCTGAGCAGACTTTCGTTATGTTAGCATAAACACGTACTGTATGGCCATTCTTTTCAGACCTCTATTATAAACTGCCACTACTTTGGATGCTTTTAGGATGCTGCAACCAACACATCCGGCACCAATAATCATCAGTCAAACTCATCCAGATTACACATCCTCCCCATTCAAATGTTTAAAAAAACTCCAATGGTTTTTGACCATGTCTGCATACTTTAGGAATTGCAGCCATATGACTCGCTCTTTGAAAATTTGTATTCCTAAGCAGGTGTACCTAAAAAAGCAGCCACTGAGCACAGCTAATTGCTTGGAACATGTAACACGTGAAAAAAACAGCACTATAGGCTTTATTAACAAGAAGCCAACAAAAAAAGGCTGTCAGCTGTGGTATGAATCTTTGATAACTACAGAAAACATTGCATATAGTATAAACAGACAAATTGTAGACACACACAACAGGTAGTTATTAGAATCACCCATAAATCCATTGGGAACTAATGATGTCACTACAAACTCAAACAGCCATTCCTGACACATGCTTCTACTGTCTATATCCCAGAGTGAATTCAAAAGAAATAATAATAGTAATTGTAACGGAATGACCCGGGACAAACAGAGACTTTGGAAGGATGAGGGGTACTCCTGTGCCAGAATCATTAATAACTCTTATGTCTAGGGTCACCTTATGTCCGATAGGGCCATAGGGTGACTGAGAAATTATATCCTAAATTACAGGACAGGGGACATTACTGATAGCTCATATTGCAATTGGAGATATTGCAAAGTGTTGGTTTATTCTATGACTCTCTGTGTAGACTGTTGACATGTTAAAAAAGGCTTGAAAGTCCTTTCATTGTGTGATAACACTGTTTAAAGCCTATTGATGCTCAGAGGTGTGAATACCTTTCATGCAGAGACAGAACGTCTGTCTAAAGATGTGGATTGAGAGGGATTTATTGTGTGATGGTGTTTTGTTTGAATTCTGTTAATGAAGGAATGTGACTTCTCAGGTGCAGTGATAATTATAGCCTGGCGCCGAGATGTCTGGAATGTTTAGCAATTAGCCATCTGAAGGTATATTGAAGCCCCCCAGGGTGCGATGTGTGGGTGGAGAGTTTGATGGTTCCTTTCATGCTTGAACTGTATATAAACTTAAGAGCTAACCATTAAAGTTGTCTTGCATTTGAAACCAGAACACAGAGCTGTGTGTCTCGTGTCTGGGGGGAATTCTTATGGGTCGTGTTCGTTTGCCTGATTGTGGAGTGTCGATAAGCTGTCGTGGGTTGATGAAAGGTCGTAAACGGTGGTGACCGTTACAGTAAAGAAGATTAAACATAAGACATACAGCATACAGTAGATTGAGTTTATGATTTTTTTTATAATTTATTCTTTTTAGTCAAAGCTAAAAGCTTTCAAAACTATTGGCTTGAGGTCAACAAAATTTTAATTTTGTTTTTAAATTTTCCAAATGATGTTTATTATAACATATTTATTTACATATAAACATTTAATACAAGGTAGACTGGTGAAAGTTTGTGGAGCATTCTGGGTTTGCTAAAAAGAGAGCCCAGCAGTAGCTGCTTACTTTGTGACTGTCTCTGCCATAATGTAATTTCCAAACAGCCCATGTGAACAGAGCAGGCATGGAGATAGAGGTAGGAGTCAATGCTCAGACTCATTTAACGCTGCTACATTTGAGTTTACCCTATTCAACTTTGTAAACAAGCTATTTTCAGCAAAGCAACCAAGGTAATCCTACTAAACAGATGAAATGGACAATATAGCTAAATATACTGGCTGGATAAAGTAAATATAAGATATTTATATCTAGTATTTCTTATTGACATTTTTAAAAGCTTAATTTCCACTACAGTGGAACCTCAGATTGCGAGTAACGCAGTTAACGAGCGTTTCGCAATACGAGCACTGTATTTTCTAAAACCCTAACTCGGTTTGCGAGTGTTGTCTCGCAAAACTAGCAGGATTTAAGCCAAAGCGGTGTGCAGTACCACATTTGGCCTGAGGTGGGGGGGCACATGAGCCGAGCGGAGCCAAACGGCTCCAATCGGAGGCAATCAGTGCCGTTCGCAATCGATCGTCGCCGTTCGGAGTAGTTTGGAAATACGCCATTCCCAAGCCTTTCCGAGGTTTGCCGAGGTCAGCCGAGCTGTCCTCTGGCCTTTTTGTGTGTTCCTGAGGCTCTCTGGTGCCCCCCACCTCTGGCCACATGCGGTATTGCATGCCATTGAAGTCAATGCGGAACAAATTATTTTCGTTCCCATTGACTTCAATGGGGAAACTCGCTTTGATATGTGAGTACTTTGGATTACGAGCATTCTCCTGGAACGGATTATGCTCGTAATCCGAGGTTCCACTTTATATACAAAAACTGCATGTCTACTGCAGCATAAGAAGAGTGTTCTCTCTCCTAAGCATTCATCACCATCAAATTAAAACACATTTTCTACATACAGCCAAATCCATATATGCTAATGTAAAGCTAACTGAAGTTGATGGGAAGTCGAGTTGAGTAGCAAAGCCAAAATGAGAAAACAAACTGATATTTTTTGTGCATGGTAGTTCCACCCCTAGGTTAGCTGATATTCAAGAACTTTCAACTGACATTCTCATTGGCCAAACCAAAAATGTGTGACACATAAAAACATGTATTAAAGGGGTTGTAAAGGTACAATTTTTTTTCCCTAAATAGCTTCCTTTACCTTAGTGCAGTCCTCCTTCACTTACCTCATCCTTCCATTTTGCTTTTAAATGTCCTTATTTCTTCTGAGAAATCCTCACTTCCTGTTTGTCTGTAACTCCACACAGTAATTGCAAGACTTTCTCCCTGGTGTGGAGTGTCGTGCTCGCCCCCTTGGACTACAGGAGAGTCAGGACGCTCTCTGCATTGCAGATAGAGAAAGGAGCTGTGTGTTAGTCGGTGTCATGACTCTCCTGTAGTCCAAGGGAGGGGGCAAGCTCCACACCAGGGAGAAAGCCTCGCATTACCGTGTGGAGATACAGACAGAAGAACAGGAAGTGAGGATTTCTCAGAAGAAATAAGGACAGAATGGAAGGATGAGGTAAGTGAAGGAGGACTGCACTAAGGTAAAGTAAGCTATTTAGGAAAAAAAATTGTACCTTTACAACCCCTTTAACTTATCACAAACCCAGTTAAAAAATGTGTGTCAATGTTCTACAATGGATGTTAAAAATTCATACCAAAAATGGACAAAAGTTGACATGGATGGATGTGAACCTGTTCTTAGTAGAACATTAAGTGCTGTTTAGTATTCTTCGAAGATGTGCAGTTATATTATTCAACTAGGATATAGTTTATTACTTGTGCTTCTGCGTTTTCAACTTTTCACGCCGTTTAGTGTTCTTTTATGCATTTTTCATGCATCTTCAAGTATTCTTATTGAAGTTTATTGAACCAAAAGAAGCATCTATACCTTTTTCTAAGTTGCGTGGAAACACCTTGCATAGGTTTGAGTGTGCCCCATAGGCAATGAAATTCCTCTGTGCTTACTGACCTTTCAGTGTGCTATGCTCTAAGACCCCAAATTACACCATGCCATTGTTTAAGGACCCCAAAATATGTATTTCTAATGGAAAGGAAACCTATCAGGTTAATGCAATCTTCCATACCCCAGAATGTCTAAACCAACATGTTACATACTTACAAACAAGACAGCCCTACATTTGAATCAATATCTACCATTTTACTAGCGACAGTCTGACTCTAGTCTTAAAGGGGAACCCAGAGCCTTTGAAACGCAACTAGAGTTTTACTTACATTGCAAGGATGGCTCTTTTCCTGTGAGGTATTTTTTTATTGCTCTTAACTGAGTGAGATGACGGTGCTCTGGATGCAGATCTGTGTTGCAATATGTCCTTTAAAAAAATAAGCTGTTAGTCCACTGAACACACAACAGGACTGTCAACAATTAGAACACTTGAAATACTCACCACTCATCAGCCAATGAAACATCAGGGTGTTCTAGATCATGTAATCCTAGGAGCAGAAATCAGAAGATCACAGTATTATCTTACCAGTTTCTTCTGTATATTGAAAAGTACTGTATTGTATGTTGTAGCGGACTTAATACAAATAATAGTATGTCAACTGCAGTGGAATAAACACTGACACAGAACTACAGCCAGGGTAAAAATCATCAGAAAACATGGGGGTTTACTAAAATCAAATGCGCTCTTCACTTTGTAAGTTCATCTTTAGCTTAGTAAATGAGGTTGTCAGGAAAGGAAAATTAACGTACACAGACAAATTAATCTGAGGAAGCATGCCCATGGCCAGGAAGGGTGTGCACGCATTTGTGCCCGAATGTGTGCGCGTGAGCATGCACAAGCGTGCATTGGAGCCAGAAGGGCTATTTAAACTGCACTAGTGCAGTGTGTCAGTGCTGTTTGGTCTATTACATTCCCTGTGTTCCTGTTTTCCGTTCCTGTTGTTCTTCTGTTTCCCAACTTGACCCTGTAGCCTCGTACACACGACCGAGGAACTCGACGGGCGAAACACATCGTTTTCCTTGTTAGGTTGTCAATAGGTTGTCAGTTGACAAGCCAATTTTCTCTATTCCCGTCAAGAAAATAGAGAACATGCTCTCTTTTTGGCAACAGTTTCCTCGACGAAAATGTACACACGACCGGTTTCCTCGGCAAAAAAATATCTCCCAGCAAGTTTCTTGCTGGTTTTTGCCGAGAAACTGGGTTGTGTGTACGAGGCCTGTCTCTCATTCTGCCTGAACACTGCCTGAACTGACCCCTGGCTTGTCCCTGGATTACACTTCTTCCAACTTCTTTTGCTCATCCTCTCTTCTGTTTCCGACTCTGGCCTGTCTTCTGACCACTCTCCAGCATACCGTCTGAACCTAATCTGCCCACTAGCTGCTGACCTGCACTGTCTGACACTGCCTTAAAAACCAACAACAGTCCCAGTGCATGAAAGTGTCCAGTCAGGTGGATAAGAAGGGTTAAGAAGGTTAATTGCTCCCAATCTCATGAAACCAGATGAGAGAATATGCAAACAAAATATGTAGTGCAACCAAAAAGCAATAAATCAAGCCCACATATTATAAAATTCCACCGTTGCAACTTTCAGTGGCAGTTTTTAATATCCAGTGACTTCAGTGATCACCACCTCTAGATGGAATGCCTGCTCACCTCCAAAAGTTGACCCTACTACAGAGTCACACACTCCTGGTATTATATCTCTCAGGATACCTTGGGAAAATGAATCAGGGGTGAGGTGCTGCCATTCACGATGTTTTTCTCTGTTCACATTAAAGTTGATGATATGCATGTTTTACACATTTTCATATGAATAGTTTAATCCCTGAGCTAAGTTTTATTAAATGTTATTAGCAGAGAGCACTGTGGTTTGCCTTTGTCATTATATGGCCACACATGACTGAATGAGGTCCCGGGAGGAGGTCTGAGCTGTCCAGGGGGACTAGGAGGTGGATTAGTGTTCCCAAGGTATCGTGAGAGATATAACACCAGGTGTGTGTGACTCTTCAGTGGGGTCTACATTGGGAGAATCTGGGGGAGGTCTGTTTTGTCCAGGCACTTTAGGAGGAGGATTTGTTTTCCCGAGGTACCCGGAGAGATATAATACCAGGCGTGTGTGACTCACTTTGTGTGGTGGTCACTGGTGGTCACGGGAGGAGGTCTGAGCTTCCCAGGGGCACTAAGGAGGTGGATTAGTGTTCCCGAGTTATCCTGAGAGATATAACACCAGGTGTGTGTGACTCTTTAGTGGGGTCTTCATTGGGAGAATCTGGGGGGAGGGCTGTGTTGTCCAGGTACTTTAGGAGGAGGATTTATTTTCCCGAGGTATTCTGAGAGATATAATACCAGGCGTGTGCAACTCTCTGTATGTGGTGGTCACTGAAGTCACTAGACTTTACGAACGGCCACTGAAAGTTGCAAAAAGGTGGATTTTTATAATATGTTGACTTGATTTATTGCTTTTTAGTTGTGCTACACTATATTTTGTTTGCAAGTATTCTATTGAGAGGCACATGTGGATACACTCTGAGAGGTGTTGGAAGCAATCACGTTAAGCCTATTAGTAGGCTAATACACTGAATATTTATTTTATTGATTCACATTAATTTTGTATTGTGCTGATTATATATTTTTCATAGATAAGAGAACAATTAAATTAAACAAAAGAGGAAGAGCTGATCTGGTATATATCCTGACATGCCAGGAAGTTTAAAAAAATAAGAACTTTATTGATCTAAACCCATCGAACAAACTCCATAGTCCAGCAAAAAGATGAACACTGCAACTCACAAATCTGGAGGATGCTACAGTTGTGCCTTTTGGGATGGATGGCTGCCTCCATGTACTGGAATTCCTGGGAGCGGGCAGGTGGCCCGAGGGAGCCCCAACAAGACCTGGGTCAGAGCCCACAACCTATGGGCCACCTGCCACAGAGGTGAAGCTTTGCTCACTTCCATCTTCCAAATCATGTACAAGCAAACATGCTGTTTTCACCCCATTCCCTAAGCTAAGGGAAAGCTCCCTCATAAAATAAACAGCCTATTTGCTTTTAGTAAATCAGTCCCATAGGGTAAAAGTTTAAAGCGATAGAGAACTGCAGCAGTGCCCTAAACTAATGTTCACCTGAGTGTTTGCTCCTGATTACAGGAGATTATACATGGGAGGGATTGACCAATAAATTACAGTTCATGATTTGTATGTGACCAGATTAGCTATACGACTTCAAGATAAAAGGTATATATAGGGTTTAAGGTATATATGGGGGGTCGTGGTGGGGTAAAAAGCCAGAAGTTCTGCTTTAACATGAGTGATCCTCACAGTATGAGTTATGAACCAATGGCTCTACACTTCTTTGGTTCAAGAGCTTTGCAGCAGAGTAGGAAAACTTTTTTATTGAACATTTAAAATTAAAACATTCTATTCAAGTACCGGTATGTATTCTTAAAAAAAAATACTCTCAACCTCCTCAAATGTCCAAATTCCTTTTCCTGCTGTGATCTGACTTTCTGTTAGAGGGTACCTACTTTTGTTCTCCATGGTCTCAATGGGGTTGATTTTTTTAAACTGGAGTGCATCAAATCTGGTGCAGCTCGAAACCAATCAGTTTTTTTTGTCAAAGCTTAATTGAACAAGCTGAAGTTAGAAGCTGATTGGTTACCATGCACAGCGCACCAGATCTTGCACTCTCCAGTTTTAGTAAATCAACCCTAATGTATGTGGGGTGTAGTCATCCTCTCTTGGTAGCTCCTGAGATGGACTATGGGATTTGTAGTGTGTATATAGACCACAACCGAAGCCTCGTACACACGACCAAGGAACTCGACGGGCGAAACACATCGTCTTCCTCGTCGAGTTCCTTGTTAGGCTGTCGAGGAACTCGACAAGGCAAGTTTCTCCATTCCCGTCGAGGAAATAGAGAACTTGCTCTCAAAAAAATATCTCCCAGCAAGTTTCTTGCTGGTTTTTGCCGAGAAACTCGGTCGTGTGTACAAGGCCTGACATTCAGGTGCTAAACAGAGGATGTTACAAGGAGGTAGAAAATGCAGTAAGAAACTATTTCAAGATAGATTACAGAGCAATTAAAGTGGTTGTACACCCTGTACAACCACCTATACCTACAGGTAAGCCTAGATTAAGGCTGCTGGAAATATTTACTAAACCTCCACGGTTTAGGACAAATTTACAGTTGAGACGAGCGCAATGTCTACGCCGCAGGCGTACTTTAGAAACGGCGATCGTGCTGTTTCTAAAGGAAGGGCATGCCATGACTGGCATGCGCGGAAGTGACGTGATGCGACTCAGGCCAGTCACAGAGCTGGAGTTCACAGACCCAGAAGGAAGAGGGGTGAAGAATGGACGCTTCCTGCAACAGGGGACAGCGGTTTCAGGTGAATGACACATAATGGGCTACTATGCGATGCACAGTAGCCCATTATGCTTTACCTTTGCAGGGAAATATCAAGGGAGTAGAACCCTTGAGGGTTTACTTCCTCTTTAACCACTTAAGCCCCGGACCATTTTGTTGCTAAATGACTGTGCTATTTTTTACGATTTGGCACTGCATCGCTTTAACTGACAATTGCACGGTCGTGCGACGTGGCTCCCAAACAAACTTGACATCCTTTTTTTCTCACAAATAGAGCTTTCTTTTGGTGGTATTTGATAACCTCTGTGGTTTTTATTTTTTTGCGCTTTAAACACATATAGAGCAACAATTTTGAAAAAAATGCAATATTTCTAACTTTTTGCTATAATAAATATCCCCCAAAAATATATATATATATATATATAAAAAAAAAATTCTCAGTTTAGGCCGATACGTCTTCTACATATTTTTGGTTAAAAAAAATAAGCGTTTATTGATTGGTTTGCGCAAAAGTTATAGTGTCTACAAAATAGGGGATAGTTTTGTGGCATTTTTATTTATATTTTTTATTTACTAGTAATTGTGGCGATCAGTGATTTTTATTGTGACTGCGACATTATGGCGGACACATCAGACACTTTTGACACATTTTTGGGACCATTGTCATTTTTACAGCGATCAGTGCTATAAAAATGCACTGATTACTGTGAAAATGACACTTGTAGTAAAGGGGTTAATCACTAGGTGGCGCTGTAGGGGTTAAGTGTGCCCTAGTGAGTGTTTCTTACTGTAGGGGGGATGGGCTGTGTGTGACATGACACTGATCTCCGCTCTGATTACACAGAGCGGAGATCAGTGTCATTGTCACTAGGCAGAGCGGGGAGATGCTTGTTTACTTTAGCATCTCCCCGCTCTATCTCTTTGTGAGACAATCGCGGGTATCCCCGCGGCGTTCGACCCGCGGTCGGGTTCACGGAGCTCGCAGCGCATGTACAATGGTGCTTCCTTAAAGGGGACGTATATATACGTCCTTCTGCCCAGGAGTGCCATTGTGTCGACGTAAATGTGCGTGCGTCGGTTGGGAAGCGGTTAAGTAGTGGATATGTATGGACTATTTTTTATTTTTTAAAGTAAGAATATTGTTTAGTGTCACTTTAGGTACCCATAATCAGAGGACTGTTTTCCCATGATGGCTAACATTCCTGCAGAAACTGACACAATCTCACAGTTTGAGTTATGAACAATCACTGTACTGGAAATAAGGATATCATCACCAGACATGATAAAACTTTAATTGTAGCTACAGGGGAATTAAAAATCTGATTTTGTTCTAATTTTTCCCTATAACCTCTATCTCTCTCTTTAAAAAAAAAAAATTGTTAAACATTGCAGAGACAGAATTCAGGAGTGATTCGAAACAGAGAAGACAGACTTTTGTTGTCTTATTGTTGGCAGATGTTTCCATGGCATTCCTATAAAGATATATATACCAAGTTCTGGGGAGCACTTGACAAATTTCTTACAGGCGAAGAATTCACTAAACAATATGCTGAAACTAATCTGACAGCTGTTAAGACCCACAAATGAGACAATGCAATGTGTTCTAAAAGAAAGGGTAAAATACAATTTCAAACATTTGGGTTAGAATAAACTTCATGCTTCAGGTGTCTTAACAAAGACATCAAATGTGGTTTATGAATTCAAGCATCTCCTCCCCACATCCTACTTTTAGATGCCTGATTTTTTTTTTTCCTTTTATTAATGTAGAAATGGTTTTGCAAATCCTGGGAGCCTTCAGATCTGTGACATCTGCTTTTATGCCCCTCTCATCCTACAATTCAAATCGTGTGTAGTTGGCAAAGACAGGTTCCAGAGTTCTCCTTTAGAAGACCTATTTTACATTGCTTCAGTTCATGGTCCTTCAGCTGGGGCACTATCTTATTGAAATAAGGTACCGTATTTATCGGCGTATACCGCGCACTATTTTGCCTTGAAAATCAGGGCAAAATCGTGGGTGCGCGATATACGCCGATACCCGCTTTCCCGTGCCGAGTTTGAATACTGCGACGACATATACCGAGCGCAGTACACTCGTGTATAGTCGGGCAGTCTCGGCTACACTCGTGCTCACGTCCTGTACGTCCAGGACGTCAGCGCGAGCATTGCCGACTATATGCGAGTGTACTGCGCTCGGTATATGCCAGCGCAGTATTCAAACTCGGCGCGGGAAAGCGGGAAACGAGCGAGGAGGACGCCGCAGAAGGACGCCGGACCCGACGAAGGACACCCATAGCCGCAGACGGACGCCGGACCCGACGAGGCGCAAGACACCAAATTGTAAGTACAAAAATCTTTTTTTCACAGGAATTTCGGGGCAACTTTAGGGGTGCGCGCTATACGCGGGAGCACGCTATACCCCAATAAATACGGTATATTGATATTCCCCCTTTTTTTGGGGGGGTTGTCTATGGGGAGTAGTGGATCCCTAGAAACTACCACAACAAATCTCCTTATTCATTTAATTCTAGAATTTCTTCATGCATCCAAACTCCTGACGAGTGGCAGGCGGCCATGAAACACGTAAACATCCTCGGATGCCTTATATAAGCTCATTTCATCATATATCAAATTATACACATGTTGATCATGTATTTATTATGTATTTATTCTCTGTCGATGTATTTATTATCATGTTTGCATGTCATTAATTTTGTTCCCTAACCAATCATGTGTTATGTGTTATGTGTCTCATAAATGTATTTTGGTTACTGGTTTAACAATATTGTATCATGCCATTTGTTAGGGAACCATGACATCTCAATTATTCCATTTATTTCATTCATACACCTTTATACCTCATATCAAGTCCCAACTCCACTATTTCCCTATTCTTGCATAATATTTAGGGATGGAGATATTCTGGTATGATTTTAGGCTGGGATGAGTCTCATTCATTTTTTCCCCTTATTGAAATACTACTTGTGACAGACTCACCTGGGACAGAGGCTTTTGGAGGGGACTGAATGCTAGCCTCTTGCCTTGCGATCATGGGCCCTGGCATTTGGGGGAACGGTGCTCTTTGTGAGCTGTATGCCTGGGGACCCTGTATATGCCATTAGAGTGACTGATTCATACTGTTGGAACATATAGTGTAAGGAGATGCTAATGCCATCCCCTCCAGCCATCTTTTTGTTCTATGTGCTTATTGACCCTGCTATTGTGTAAAGAGGTCCTGTGTTTACACTTATGATAATGTGTATTGTATAGCAGGTGAGCGAGGAGACATGACGTCTACCATGAAAGGTCATATCTCGGAGTCACCTAGTCTAGGTAAATTATTAGTTAATTAGCTCATGTTAATTTATTTTCTGGTTACCTCCTCTTTAACTGTATATGAGGTTGTATTCTTGGTTCTAATAAACACTCCATGTCTCGTCTCGTTGTGTGCTTGTGAGCAGCTGGAATATCTGATATCTGTATCCAGACTGATAGGAAGCGGTATATGACAGAAGCACTCAAGCGTGGTGTGGGACGTTACGTTACACTACTGCATGTGGATCAATATGTAATTTACACTACAACAGACTGCATTAATTTCAAGAGGCAATAATTATATGATTCCACGAGAGTAATGCATCAATTCTGGCTGTACTTCTAATAGAATACTGAGTCATTGGTAGATAGTGAGCTAAACTGGGAAGAAATAGAATGGCTGAGTGGAGGGATTAAACTCTTACTGAGGACTGGTCAGCTGTCATGTTGTGGTAAATGGTTTCCCAGAAGCTGCTCAGGTTTGAGGAATGGTTTTTATTAGAAAAGGTATGATTCTACATGTTCTAAAATGTACTCCAGGAAATGAGATCTTCATCTACAGTATGTGTGTTCCAGGATCTAAATATTAACCACAGTAGTTGTAATGTTGCAATTTTAGTTAACTGCCCTGGGCTATTCATACAAAATTGTCTATCTATGACCATGGCTAAAATAATCACTCAACACCCAGGCATAAAACTGTTGGGAGCATATGTATAAAGCATCTGACAGTCACCAAACATTCACTGCCAGTGAATCTTCAATTTGCATGTGTCTGGTGAAAGTCACATTCTCTGCTTTATAAATGTACCTATTAAGGCCCATACACACGATATGATTTTTTGACAACAACGGTCCGGTGGGCGTGTTTGATCAGAGAGTTTGATAGACGCCGATTGTATGGCATGGGAGCACGCCCGCCAGCTAACCCCCTTGGGAGAGAGATTCCCAAAGGGGGTTAGCTCTTGTGGGGAGGAGCCGCAAGAGCCACTGTGGGACCCCAGAAGAGGACGATCGGGGCCACTCTGTGCAAAACGAACTGCACAGTGGAGGTAAGTATGATATGTTTTTTTTTTTTTTTAATAATCTGCAACCCCTTTAAGTATTTAGGTAAGTGCCTGTCAGTCAGGGTGGTGGGGGAAAAATAATTAAAAGTGAAGTTGGTTTTTACGCATTAAATATATAAAGACAAATATGAGATGCTTGCAGCTCTAATAAAAAGGATCCATGACAAAAGCAATTTAAAATATGAATAAAAATAATCTCACCATCCTCTATAGATACATTTCCCCTGAAGAAATATTTGCCATGCCCTCTTGACAGAACGACTCCTAGGCTGAAAAATAAAACAGGTTGTGCAAAATAGGATACGTGTTTGTCTTGTTTCTACTAAGTTACGTATTGTATTTCTGCTTAGCTGATAAGGTTCATTTTTAATTTGGTGCAAGAAAAAAAAAGTAAAAAAATGACTACATTATGTAAATATATTATACATATGAATACTAAGTTATCTCTGGTGCAAGAAGATCTTGCACCACTAAACTTAATGACCAATGCGAACTGCGGTCCCTACCCAAAAATGGTCAAGGGGCCGCCTATAATCAAAATTGGTGGGAGATAACACTTCCTCACACACCCTACTGTGACAGCGGGGCTCATCAAACTCTCTGTCAGTGACAACCAGTTGGGGAAAAACTCATTCCCTCTTCTCCTTGCTGTTTAAAACATGTTGGAAAAAGTTAGAAAAAAGTTTTGTGTACTAATAAGAATCCCCCGTTGGAAAGTCATACATGGCCCAATCTTTGCAAGCACTTTCTGATTCAAGGATTTTGCATGAAGTGGTTGTAAACCTCAAACATGAGATATGAACAAAGCACATTCCTTTATAGTGTGTACTTGTCTCTATTAAAAGCATTAAGTGCTATTTCTGTCTGCTGCTTCGTTCCTTTGCTATCTGCATGAATCACTTTTTACAATTTCTCTGACACCAAGAGAAAAATGGTGACAAGGGAGGGATCTCCAGCTGGTTTACGGCTGTCAGCTCTGTTTCTGTAAGTTGTGTGAAGGGGCGTGTCTCTTCCCTCCAATCAACTCTCTAATGCCTCGTTTCCACTGAGCAGATCAGTTTGGTACGGTTCGGTACGGTACGCTATTTTGGGTGTTACCATCATGAAAGCGGCCCATACAACCAAACCATACCGCACCATTCTGGGTCCTGCTTCAGATGTGGGGCCATAGAAAAAGGTACGGTTAAGTTAGGGCGGAGCTACAATACATTCCACTGATTGGCGGAAACGCTAGGCATTTTTCTAAACCTTGTATGGTCCCTGACGATCCGACTTGCAGTGGAAACGCTCACCAGAATAGACCAGACCATTCTAACCGTTCCAAACTGTACCAACCCAAACCATTCCACTCAGTGGAAACAAGGCAAGAGTTCTCCTCCCTGAGCTCTGCAGAGTGAATCTTCAGCTCTCCGCCCCCTTTTTTCTGAACTCTCAGACAAGAATATAAATTCTGGACTTTGAACAGATGTAGAGAAGAGAAGACTGCAGATAGACAGATACAACTTATGTAGAATGATTTGTTTAATCTCTGTGTATCACCTGAGGATAGTCCCTTCACTAGGTATAGTGAAGCCACTTTAACCACTTAACAACCGCACGCCGTAAATTAACGGCATGGGCTTTGTGTGGTGATATCAGAATGATGCCTGCAGATATTTCCGGTTTCTGCCTGCGATTCTGCACACCATAGGAATGATCATAGCGGCTGTTCCGCCACTTGATCATTCTTACAGGCAGCGAAAGGGGACATCCCCCCATACCACCGCCCTCCGGTGCTTCTACCGACTCACCTGTGCGATCGGTGAGTCGGTGACAGGATCCGCCGGCCCCGGTTCTTGACCATAGAGATTTCCGGGAGACCAGATGGTCGCCGGAGTCTCTATGATCGTGGGAGGCCGGGCGCAATGTTATGATATCACGCCCAGCCTCTGCATTAAAAAAAAACAGTGCCGCCTCGGCTGGGAAGCCAGGATCGTTATTTTTCTTAATTTTAGGCTTCCCAGCCTAGAGGTGAGATGTGGGGTCTTATTGACCCCATATCTCACTGTAAAGAGAACCTTTCATGTCATATTCCTATAACAAGGGATATTTACATTGCTTGTAATAGGAATAAAACTGATACATTTTTTTTTAAGTGTCAAAATAAATAAATTCTAATAAAATGAACAATATATTTTTTTTAAATTGCCCCTGTCCCTGTGTGCTCGCACATAGAAGCAAACGCATATGTAAACCCACCCACATATGAAAATGGTGTTGAAACCACACATGTGAGGTGTCGCCGCGAACGTTAGAGTGAGAGCAATAAGTGTAGCCCTAGACCTCCTCTGTAACTCAAAAAATGGAACCAGTAAAAAATGTTAAAGCGTCACATATGGGGATTTTTAAGTACTGAAGTTTGGCTCCATTCCACGAGCGTGTGCAATTTTGAAGCGTGACATGTTAGGTATCTATTTACTCGGTGTAACTTCATCTTTCACATTATGCAAAAAATTGGGCTAACTTTACTGTTATTTTTTTTTTAAAGCATGAAACTTTTTTTCCAAAAAAAAAAAAAGCGTTTGAAGAACTGCTGCGCAAATACCGTGCGAGATAAAAAGTTACAATGAACGCAATTGTATTCTCTAGGGTCTCTGCTAAAAAAACATATATAATGTTTAGGGGTTCTATGTAATTTTCTAGCAAAAAAATAATGTTGTTTACATGTACTGTAGGAGCGAGTTGTCAGAATTGGCCTGGTTGTCACATGGTTAAATAATAAACCCAGCTATACAATAGTAGAGTTTTTTTTTTTATAATATTTGTCCACTAATCATTATCGGGTCAAATTGACATTCGTTTTCGACCACAGTGACTAGGAAATTTGAAGGAGCAGTATGGAAATTACTTCTAGAATGATCAGATGTTTTCATTCATAAAATTGCATTCATTTTAAAATAGGATACTGAAAGGAAACAACATTTTAAAGTCATTTTGTATGACATTCCTTAGTGTTTAGCATATATTGGAAGCATGGTAGCTAAAAGATGATATAGTGCAGTAACAACAGACTATTTTCCTGACTATACACCACGGGGTTAATAAATAAAAACTGAAGAAGCAAACACAAATTACAATTGCTACCCACAGCAAGTTATCATGTTGTGCCTTATATTTAATAGAAATATTAACCACATTTTCTGACGGGTTGTTATATGCAGTTTCACTTTTGTGCTAGTTTTCTTCGGTTTTTATTAATCAGTCCCTGTAATTTGCAGGTGTCTCACCCCACCCAAACTTCTTTCATTGTGAATATTTAAAACAGAGTCACAAAAATATAAGTATTTGCAGAAGTGGTATACCTAAATGGGGTCCCCTTGATGTCAGTGTAGTAGTAGTCATTGGTCATCACCAATACTCGTTTCTTCAAATACAAAAAAAAAAAAAACACACAAAGAAAGTGACTTTTAGAAGTTTATCCCTATTTAGAGAAAAAAAAAACATTACAAAAAGTTAAAATCTCACCCCTTTATCCACAGTCTTCTTGACCTCCATAGAAAACTTTCCAGTCTTTCTGTTCACCATGGCATTCCTCAGCTTCAAACATCAGAAGAAAAAATAGTAAATAGAGAGAAGCTGAATGTGATTTCTTTCAAATAACTGCATATAAGAACATTAATCTCTTGATGCCCATGTAACGCATATGTGTGGTGGGGAAGAGGGTGGTCTTTAATGTCCACAAGCCATACCTATATGGGTTGCAGAGCTTGCTGTGCTGAGAGCATGCTTACTGTGCCAAGCTAGAAAGACAGCTCTTAGTTCGTACTAATGATCGGGAGTTGGCTGGGCTGTTTTTTAAAGCAAATTTCGCATTTTATTATATTAAAGTTGTTCATCTAATTACTATACTATGGAGCCTTTGCTCTGTTTTTGTCTTTAGTTTTTTAACCCTGGAGTTCCCACTCCTCTGCCTTTAATTTGGCTGCATGATGATACCTCCTCAACTGTAGTAGTAGGTGATGATTTTCTAATAACTAGTTATATATAAATACAGAATATATATATATATATATATATATATATATATATATATATATATATATATATATATATATACATATCTATATCTATATAGATATATATATATATATAGATATATATATAGCTATCTATCTATATCTATCTATCTATCTATCTATCTATCTATCTATCTATCTATCTAGATAGATATAGATAGATAGATAGATAGATAGATAGATAGATATATCTCTATATATATATATATATATATATATATATATATATATATATATATATATATATATATATATATATCTATATATATATATATATCTCTATATATATATATATATATATATATATATATATATATATATATATAGAGAGAGAGAGAGAGAGAGAGAGAGAGAGAGAGAGAGAGAGAGAGAGATACACTGTATCTCACAAAAGTGAGTACACCCCTCACATTTTTAAAAATATTTTATTCTATCTTTTCATGTGACAACACTGAAGAAATGACACGTTGCTACAATGTAAAGTAGTGAGTGTACAGCTTGTATAACGGTGTAAATTTGCTGTGCCCTCAAAAAAACTCAACACACAGCCATTAATGTCTAGCTGCTGGCAACAGAAGTGAGTAAGCCCCTAAGAGAAAATGTCAAACTTGGGCCCAATTAGCCATTTTCCCTCCCCAGTGTCTTGTGACTCATTAGTGTTACAAAGTCTTAGGCACATTTTTTATTATTTTCACAGTTGTTTAAAAACTGTTTATAGATGTAATGCAACTTGTCAGGAAAGGCTCTGCCATAGTGCAAATGTGGTTCCGAGGCGCACATGTATGCGCATGTGCCGGCCTGAGAACGGGCCAAACAGGTGTGACCTAGAACGGGCCAGGCAGGCGTGCACAGATGTGTGTTTTTGCGAATGCGTCACTAATACTGTTAGTATTTAAAATGGAGCTTCTGCACTGGCCAATTGCTGTTTGGTCTACAGCTTTCTGTGAGTGTGTTCCTGATTTCTGTATTTGACTTCTGATCTTGATCTGGCTTGCTCCTGACTATGCCTTTCTGCTACCTGCCCTAACCCCTGGCTTGTCCCAGAATTCTGCCTCTGTCTGCTGCTCCGTTGCTGACATTGCTTGTGACCTGACTATTCTGCTTTCTATGCCTGATCTGTCCACCCGTTATCGACCTGGCTCACCTGACCCTGCATCCAGCTCCTCCAACCTGCAACAGCTCCTTCAGTCCAGCTCATTTTCAGGCTCCTGTTTCCTGCTGTGCATCCATAGTCTGTCACCAGCCAAGCCCGGAGCAAATATGCCTGCATCCAGCTGTCCTGCTGTCCCATCTGCCTGCAGCCTCATCTTCCTGTTATTACTAGCTGCTCCTAGCTACCTTCTAGTGAATTATTGGCTGCCATCAGCACAGACTACTGGACTGATCATAAGCGCTCTTACCTCGCCGTGGTCTAGTGGTTACTGTCTCACCATCAGTGGCCCCCGAGCCGAAGCTGTATGAGAGGCCTTCCTTTGCACATCAGGCTCACCAACCAGGTACGTGACAGCAATATGCTTACACTCGAGTTTACATTATTTATAAAACATCTATTGATGAAATACAAGGACATTTTGGTATCTTTGTTCCTGACCTCCTTATACTTTGGTGGCCTAGGTGCAGGGCCACATGTGCTTTCTATGTAAATATTTGTGTTATACTTCTAAAAGTTCTTAAAATGCAAAAAAAAAAGAACTTTGTTGCAGTTGGCGGCCATCCAAACAAGAGATATAATTAGTACACAATAGTCTATTCAAACAGTAAACATGGCAACATGGCTCCAGAGGGTCTATAAAAGACACAGGACCCTGCAGCCAAAATTCTAAGTGGTAACCTCCATTTAAACTGCGTCTGCAACATGCTGAATTAACCTACACTATAAAGGTTTTTCCCATTCACAAATGAGATCAATGATTGTTTATTAGCTATTCTTTGCTGCTCTATTATGAGACCTGTGCATTCCCTCACACCTATAATTTTTGAGTTTCATAATATTTTATGTGCCAGTTCTTAATTATGGACGCCAGCACCATCATTAAAACAGCATGGGAAGCTTTTTGAAATGATCAGTTAAAGACACATTGTTTGATGCAATTTTCTAGTACAAAGGCCTTTGCTGAGAAAAGGTAATAAAGCCTGTATGTGAGAGGTAGGACTGGGGTCTTGGCAGAGAAAAATAAAATGCAAAGCTATAGAGAGTGGGGGGAGGGGGGGGGGGGACACGTATTTCTTGCCGATAGATCTGAGTCTGCATTAAAATGACAAATCATTCTTTTCAATTTTGACCACCTATGGGAAGCAGTATGCTCAAATTATTAACACTGGCAAATATAGCTAAGATTTGTTTCTATTCAATAACTGTATGACTTCTAACCACCCAAGCCTAGCCAAAAAAGGGGTTTCTACTTTACCTATAGACCTTCATTGACTTGATGTGATAAATATACCAGAAACACTGAGAAGTGACACTTGTGGGTACATTTCTATAACTTACTATGCATCTGGATTATAGGAAGTAAATACTACATGTATCACCTTACTCAAGATGTCTGTGGTAGAAATACTAGGGTGTTTTTCAAAGTGATTTTGCAACAAAATTAATATGGAGACATGGATAGATGGGGTAAGTTTGCTTTGAATAAAAAAAATGCATTAAATAGCATTTTCAGTGTGTGGTGCACTTTATCTCACTTTATCGCCACTTTTAGGGTATATTCAGACAAGTGTCTAAATCTCCCTTTTCCGTCTGAAGCCCAATCCGCTTTCAGATCACGCCTCAGAGGCTACTGACAGGCAGTGGGGAAGCAATGTGATCTATTTTAATCACATTTTTTTCCAAAAACAAGTCGCAGCTGCCTGCATTGCACACAGTTGCGGTGCTTCCCTATTTGCTTCAGCATGTAACATCTGGGAGGTGGGCTGCCCACCAATCGCTACATGTCCGATTAACTTAGCTGTGGGCACAAAGCAAGGCATCATGACAGCAGCATGAAAACACCCCCATTTGCTGCTTATGACAGCTTAAAAGGGGGGCAGTTGGCAGGCAGCAAAAACGCAGCTCAACCTTGTATTTTTGTCACGCCCTCCCAAGCACACATCTAAATGAAGCTTAAAGGGGTTGTAAAGACAAAAATATTTTCCTCTTAAATTAAAGTCTGACAGTAGCTGATAAAGTAAAAAGTAATGTTTTGCATTATAACTAGTTTGATACCTGTTGAAATCGAGCCGTTTTATTCACCTCCGTCACTCCTGAATTATTATTCTCACTGACTTCCTGGTTTGCGGTGCGCATTAATTCTTGCTACATCACGGCCTAATGGGAACTACAGTTCCCATTAGGCTTAGCCTCCATGCCTGTGAGGGATAAGAGAGCATCTTCACGCAGGGCTGTAGTCATAGGGAGGGGGTGAGCACATTCTGCTTTCCACCATGCAAAATGGCTCAGATGCTGGTGGAAAGCAAGAAGAGTAGAGACAGGAAATGGCATTTTCAAACCTAGTTTACTGTATTTTGGAGGTCAAAAGGAAAAACGAGGTAAGTGATATTTAAATGCTCTAGCCTACAGCAATCAATTGATCTAATAAAAAACAAACCTTTAGTGTTCCTTTAAGGAACTTGACACTATCTATATCAGAAAGGACTAACCATGCTTCTTGTACAGTTTACATTTTCCACATGGAACCAAACCGAGCCAATCAACCAAAGAAACAGATAAGCAGATCTAGCCATATCTCTGTATACACAGGAATGGCAGTGGTACCCATGCTACAAAACAGTACTCTTGAATGGGGACATATAGGGGTTGATTTACTAAAGGAAAAAAGACTGTGGGGTAGATTCAGATAGATTAGCGGATCTTTAGATCCGCGTAATCTATCTGATTTACGATCCGCCGGCGCAAGTTTTAGAGGCTAGTGCTGTATTCAGAAAGCACTTACCTCAACACTTGCGGTGGCGTATCGTAAATCCCCCGGCGGAATTCAAATTCCGCGGCTAGGGGGCGGCTACAATTTAAATCAGGCGCGTCCCCGCGCCGATCCAACAGCGCATGCTCCGTCCGCGATTTTTCCCAGCGTGCATTGCTCCAAATGACGTCGCTGGGACGTCATTGGTTTCGGCGTGAGCGTAACTTGCGTCCGGCCGTATTCTGAATCGATTTACGCAAACTACGTAAAAATTCAAAACTTGGCGCGGGAACGACGGCCACACTTAACATAGGATACCCCTCACATAGCAGGGGTAACTATACGCCGGAAAAAGCCGAACACAAGCGTCGTAAAAAAAAAAGTGGCAGGCGTTCGTTTCTGAATCGGCGGAACTCCTCATTTGCATATTCGTTGCGTACAAAAAACAAAACGCCACCTGGCGGCCAGCGGGAGATTGCAGCCTAAGATCCGACGGTGTAAGTCACTTACACCTGTCGGATCTTAGGGAGATCTATGGGGATCCTGATTCTATGAATCAGCCACATAGATGCGACCGTCGCAACTCAGAGATACGACTGCGTATCAGGAGATACGCCGTCGTATCTCTATCTGAATCCGGGCCTGTGTACTTTGCAAAATGCAGTTGCACTCTGTAAGTGATATTGCTCCAGAGCTTAGTAAATGAGGAGAAGCTCTGCTGATTCCATCATCCAATCATGTGCAAGCAAAAAAAAAAATTTATTTTATTTCCATGCACGTGATTGGGTATTCTTTGCAAACTAAAGCTTTACCTCATTTACTAAGCTCTGGAGCAACTGCACTTGCAGAGGGCAACTGCACTTTGCAAAGTTCACAGACTATTTGCCTTTAGTAAATCAACCTCATACAGCAGGTGTTTTTCTTTTTGTATGGTCTAAGCAAAACTTTTACTCATCGTGGCTAAAGTCTTCTCTTGCTAAGGGGGCCATAGGTGTGTGCGCAACCTATTGCATTAGCGTGTGCACCCCAAGTGTATTAAAACATGGATCGTGTTTGAAGGGCAGAGGTTGGTGTCAGTAGTAGAGTTGCCACCTCATCCCTTTAAACCTGAACCCATATGAATTACACAAGTTCTGAGTTAATGCAGATAAGGCACCAAGTGAGTTCAATTACCACCTTAATCAGCCACAGAACCCGTGTAATTAATATGTGTTTGGTTTTAAAGGGATGAGGTGGCAACCCTAGTCAGTGGGGCAGTGGTTGGTGTCAGTAAGGCAGAGGTTGGTGTCAGTAGGGCAGTGGACTTGTCAGTAGTTTTTTTAAATAATTTTTTACAGTATTCTTTTAGGAGCCCGTTGGGGGGCTTTGGTGAAATATCAGCAGGGGGAATCTGCACCGCACAGGGTGATTGGGGTGTGCCCAGGCACAGCAGGCACACCACCTGCACACCCCCTATGACAGGGACCATCTCTACTGTTTAAACCTCTGGGTCTTTCAGTATGTCCCTGATACCTCTCTGGGCTTTATTGACCCCACATCTCTCCATAAAGAGGACCTGTCACACTGATTCCTTTTACAAGGGATGTTTACATTCCTTGTAATAGGAATAAAAGTGATAATTTTTTTTTTTTTTTTAAAGTGTAAAAATAAAAAAAAATAAGTAAAATACAAATAAAAATTTTTTTTTTTTTTTCGAAACGCCCCTGTCCCCGTTATCTGAGGCCTCGTACACACGTCCGAGGAACTCGACGGGCAAAACACATCGTTTTGCTCGTCGAGTTCCTTGTGAAGCCGCCGAGGATCCATGCGAGCCGAAATTTCCCATTCAACAACGAGGAAATAGAGAACATGTTCTCTATTTCCTCGCCGAGATCCTCGTCGGCTTCCTCGGCCAAAAGTGTACACCCACCCGGGTTTCTCGGCAGAATTCAGCTCCGATCGAGTTTCTGGCTGAATTCTGCCGAGAAACTCGGTCTTGTGTACGGGGCCTCACGCGCAGAAGCGAACACGCATGCAAGTTCTGCCCACATATGTAAACGCCGTTCAAACCCCACATGTGAGGTATCGTCACGTGCGTTAGAGCGCGTGCAACAATTCTAGCACTAGACCTCCTCTCTAGCTTGAAAATAGTAACCTGTAAAAAATGTTAAAGCGTCACCTATGGAGATTTTTAAGTACCGAAGTTTGGCGCCATTCCATGAGTGTGCGCAATTTTAAAGCGTGATATGTTAGGTATCTATTTACTCGGCGTAACATCATCTTTCACATTATACAAAAAAATTGGGCTAACTTTACTGTTTTGTTATTTTTTAATTCATGAAACCGTTTTTTTTTTCAAGAAAAAGCGTTTGAAAAATGATTGCGCAAATACCGTGCGAGAAAAAAAGTTGCAATGACCGCCATTTTATTCCCTAGGGTGTCTGCTAAAAAAAATATATAATGTTTGGGGGTTCTGATTAATTTTCTAGCAAAAATGTTTTGATTTTTACATGGAGGAGAGAAGTACCAAAATAGGCCAAGTGGTTAATGCCAAAGCGCCTGAAAAACGCCCGAAAAAGGCCACGGTGTGAAAGGGGTCTTAAAGTAGTACAGGGGGCAGTAAAGTTATGTCTAACCCTTTTGGTTGCATGCATAGCAAAGTAGATGTTCAAATATCCATGTGCATGGCATTATTTAGCATTACTGAAACCAATCATTGTTTGTCAATATATACTGTATAGTCCTTTAATATTTAGATAAATAACAGATCTTTAAAAAAAACATGGTGCGTATGCCCTTATATTTTGTTTTTCTGAGTTCAAACTTCTATTACATTCAGCTTTAGGCAGGAAGGGAGTGTAATCCTGGCGCCTTTTCCATTCTGTGTGACCTAAAAACCGTGACAAAAGACAATCAGCTTAGCTATGCTTCCCTATAAACCCAAGCAAAGGGTGAAAATTCTTTTGTGCAATTTGGTAAATTCTGGCTAGAGACTTCAACAGTCAAGTTTTCCTTTACAAGTTTCCAGCCCTATGCCTGGCTGAAGGGGCGAATAATCAAGCTGAGTAGGTGGTAGTTTGCCGTGCCCATCTGGATCATAAAGAGAAACTTTCAATCCCAGAGATTTACAACTGCGTGGAGCCTGAATACAATCCAACTGTTCCTCTCTGGTCGCATTTATTGTATAATTAGGAAAATAAGGAGCATTCTTCTTGATGGTTCATTTCATATGAGAAAAAATAATGATTCCGTGGGATCAAAATTGGTAAGAGTGGTATATAAAAGAAGTCGCCCGCTCCCTGGGGTATAGAATGCTTTTAAGCCATTACTGACTTAACAACAGGGATTAGAAAATCAACTTTCAAGGGGTTTACCTCTAAAATGTGACGTTGATTTACTCATGCCTGTCGTTAGATAACTAAGGACTTGAAAGCATTCTATTGCATAGATCGAGGAAGGCTTCCTTTGCTTGGATTGTAACGACCACTTGGCTTGGATGCACCAAAATAAACAAAAGGAAAAAGAGAGATACCCCCCAGATGGGAATTTAAAGGCCAAACCACAATATAGGTATAAAAAATATATAATTTTTATTCGGACAAAGTAGACCTGTTGACATTGGCTCAGAACGCACATTGAGCACCTAAGTACATAAAAACATAAAAAACATATTCCATAGCCATATGGAATCATCAAAAAATATAATAAAGCGTGTGCCGAGTGACAAAAAGAAAAAAACATAACACAATACAATACACAACAAAAACTATAACATCAAAAACACTCTCCAAATGGTAGATAATGCCCATGTTATGTTTTTTTCTTTTTGCCACTCGGCACACGCTTTATTACATTTTTTGATGATTCCATATGGCTATGGAATATGTTTTTTATGTTTTTATGTACTTAGGTGCTCAATGTGCGTTCTGAGCCAATGTCAACAGGTTCACTTTGTCCGAATAAAAATTATATATTTTTTATACCTATATTGTGGTTTGGCCTTTAAAGTCCCATCTGGGGGGTATCCCTCTTTTTCATATATACCAGGGATGTGGCCAACATCACTACTATTGGATTTAGTAGCACCTCCTCCTATAGCCAAATAAACAAAAGAGGTGTCAGAATTAGAGTTGAGCGGACACCTGGAGGTTCGGGTTTGGGTCCGAACCCGAACTTTAAAAAAAAAGTCCGGGTTCGGGAACCCGAACTCCGAACCCCATTGTAGTCAATGGGACACAGACTTTTAGAAAAAAAATGCGCGGAGGTCCCCGCAAATTCAATAACCAGACCCTTTAGGTCTGGTATGGATATTCAGGGGAACCCCGCCGTCAATTTAAAACAAAAATGACGTGCGGTTCCCCCTAAATATCCATAACCAGACCCGTTATCCGAGCACGTTGACCTGGCCGGCCGCAGAAAAGAGGGGGGGACAGAGTGCGCCCCCCCCTCTCCTGAACCGCACCAGGCCACATGCCCTCAACATGGGGAGGATGTCCCCATGTTGATGGGGACAAGGGTCTCATCCCCACAACCCTTGCCCGGTGGTTGTGGGGGTATGCGGGCGGGAGGTTTATCAGAATCTGGAAGACCCCTTTAACAAAGGGGACCCCCAGATCCTGACCCCCCCCCCCCCGTGTGAAATGGTAATGGGGTACACTGTACCCCTACCATTTCACGAAGGAAGTGTAAAGTATTGCAAAAAAACACACACGTGAATAAAGTCCTTTATTAAAAAAAACAAAAAACTCCAGCGGTGAGAAATCCACTTGTTCCCGGCTTCCTGCGTTGTCCTGATCCTGCGACGGCTGCGGGTGATCTCCAGCGATGAGAAGATCCTGCGTCGGGTGATCTCCACTCCAGCGCTGAGAAGATCCATCCATCCAGCGCAGCAGCATCCCCGACCTCCTCTCACCGCTGGACACAGCCCAGCGAATGACGCGCTGCAGCTGTGACATTACTTATATAGAGGAGGCAGGGCCAACCGTCACGTGACCCCGCCCCCTCTGCCCTGCCTTACTCTATTTATTCGATTCAGCTTTCTCTAGGACTGAAATTTAATGCAAATACTTGATCTGGTGAGAAATGTGAGAAATGTGTAAGGGAACATTTCCCTCACTTTGTAAAGATTTCCTCTCAAGCCTTGTACACACAACCGAGGAACTCGACGGGCGAAACACATCGTTTTCCTCGTCGAGTTCCTTGTTAGGCTGTCGAGGAACTCGACAAGGCAAGTTTCGCTATTCCCGTCGAGGAAAAAGAAGACATGCTCTCTTTTTGGCTCGACGGGATCCTCGACAGTTTCCTCGTCGAAAAATGTACACACGACCGGTTTCCTCGGCAAAAAAAAATCCCAGCAAGTTTCTTGCTGGTTTTTGCAGAGAAACTCGGTCGTGTGTACGAGGCCTCACTTTCAGTTGTGCCTGCAGGACATGAACTGAAGGTAGATTTCCACAGACGCAGATTGCAAAAAATAGCTGACAGAGGTTCCAACTAGTCCTTATTCTACCGAAAATTGAATAAAACAGTTTTGAGCGTAAAGAGTTAAAACAGTTTTGAGCCTAAAAGAGGTTGCCCTTTTAGTCAAGATCTCTCCTCCTTGACTGCAGCCTAGTCCAAATCCAGAAATCTTCACTGTGTGGCCCTGCTGGGTCCTTTTCATTCTGCACATGTGCGCTGCGCTGCCATTTATTCCTACGGGGAAATCTGTTCTCTGCAGGACCAGTAGAGGGGGTAGTGGCTCTACCTACAGTATCAAGTTTAGCAGATAGACAGCCCAACAGCTTACCAAAAGAGGTTACATTTCAGGCTGACAACACTGTGAAGCAGTGGCTTAGTGTTGTCAGTCTGTGACAGGAAGGACCATATATTATTTTTATATATATATATATATATATATATATATATATATATATATATATATATATATATACACACACAATATATATATATATATATATATATACACAGATATTTTTTTCTCAGAGAATAGGTGCAGGAACTCCTCCTTTGCAAGTCACCCCTTGTCTCCACCCCCTACCCACCTCCATACACGGTTCCTTGTCTCCACCCCCTACCCCCTACCCACCTCCGAGCACTGTTCCTTGGTTCCACCCACTTACCACCTCTGAGCACCGTTCCTTGTCTCCACCCCCTACCCACCTCCCAAACCCACCCCTTTCAGAGAATACAGTAACATTTGTGGTACTAATTTGTATAGAACTTGTTAATAACAAGAAAAGACGTAAAATAGATCCCATGCAGACAGCAACAATAGACCACCCACAACAAAATACCGTCCTCCCCAGAAACAATAGACCCCCCTGCAGAAACAACAGATCTCCTCACAGCCAGCATTGATAGACCCCCAGCAACAATGGACCACTACAAAGACAATACCACCCCCTTCCTCAGCAACAATAGACCCCTTCCTCAATGGTAGATCCATCCCAGCAACAACTGCCCTCACCCAACAACATATGACCCACTCCAGCAACAATAGATCCCCTGCAAGCAACAGCATACCTCCCCAGTAACAACAGACCCCTCCCTCAACAGTAGATCCCTCCCAGAAACAAGTGACCCTCCATCAACATAAGGCCCAACCCCCAGAAACAATAAATCCCCTGCCAGCAACAACAGACAGCCCCACCTTCAAAAAATAGATCCCCTCCAGTGACAAATGATCCTCCAGCAGCCAGCATCAACAGACACTGCAGCACATCCTAGCACCTCGTTGCCATTAAATAAATGTAGTCCTGGAGGTGCCAGAACTGCGTTCTCCCGCATTCCTGCTGAAAAAAAGCCCTGTATATATATATAGATGGATATACTGTATATATATATATATATATATATATATATATATATATATATATATATATATATATATATATATATATATTGTAACATATAAAAACTGTATGCAGTGAGACATGATGCCAAACATACTGAAAAACTGATGTAGGGTTTACATACAGTACATGTTAAAGACCCCAGAAATGGCATGCCTTTAAAAATAGTATCTGTTATAATAACCTACTGTATTTGCTGGCGTATAAGACTACCTTTTACACTTAAAAAAAATGGTCAAAAAGCAGGGGTCGTCTTATACGCCGGGTCAGCAGCTTGGATGCCTTTTGGATGTGTGGTAATACTGTATGTAGCTTCGGCTACATACAGTATATACCGCTTAGCCAATCCCGGTAAACAATATATTCAAATGCATACAGAGCCTGCTCGGATTGGAGTAACAACCTCTGCCAATCCGAGCAGGCTACATACAGTAGCCTGCTCACATTGGCTTTGAGTCTGAGAGGCGTGGGCTGATGATGTTACAGCCTCTGCCAATCCAAGCAGGCTTTGTATTCATTAATAGAATACTTTGCTTGCCGTGATTGGCTCCAGCTTTAGCAAGAATGAAGAAGAATATGGCTCCAGAAGGAAGAAATATGAAGCGTTGGAAGCCTCGGAAGGGGGGTTGTCTTATACAGTGAGTACAGACAAAAAATCTTAAAAAAACTGTAAAATTAGGGGGTCGTTTTATACGCCCGGTCGCCTTATACACCGGCAAATACGGTATATAAATAATGATAAAATACAAAGTTTAACAGATGTATGCACTGAATGTACAGAAAAAGTGAATGTTTTCTCATTCTGATCCAACTTTTAAATTGTGTCTAGGGTAGACCCACATGTAAGCTTGTGTCTGTGCCACTTATCCTATTCTTATGTGTTTCTCTAAATGAACATTTGTTAAGAATTAAAATAGGAATTTTATTCATGACAAACTACAAAGATTAAAGAGGGAGATTCATCTATGTCCAATGTGATCTAGTACCAGTGGCATGCTAATGCATTCAATGCCACGTAATAACAAAAGCCTTTTTCTAAGTATTCTTTGTATATTTTCCACATCTGTAGGGTACATAGATTTTTTTTTCCAAAATGGGGACTTTAGGCTAATGCAATATTTATAATAATAATATAGGACGAATGCACACAAAAGAATCATGATATAATGTAATAACAGACTTTGTTTACCTGAAGAAAAAAAAACTCATTCTATATTTACTAGGAGTGTTTATAATAGGTCTACCTATCCTTTTCTGTTGTTCTGTTGTCTATTTATGGCTTCTAAACAACCAACCTACATCCTGATGAAAGCGGTCAGCTTGCTGCATCACAAGGTGTCAATAAAACTATGTATATCTAGCCAGATTGCTATTAGCCATCATTAAAGCTTCATAGCATCCTGATGAGTATCACATGGCACTCCAATAAGTACGGAGACCTTTCATACATTATACCTATATCCTAAAATCTGAAGCAACCGAGATGTCCTGAATGTTGCATTCTTATGCTGGAAGCACTTGGCAGTACCATCTAGGCTATAGCCACAAATGGAATCCAAAGCTAGGTCTGGTCCAAGCTGTGACACCCCTTGGGTTACTGACCTAGTCTCCAATAACCACTGCTGTGCCCAACCCACATATGTTGCAGTGCACCACAATGCATGGTAACACACTGCACTGCATTGTGGTGTGCAACATTGCTAAGAGAAGTGCAAACATATATTTAGTGAGTTGAAAAGCCAATTTAAATAAATGGGCTGTTTTAACACAATGCTTGTTTTTGTGTGGCATTATGCACATTAACGCATTTGTGTGTTAATACACCTCAAAGATGTCAGTGGGCACTTATAGGGACAAGTCAGTGATGTCATCACGCCCGGCGCCGCATTCCAGCCCTCACCATCGGCCTGATCCAAGCCTCAGGCCTCGTACACACGACCGAGTTTCTCGGCAAAAACCAGCAAGAAACTTGCTGGGATTTTTTTTTTGCCTTTTTGCCGAGGAAACCGCTCGTGTGTACATTTTTAGACGAAGAAACCGTTGAGGATGCCCTCGAGCCAAAAAAAGAGCATGTTTTCTTTTTCCTCGATGGGAATGGAGAAACTTGCCTTGTCGAGTTCCTCGACAGCCTAACAAGGAACTCGACAAGGAAAACGATGTGTTTCGCCCGTCGAGTTCCTCGGTCGTGTGTACGAGGCTTCAGTTTCACTGCGATGGTCCCAGAGATCCTGCTGGCTAGGTTTTCTACCCTACATGCGAAAATCACCTGTTTGGAACGCCGCTCTGCAGTGAACGCCACGCCAGTGTGGATGGACTTGTGCCTTACTTTCCTAACCTCCATGTAAGTGGATAATGCACCTGTATCTCATTAAAATGTTTACAGTTTTAATCTAGACGTGCTTGTGTTTCTCTTCACTGTGGATTAGAGTATACTATATAATACATAGGCCTCGTACACACAACCGAGGAACTCGTCGGAAAAGACACATCGTTTTCCTTGACGAGTTCCTTGTTAGGCTTGTTGAGAAACTTGACAAGCTTTCTTTGCGTACACAAGACCAAATCTCCTCGTTCTCAAACGCGGTGACGTAGAACACATACAATGGAAGGGGAAGTTCGATTCCACTGGCACAACCCTTGGGGCTGCTTTTGCTAATCTCATGTTACTGCGTGTTAAGTAAAAGTTTGGTAAGAGACGATTTGCACTTTTCAGTCTGTTACAGCGTGACAAATGTGCTATCTCCATTACAAACGCTACTTTTATCGAAGGTGCGCTCCCGTCTCATACTTTATTCTGAGCATGCGCGGGTTTCTTAGCATACACACGAACGTGTTTCTCGTCGAAAACCAGCCCGACGAGGAACTCGACGAGGAAATTGAGACTCCCGTCGAGGAAAAAGAGAACTTGTTCTTTTTTTTCCTCGTCGAGTTCCTTGATAGTTTGCTCGATGAAAAACATACACACGACCTGTTTCCTCTGCAAAAAAGCTCTGCCACCAAGTTTCTTGATGGATTCTGTCGAGGAAAACGGCCGTGTGTACGAGGCCATAGAGTTCTCAATTGCAATTTATGCAAGGACCCAGTTGAGGCCTCGTTGAATAAGCCAATTCAGGCTAAAATTATAAAATGAATTGGCTTCATTTTTAATGCCATCAAAAAACTATTGCCCACCCCTGGAGGTCCCGTTTGTTGAATATCCAGGAGGTTAAAAGTCCCTTAAATGGTATGATGATCAACAAAAAACGAACAAATATTTTGGAAGATAAACATGACTAATTTCTGAAAATATAGACCCAATGGATACAGGATTCTCAACCTAGCTAGAGAGCATTGCTTCTCTGATTATTGAGCATTTTCATAGAGATGTGGGGTGCTGTGGCCCTGAGGAGGGGGCTGCCCCCCTCTTCCTCTCTTGTGCGCTGTTCCCTACCCATTCCCCCTGTTCCCTTCTTTTATATTTCTTCTTTTCCTCCTTTTCTTTTTTCTTTCCTTCTTTATTGTTTTTCCATGCCATGGCTTTTTGGCTCTTTTCAAGGTCCCAAGCAGTGCCAGACTAAACTCTGTGGAGGCCCCTAGGCAGTAAAAACCTTGGGGCCCCCCCCTTAGAGGTTTCTGGAGGTTTCTTGTGTGCACGCTCTAGTGGGATAACATTGAATTAGGTAGGGTGCACGCCAGCCGCTAGAAGGAGATGAGCATCACTACTGTACATTACATGTACGTAGGTTGCACCAATGTTTTTTTACAAACTGAGAGCTAAAAGGTGAGCTTTTAAGAGACACATTATAATGAGAACCTGATGTCTATAGTTTATTTACTTTAAGTTGTTATTGGGTACATTACATTAATACAGAGTTTTCTCTATGGATTTTTTTTTATGTAAAGTTTTCATTTCTTTGAGTTCATTAACTTTATCTATCTTTATAAACAGTTTGAGAAACCTTCATTGCAATTTTCTTTCAAGATCAGATCTATATTATTGTAATCCATTATTGCGCGGCCTTAACAGCGTGCAGCCCATAACCGGATGCCTGATCTGCCTATTTCGGAATCCAGCACTGGCCCCTTACCTTCTTTTTTTTCTTAGGAAAGTTCAGTAAACATGTCATACACTTACATTGTATAGACTGCAGTGACAATGTTTTAGTGATCTTTTTTATAGTTTGAAATGATGAAAACCTTACCCCGTTGACTCCAAACATCCTGCCTTCTTCATTGAAAGGCTGTTTGATTTACATTTATTAATATATGGAAAACTAAGGCAGCCACCACATCTAAGCACTGCTAAGCTGCAATACATTATATTTTTGTTCTTGGGTTTAGACATAAAGGAGCTTAACAGAAACTATGGGGAATAACAGTCAGAGCAGTCAGGTGCACAATGTGAAATCAGTTAGGAAAATTGGGATCGTTCAGCAGGTAGGTATTATTTCCTGAGTCAGCTTACATGCAAATTTTGACTAAACTGTAATTTTAATTCACCAGTTGAATGACTGTATAACCTTATTCCAACAATAAGCCTATAAATTATTGATTATGGTAATGAGAGACATAGCAATGCCACAAAAACAATTTCATTATATGCTCAGTTCCTGAACTCTTTTTGAGCTGCTGAAATTTTGGGCGTAGAGACTGCCGGCAAGGAGAACGTGGACATTGTGTATGATTTTTTGCACTTGGACACACACAGTTTGTGAAACAATGCCAGCTCCAGATGCCTCCAACTATATTTTTCCTTGAACGTTTTCACCCCATAAAATTCTTTTTAATATGATTTTAGAGACCTCTTGCTGGTGAGTAGTCCTTGAGGAACAGTTCCAGATATTTGGAGACTGAATTAAGTTACGGTTTCTGGAGTTTTCTTTACCCATGAAAAACATATTACAGTCAGTAAGAGTGACATTCTCAGCTACAATTATGGCTGCAAAAATCACACTTACTCTGTCCAAAAAAGAAAGCAGTGAAACATAAGGGGCATAGCAGGTAATGGTTGACAGCTCTCCAGGTAGTAGGTCATCCATTGCAAAGCACAGTAAATGGTTCCCATTTCTGTTTAAGGATCTAATTATTTCACAGCAAGAAAATAGCAGCCAGCTAGAGCACGTTCCACACTCTTACTGAGACAGCAGCCAGCCAGGACAGCTGAAGCCCCTTTATACGTCATCCATCAGCCAGGCCACACAAGTTCCGTATGCCTTGTCCTGTTAATAATCATATAGCACAAGTCTGGCCCACTGAAGTTTTTATATATCCCATCTGAGAGAAATCTAGCAGACTGGATGACTTGCATGCTCTTCATACCTCTCCAGGACTCCAGTCGGAAGATCTCCCTGTTAGCACAGAAAAAAATGTTGGGCCATCCTATAATACTAATATCTGTGGTCCATGCACCTTCCTGAAAGGATGCCACCTTTTCCCTTCTGACATTTATCTGTCTTTACATGTTATTCTAGCATGGTTGGCTAGCATCATCTATTCTGGCCATGTAATTTCCAGGGCCAATAGAGTCATTTTTTTTTGTTACCTGAACAGCTTTTTTAACCAAGGTCTAGTTTAGCCATAGCCACAGGGCTCCCACTTCTTTCACTGTTGTGTGCAGGCTCCATACTTACTCCTATTGATAGTTCTAATGGGCCAGATTTTTTTCTAACGCTCCTTTGCAATGACACAGACTTATTGGGCTTGTCCTGGCTCCTGTCAAACTTGCAATCATGCCCTAGCCCCCAAAGCCATTGGCCTTCTTTAAAGAATATAGTATGCTTCTAATGAGCGTTTGAGTTATTTCCGTGTTTACCTTAAAATTACTTTTTAGTGTAGTTTTGACAAGCTTGCTCTTATATATTTTTGGTATTTCAATAAATATTAAAACATTCCGATTAATCGAAAAGGCTAGGTTGTGGGTACGGGATAGCAGGTAAATCGGCACCTTGTGTTCCGCACTCTTAACCACCCACAACCAAACCAAACTGCTTCTTTGCAGATGTGTGGGGCTGCCATTCATTCCCCCAGGTATCTGAAACCACGGTGCATTCTTATTTACTGGAGCTTGCATGGTGCAAAAGCACCATGTGATTTTTGTATTCGGCTGCTTTTTCAAAACGGTGCAGGAACCCTTTTCCTGCAAAAAAAGTGAATGGGCTGTAGTGCTCATGCAAATACAGCTTGCAGAACAGCATAGATGGGAACCAGGCCTTAGAGATACTTTTGTATTTTGCTATGTCTTCTTCAACCTTGCTGATTAAGAAATGTTAAAATAATATCAGCCACACAGGGAGTGCTTGAAAAAGGAGTGCGGCAGCCACGTCATTCGCTGCCTGTCCACTCGGAAACGAGTCGCATACCCGGTGACGCCATCATCCCTCGCCTGCTGTCCACCTGCGCTCCAAGCCTCAGTTTGAGGATTCTCCATCGCAGCCGGCTATCTCCATCAGCGGTGACAGTGAAACCTCCCCACACAGCGCTCCAGCAGACCCTGGATGACAGTGACGGCCGGTTGACACCTCTCCCCTCCTTGGGATTACTATCTACATGCCTATTTGTCACTTCAAAAATGTGAGTGACCGTTGCTTATGTTTTACTATTAAAATTGTTTTAACCACTACACCCAGAGGCGCCTCTTCCCTTGTTGTTTTCCCATAGAATTGGAACATGGTTTCTGTTCCTCTCTGATGGCAGCCCTGAGAGTGTGTACCTTCATCAATTAACCTACAGACTCTAATTACCCACGTTTGTCAGCCAATATAAACTATTACCCACTGACTTTGCCACCCCCTCCCCCTCTTTTTCATATGGTGCTGACTTGATATCTGAGACATTGTTTATTTGCGCATTTTTTACTTGTATCACACAGGGAGTGTGTTGCTTTCAATAAGTTAGTAAACCCTTGGACTTGCATTGTGAAAAGGAGCAGTAACACACAATTACTGTTACATATTTACATAGTTACATAGTTGGTGAGGTTGAATAAAGACACCAGTTCATCAATTTCGACAACCTGTGTGGTGTGTGTATGCATGTATGTTAAGGGAACTTCCTATATCCATGTATATTGGTTACGCTTAGATATCTGATGCCTAGTACACACGACAAGGATTCCCAAAGGGAAAAGGTCCGTCGGAAATCCAGAGGAGAAAACCAAGAAACCTACTCTCTACTTTTCCCCCGTACAGACGATCAGTTTTCCCGTTGGGAAAACTCAGGTGAGAGCTTTTCCTTGGTAATCCTGATGTGTTTATGCTCAATCTGCCCTTTTCCCCACAGGAAAACTGCCAAAAATGGCCAGTTTCTGCTACACACAGCCGGGTTTTCTGACGGGAAAAAAGAGAGCTGGTTGTCTTTTTTTTGTCCGGCGGGTTTGGCAGTTTTCCCATTGGAAAAACTGCGAGGAAGTATACACACGGCCGGGATTCCCGGCCAAAAAGCTCTCCTCGCAGTTTTCCCATCGGAAAACCCGGTCGTGTGTACGGGGCATGAGAGTTTTTTTTAATTGTTAACAATTCCTGACATTACTGATTGTAGAAAGACGTCCCACATCTTTACAGTTCTAACAGTAAAGAACCTTGTATGCAGTCTGGGATTAAACCGCTTCTCACCCAACCTAATTAAGTGGCCAATGTCATCTTGAGTGACTTGAGACTGAACAGTTTTCTCCCTATGCTGGAATCAAATCACCATTTAGATATTTATATATTGCTATCATATCCCCTCCCAATAGTCTATTCTTCAAGGAAAATAAGCTTAATGTGTGTAGCCTTTCTTCATAACTGTCAGGTCACCTGTGGCCAGGTGACAAGTGCACCCCGTGGGGGTCAGGGATGCACCACAGGGTAGTGAACCCTATAGCCGACTGCTGCAATCAGAGAGGAAGCGCGAGCCCAAGATTCCCCAGGGCGCGGAGTCTAAGACCCAGCTTGGTGTTCACCAGAGCCTCTAGTGGTGAGGATGGCCTTCGCTGCAGCTGGATCCAGGTCGCGACCCCTGGGGTCCCCTAGGTCACGCTCCGCAGGGAGAGAGGGGAAGCAGCAACCAGGACAAGCGATAGTGATGGGTAAGCCGAGGTCAGGGCAACAGGCAGATAAGGGTAACCGAGGGACAGGTAAAAGGTCAGGGAAACCGGCAAGCAGGAGTAGTCAGATACGAGCCAAAATCGGTACACAGGAAGGTAAACTTAGCATACAGCAGACAGGAACTCAAGCTACAAAGTTGAACAGCACTGCAGACCTGCAGTGCAACAGTTAATATAGACTTCCTGGGATGGCCTGGGGTGGGACCATACAGGAAGGAGAGATGATAAAAAGGCAGCCAGAACAGAGTCAGGCCTCTAATGAACACATGGAGACAGGTAAGCTGCCAGACTTTATTGCATATCCATGACAGTAACTGAGGTCCTCAGTTATTAGCTTTGTTGCCCTTGACTCTCTTCAGTTCTATCACATCCTTCCTGAGGACTGATGACCAGAACGGGACGGCATATTTAAGATGTGTCTGTACCAGTGTTTTGTAAAGTGTTAGAATTGTAGCTTTATCTCTTGAGTAAATATTATTTTTAATGTATGTTAATATTCTGCTGGCCTTGACATTGCATGCTCTTGCTGAGTATGTCATCAACTAGGACCCCCAGATCCTTTTCCATCCTTGATTTGCCCAGGGGTTCCCCCCCTGGCGTGTAGTGTGCATTAATATTTTTACCCCCCAAGTGCATTACTTTACATTTATCAATATTAAACCTCATTTGCCATGTAGTTACCCACCCCTCTAATTTGCTGAGGTCTTCAATATAATGTTGCACAGTTATTACCCTTCTTAGCTTTGTATCATCAGCAAATACTGATATTGAACTATTTATACCAGGGATATGCAATTAGCGGAACCTCCAGCTGTTGCAGAACTACAAGTCCCATGAGGCATAGCAAGACTCTGACAGCCACAAGCATGACACCCAGAGGCAGAGGCATGATGGGAGTTGTAGTTTTGCAACAGCTGGAGGTCCGCTAATTGCATATCCCTGATTTATACCAACTTCTAGATCGTTTGAGAACAAGAATTGGTCCCAGGATCTGCCCTGGGATGTCCCACTCACAACTCAGAACATATGTTTATCGTCACTCTTTGGACACGCCCCTGTAAACAGTTTTTCTATGCAGATACATACACAATCATCGATGCCAGCAGACCTCAATTTGTAAATTAAGCATTTATGGGGTATTGTGTCAAAAACGCTTTGGAAAAATCTAGATACACTACCTCCACAGTCCTTCCTTTATTCAGGTTACAACTCACTTCCTCATAGAATGTTAACAGGTTCATAAACCCATGCTGGTTATTACTAATGATACTATTTTCATCAACAAATTCTTGTATATGTCCCCTTATCATTCCCTCCAATAATTTACAAACTATTGATGTATGGCTGACTGGCCTGTAGTTTCCTTGTGTGTATCTTGGCATTATTTTGAATATTGGCCCCACGTTAGCTTTCCGGCAGTCCGCTGGTACCATTTCATTTAGTAAGCTGTCCTAATAAATAGTAATATCGGTCTAGCTATGACCTGACTACATTTTTTGAGGGCTCTTGGGTACAATCCACTTGGCCTTGGTGATATAGTGTAGCACTGTAAAGCAGGAAACAAAGCCTGTAATTATAATGTGCAAAAACGTCTGCTTCCCCATGTACAACCATATTTTAGTAGGGAAATCCTGCCATTGGATTCAGATATTGGGAAAAAGGTTAGACTAACCATAGCAAGAACTTTACTATTAGATGAGATGAGAATGAAATAGAACTCATTGGGCTGTTACAGTTGTGTCATAATAAATCATGTTATTTGTTAAATGGATGAGCTCTGTGAATCTTACCACATCATCTTGGTCTTCCCACTCTACTTCTGATAAATCCACACTGCTGTAATTGGGTTTCCTTCTTTTTTTCCCTTCTTCATACTGTTGGAAATTAAAATATGTAAAACAACTGGCTTAATAGAGTTTATTCGTTTTATACAATGACATTTGTTGGTTTACAAAAAAAAAAGATAGTTTGCAACACAAAATCCTTGGCATTGCTCTAACTAGAAGGAGGAAAGTATTTATATTACATGTAGTAATGTAGTAATCACTCTTTAAATTAACAGCAAGATTCTGACTGATTGCTTTTCGATATACACCTATCAGCCATAAAATTATCACCACTGACAGGTAAAGTGAATTACCGGTACATTAATTATCTTGTTACAATTGCACCTGAAAGTGGGTGTGATGTATTAGGCAACAATTGAACATGTTGTCCCTGAAATTGATGTGCTGAAAGCAGAAAAAGAATGGGAAAGTGTAAAGCCCTGTACACATTCCGTCAGGGTGCCCATGCTGACCCATGTCTACAGCCAAAAGTCCCTACAATGGGCAGGTGAGCAACAGAACTTGCCAACGGAGCAATGGAAGAAGGCGGCCTGGTCTGATTAATTCAGGAATGGTTTGAGGAACACAACAAGAAGTTTGAGGTGTTGAGCTGGCCCCCAAATTGAGCATCTGTGGGGGCCCCACCTTACAAGTTACAGGACCTAAAGAATCTGCTACTGACAGCTTGGTGGCGGATACCATAGCATACCTTCAGAGGTCAAGTGGAGTCCATGCCTCGGCAAGTTACCTGTATGGTGGGTAGTCATAATGTTATGACTGATCAGTATGTGTGTGTAAATATGTATTTATGTATATATATATATATATATATATATATATATATATTGTAAGGGGTTAGCTCGGTAGCGGGGTGTGGAGTAGTGGGGTGTGGGGTAGCGGGAGAATTGTACAAAAAAACAAGATTAGTTAAACCCAAAAGTGCTTTTTTACCACTACTATTCCTTTATATTGGCTTTTGGAATTTACAAATGCAGCAATTTAGAAATCAGATGAAAGGTTTAGCGCTGCAAAACACTTTTTGATAGATGAAAAGTGAATTTTATATACATCTATATAGATCAGACCAAAATGATGGACAAATTGGGAGGAATGAGGGACAGAGGGACATTGCCCCAAATCAGGGACAGTCCCTCAAAATCAGGGACAGTTGGGAGCTATGGATAGTCCTACTCCACAACCACATAGGCAACTGTCATGGTTGCATAGTGACATATCAGAACCTTAATTGGACATTATGCTGACCTAGGCACCCTAAAATGATGAGACTCGTTGGGGCAAGCTTCACCCATTATATTGTATGATTAGTAAAAAAAAACATGGCGCTAGATGCATTTTGCAACTGTACACAACATCATACTAAAGATAGGAGAGAAGGTTGCATGTTTTGTGAACTATAAAGAGACTTCTGACTCCTCTAAACATTTTTACACTCCATCTTCTTTTCTGAAATTAGCCAAAGATGTACAGAAGTGGCCAAAGGAGGTAAAGCAAAAAAAGAAAAAAGAAAAGTTATCAAAATGTATACATATTTAGGCTTATTTCTGCCCCCTTTAATACATGCTGCCCTATGCACTTGGCCATGAGTGGTAATATGGAAAATACTGCCCTGTGGCTTATTGCTTTGCACTGTGGTGCAATAGATCTATTATGGTTGATTTACTAAAAGTACAGTTGCACTACGCAAGTTTAGTTGCTCCACAGATTAGTAAACGATGGGGACGCTCTGCTGACTGCCATTATCCAATCATGTGCAAGCAAAGCTGTTTTTTTTTTTAATTTTCCTTGCATGTGATTGGGTTATTTTTGCAAAGTGAAGCCTTACCTCATTTACTAAGCTCTGGAGCAACTGCACTTGCAGAGTGCTTCTGCACTTTACAAAGTGCACAATCTATTTTCCTTTAATAAATCAACCCCTATTATCTGCATGGAGTTTGTATGTTTGCCTGTGTTTTTGTGGGTTTAATGATCATGCTCTACAGTAGTTTCCTCCCTCTATCCAGACTTGATGTCATTTTAGCTGTACAGTATCAGAGCACTTCCAACAAAAACATCCCAGTACTGTCTATGTTACTTATTTGCATCAACATTTAAATTTTCAGGTCAAGCTTTTGGGGTGTTCTCTTATTTCATCATTTTGCCAAATTTTTTTGTATCAATACTGCTTGGACTGACAAGAATGGAGCCACTCACAAGTCCTGGAAATTGAAAGCAGTATTAAAGCCAAAAGCAAACATTTATTATATTGCAGCTTACCAATTCTTAGATGTGATGGCTGCATTAGCTTTCTTTTTTTAGGTTTTCTTTTGTCTATTTTAATGTGTAAGTCTGTTGTTTTTCAAAAGAATAAGCTCTCTTGCAGTTACAGGGATGAGAAAAACAATTTAACACTGGCAGGGGTGCTTAAAATGATCAACTTTTATTTATGCCTGTAAAATCTTTATCCCAAGCTATAACGTGGCTTCAATTTTCTACTGTATTTAAATCTGCTAGTGCATCTGACACTCCCCTCCTCCCAACCTGGCAATTCTGCTGTCCAAATGTGCCCCTGTGCTCCTTCATCCAGAGTGTGATTACTGTAATACAGGAGGTGTGTTACTGGCCAGATCACCAGGTGGAAACAGAAGGGGAAAAGCCTAAAAAAGAAACCAAATACAACCACCACATCTAATGATTGGTAAGCTGCAATCGATCACATTTTTGGGTGTGGGTTTAATGCCGCCTTAAAGTGGTTGTAAACCCTTTACAACCACTTTATGCTACAGGTAAGCCTATAATAAAGCTTACCTGTAGCTGCCCAGGATATCTCCTAAACCTGCACCGTTTAGGAGACATCCCTTGTCCCCTGCATGTGCCAATGGCATCGGCACATGCGCACTAAAGCAAACCGAAGCAATGACATGTATGTGCCTTTGCTTTAGTCTGTGTGTCGTTACCGGCGGCTCCAGTGCGCATGCGCGGGAGTGACGTCATCGTGGCTCTAACCAATCACAGCACTGGGGCCGCAAAACCCAGAAGTAAGCCGGAGGGGGGTACGACGACCGCTGCGGGGGCTTCGATTTGAGGCAAGTACTGTAATTCATAATGAGCTAGTATGCTATGAATACTAGCTCATTATACCTTTGTCTTTTTTTTAACAAGGGTTTACAACCACTTTAAATGTTAGTGCAAATTTTAAAAAAAGGTTAAAAAAAAAAAAAAAGTATCATGGACAGTTGTTTTTTCCTACTACCCAGAAAAATATCATTAGCCATGCTAATCATAAATGACTAAACTGGCCATTACAAAGTGTTTGTATGATTGTGGTAGAGATATGCTATGATAAGCTCTTCTTGCAGGAAATGATGCAAATGGTTTTATGCACTCATTAAAAGCACTTATTAAATGTTAGTACATTGAGTGAAACCAATAATATACAAGGGGTATGTTCTTTAATAAGCACGATTCTTCCATAATAGTTTCCAAGCTTCTATTGAGTTTCTTTAGTTTTATTTAATGTTGGCATCATCAGTGATATGGGACAGATCCAAATTATAAACATGTAATGAGTTATAAAAATTTTGATTTGTAAATATGTGTAATTATTTTAGGTGTGTGCTAGTAACTAACTACTGCATTTTGCCAAATGAAAGCTATTTTGCGTGCAATGTTGAGTGATACTGTATAGTACAGCAAGTAAATTATATGGTGCTCCAATTTTCTTTTTTTTTTTATTAGAACTTTACACTATGCTTGTACTTGCCAAGTAGTTTAATTGGTCTTGTTATCTTGCATCTTAATTACATGTTCTTTTCTGTGTATAGTTGACATACAGTACATGCTATGATCAACTTGATAGGGGTCTCCACTGTGGAAATGGAATTTACTTTTATCTGACTCTGTATTGCATATACAGTAAAACCTTGCATTGCGAGCACAATTCATTCCGCAAGCATGCTTGTAATCCAAAGCACTGGTATATCAAAGCAAATTTTCCCATAAGAAAAAATGGAAACTCAAATGATTCGTTCCACAACCATTTATTCATAGGTCTTTCAGTTTATAGTCCATATAAAAAGATTTTAGCAATGTGATAAGTTGTGTTAGGGCCCTTTCACACGGGGCGGATCAGTAATGATCCGACCTCCGTGTGTCCGTAAACTCAGCGGGGATCGCTCCGTATATTCCCGCTGAGCTGGCGGGCTGACAGGGCGGTCCCCGCACACTGTGCAGGGACCGCCCTGTCTTTTCTCCGCTCTCCCCTATGGGGGGATCGGATGAACACGGACCGTGTGTCCGTGTTCATCCGATCCGATCCGCAGACTGAAGAAAAAATAGGGTTTTCTTCCGTCCGCAAAATCGGATCTATGCGGAGGCGGGTGATTACGGGTGTCGGCGGATGTTTATCCGCTGGCACCCGCAATCACATAGGGACCAATGTATGTCCTTTTTTCATCCGCAAACGGATGGATGAAAAAGCGGACATACGGTCCACACATGTGAAAGGGGCCTAACCATAAAATGTGCATCCAAAATGGAAGCCTCCACAAGGGGATTAGAAGCAACTCACATGGTTGATGAATAAAAGAGACACATCTAAGTATGCAGGCATCTGGGGTAAAGCGATCCACATAGACCATCCTCCGCACCGCTGGCTCTCATCATTATCAGTCTTCAATCATGACCGGGAAGACTACCCTCCAGTAGAGCTTTCTGAAAGTGAGGCTTGAACCACTCGTAGAAAGGACGACATCAATGGCGCTGAGAAGAATGGTCTATGTGGACATCTTTACTCCAGATGCCTGCATACTTAGATGTGCCTGTTTTAATCATCAACCATGTGAGTTTCTAAATGTTGTACCTTCATTAAATGTAACCATATTGCTACACTTAAGCCCTGTACACACGGGCAGGAATCCCGTCGGGAAAAAAACATTGGTTTTCCCGACAGGATTCACGGACATTCAAAAGAACCGCCGCTCTTTTGAATGGCAAGAACACAGTGACATCATCGACTATGCCTGTGCTCCTCCCATTCGATGCCGTCGCCACCATCTTGCTACACCCTACACGTCCCATGTATGCTACCGTGCATGCGTTGAAGACTCTGGGACAGGTAAGTAAACACACAAACGGCTTTCTCGGCAGGAAACACTCTGCCGAGAATCCTGACGAGAAAACAGAGAGCAGGTTCTCTCGCCGAGAAAGCATACACACAAGCAGTTTTCTCGGCAAAGAGCTCTGCCAGCAGCTTCCTTGCCGAGAAAACCATGCGTGTGTACGAGGCTTTAGATACACCCACCGCACGGCAAGATACTCAAGGTGGCTTAAGAATTTTGCGTTCCTAGAGTTCCTCCTTACATCAGAGGACAGGCATCACAGCTGGAGAATCAGAGGACAGGGATCACCACTGGAGAATCAGAGGACAGGGATCACCACTGGAGAATCAGAGGGCAGAGATCACTGCTGCAGAATCAGAGGACAGGGATCACTGCTGGAGAATCAGAGGACAGGGATCACCGCTGGAAAATCAGAGGATGTTTATCCGCTGGCACCCGCAATCACATAGGGACCAATGTATGTCCTTTTTTCATCCGCAAACGGATGGATGAAAAAGCGGACATACGGTCCACACATGTGAAAGGGGCCTAACCATAAAATGTGCATCCAAAATGGAAGCCTCCACAAGGGGATTAGAAGCAACTCACATGGTTGATGAATAAAAGAGACACATCTAAGTATGCAGGCATCTGGGGTAAAGCGATCCACATAGACCATCCTCCGCACCGCTGGCTCTCATCATTATCAGTCTTCAATCATGACCGGGAAGACTACCCTCCAGTAGAGCTTTCTGAAAGTGAGGCTTGAACCACTCGTAGAAAGGACGACATCAATGGCGCTGAGAAGAATGGTCTATGTGGACATCTTTACTCCAGATGCCTGCATACTTAGATGTGCCTGTTTTAATCATCAACCATGTGAGTTTCTAAATGTTGTACCTTCATTAAATGTAACCATATTGCTACACTTAAGCCCTGTACACACGGGCAGGAATCCCGTCGGGAAAAAAACATTGGTTTTCCCGACAGGATTCACGGACATTCAAAAGAACCGCCGCTCTTTTGAATGGCAAGAACACAGTGACATCATCGACTATGCCTGTGCTCCTCCCATTCGATGCCGTCGCCACCATCTTGCTACACCCTACACGTCCCATGTATGCTACCGTGCATGCGTTGAAGACTCTGGGACAGGTAAGTAAACACACAAACGGCTTTCTCGGCAGGAAACACTCTGCCGAGAATCCTGACGAGAAAACAGAGAGCAGGTTCTCTCGCCGAGAAAGCATACACACAAGCAGTTTTCTCGGCAAAGAGCTCTGCCAGCAGCTTCCTTGCCGAGAAAACCATGCGTGTGTACGAGGCTTTAGATACACCCACCGCACGGCAAGATACTCAAGGTGGCTTAAGAATTTTGCGTTCCTAGAGTTCCTCCTTACATCAGAGGACAGGCATCACAGCTGGAGAATCAGAGGACAGGGATCACCACTGGAGAATCAGAGGACAGGGATCACCACTGGAGAATCAGAGGGCAGAGATCACTGCTGCAGAATCAGAGGACAGGGATCACTGCTGGAGAATCAGAGGACAGGGATCACCGCTGGAAAATCAGAGGACAGGGATCACGGCTGGAGAATCAGAGGACAGGGATCACGGCTGGCTAGCCCTTAAAGGAGTTGTAAAGGATTTTTTTTTTTTTTTTGCTGAAATGACTGTTTACAGGGTATAGAGACATAATAGTTAAATGATTCCTTTTAAAAATGATTAAAAATAGATAAAAATCAATCATATAATGTACCTTCTAGTTTCAGTTTTGTTTTTGCATCTAGCTTAGTTTTTGCTAGACAGACCCATAGAGCAGTATTGGTTTGGAAAACGAAAATAGAATCTCCCAGTACTGTGGTCATCAGGAAACAGACAACCAGGAAGTGTCCAGAACAGAGAAGAATTACAGCAACATCAGAGCAAAAACGAACAATGAGGACATAAAACCAGGACTGCAGTAAGGTAAAGGAAGCTATTTAGCTAAAAAAAAAAAATCCTTTAGTGACCCTTTAAAGCTGCTTAAGGCTACCACCAATTAATAGAAATGTAACTATCCTATTCACCCCCTAACAAATATTGCAAATCATACACAGGGTGTTTTCTTGATAAGAACTCTTCACCTGGGTAATCCTTTTCAGAAGTGACTTCATTTAATCCCTATTCCCCACCCGCTTGCTTCATGTTTCTGTTAGTATGGTCAAAAGAGGTAGACGTGCTTGGGTCACTACTGGGATTCCAGAAGGCATGATCTATATTACACTGCTAATGTTTAATCCATCGTGTATCTATATTGACAATTGACCATTGGTTTCCTTTTTTTTGCTTATGTTTTAAAAACAAAAAATACAAAATATATTGAAATACAAGAAAGACTAATCCATAAAAAAATTGATATTTTTAAAGCCTAACACCTTACATGACCCGAACAGTAGGATCTTCTTGCCAGAAATCCTGACTCCTGTCCCTGTCCACCTAGGAGTTCCCACCCACCTTCTTGTAGTCTAGCTCCTCCTGTTGTGTTCTCCATAGTAAAATATACACTTGTTAGTATGGCTGCCATAATAGTGAACTGGAATGCGGTCTTGGAATAGGCATTTTCTTCCTGAGAACTATACCAGCCACTGTCTAGGTTACACTATGTTTCAGCATCCACAAGCCCTGATGAAGGGCCTTTTGAACTCCTCCTGGCAAATATGTTGGCTGTTTTCGCTAACTATGATGATAATGATGATAAAATTGCTCGGGACAAAAAACATATGTTACTCTAATCATTTTATCGTCTTTCAACATCAAAAAAGCTGTCAAGGGTTTTAACCCATTCCTGCTCTATGAAAATATTTTGTTCTCTTAGTTGCACTTCAAAATAATTACATGAATGAATTTAGCAATTTGTAACAAGACATAGTCACTCCATATCTCTCAGAGATACAACATGGACTTAAATCTGTTTCTCTCAGAACAGGTAACCACATTCTCTATCTATATTAATGTATTTACATATAGTTTAGACATGGCAGATTGTGGATATATTCTCCCAGGAATACCTGTGGCTTTATATTTTTAAATTTCACAGAACTATTTTAATGCCATTAAGGAATCTAAGTATTCTTCAGAAGTCTGAGCACAAATAAGTTATACATTTAAGCTGGCCCTTTGCCTTGAAGTCTAGACTGCAATTAGGTAGGGCAATCTATATTTTTTGGCCAGCGAGGATGCATTGGGTCATTACCGTATTAATTTTGGATACTGCAGGATACAGAGGTACTAACACCTCTCTATGAAAACAAGCATGTGGGAGTATGAGTTATATTTAAGGTGATTTAGACCGCAGTGTTTGGCTTGATGAGGCCTCCAGTTCAAGATCTATTATCTGCTGTGTTTTGGAGAGTTTGTTTAGGTGTTTTGGCCTTAGTGACTCAGTTTTGCACAATTTACACACAAAAGGAGGGAAAAATGTTACGCTGAGGCTGTTAGGAAATTTTTTAAACTATTTTAGCAACAAGAAGAAAAAAAAGTAATCATAATTCACTGCACAAATCTACAATTTATACCAACAATTGTTTTCTTTCTTGAAATAGATTAAATGGTGACTACTCTTGAGCTCTACCCTGCCCCTAAAATCAGCAGCCAGCACTCCAAACGATATAATAATTAACAAATATTAAATAGTAAAGTGCAATGGTAAAACATAATAAAACCAATAATGTAACATGAAACATTTGTGATGTAAAATATGTGTGTAAAAATAAATCATTCAGAAGAAAGATTTGATCACCTTTAGGCTGGGTTCATACATATGTGAATTGGTTGCTGGTTTCCCCACATCCAATTCGCATGAAAGGCAAGTTTGACCGGCTCTAAATGAAGCCGGTTCACACATGTATGGGAAGGCCGCGATCTGGATTGAAAAAAGGGTCCGGTACGTCTTTGGGTCTGGTTCAGGTGCGAATTCAGGCAAAAATTTGGACCCGACTCTCACCTGAACCAGTGTACAGGAATGCACTGGACCCCAGGCATAAACCCAACGGCCACACATGAGTGAACACAGCCTTATGGTCTATAACTTAGGAACAGAGTGGAACACCAGTTGTAACTCTTTTTTGTTATTTGTGATTGACAAGAAAAAAGTTTGCCCTTCGAATCTGTCATTGAAGGCTTATGGTGTCCGTCAAAAGTTCAAAGAAGATTCAACGGAATCTTAAAAAAAAAAAAAAAAAGAAGATTCGACAGAATCTTAAAAAAAAAAAAAAAAATATTTGACGGAGCAACAAAACTGTACGATGCCGCAATTGTAAATTTTTCGGTCGAATGTTCCGCCTACAAGCTATAGAAGAATTCTAATGTTGTATGACTAATAATTATATTTATTAATTATTATTACTAGTCAACCAACATTAGAATTCTTCTATAGCCTATGGGCAGAGCATTTCACCATAAATGTCAGCTTGCTGCGATCGTATGTTTTTAGCTACTTCGTCAAATCTTCATGTCTCTCTACTGTATGTCGAATCTTTTCTCTCTATGTCGAATCTTCTTCATGTCTCTATAATGTCAAATCTTTTCTCTCTATGTCGAATCTTTTCTCTTTATGTAAAATAATATTGGACTAATAGAGTTAAGGTTAGGCACATTCGACCGCAACGAAAACGAAAATTAAGCATTTGTTTATGTCGGATCTTTTTCGGTTTTGGTTTTCTGTGCTAAAATGATAACAAAAATACCTGAAATTCAGACGAAAATGCATTCGGACGAAAACGAATGCACATGTCTACTGTTTTTGCATGCATTTGTAATGCCGCATACACACCATCACTTTATGTGATGAAAAAATAACGAAATTTTCTGTGAAGTAAAAAACAACATTTTTTTTTCAATTTTCAAAGACGATGTTGCCTACACACCATCGTTTTTTCACAATGCTGCAGCAAAGCGAGGTTACGTTCACCACGTTTTTCCATTGAAGCTCGCTTCATAACTAGCTTCTGGGCATGCGCGGGTGTAAAAACGTTGTTTTAAACGTCGTTTTTTGCTACACACGGTCAATTTCTGTGAAGTAAAAAACAACGTTTTGAAAAACTACACATAAAATTGAAGCATGCTTCAATTCTTTTTTGTTGTTTTTCACAAGACATAAAACAACGTTTTCCCCCACACACTGTCATTTAAAGTGACATTTTTAAAAACGTCGTTTTTTTTCATCACATAAAGTGATGGTGTGTACGCGGCATAAACCTTAAAAACAAGATGAAACATATACATTTAGGGCCAGATCCTCAAAAGGGATACGCCGGCGTATCTACTGATACGCCGTCGTATCCCTGTTTCTATCTTTGGAACTGATCCACAGAATCAGTTTCCCAAAGATAGGCAGAAGATCCGACATGTGTAAGGGACTTACACTGCCGGATCTTAGGATGCAGTACCGCATCCGACCGCTGGGGGCATTTCAAGTCGAAATGCCACTTCGCGTATGCAAATGAGCACTTACGGAGATCCACAAAGCGGTTTAGCTTCGTGAAATCGCCGTAAATACTTAAGTTGCAATCGTAAAATTAGGGCTGCTTTTACAAAGTGTAAACTGTTTACACCTTGTAAAAGTAGACCCTTCTTTGCAGCGACGCTGATTTATTTTTTATTTTTTCTTGCCGTATCTTTTTTTTTTCTCGACGCAACTTTTTTTACCCGGCGCGATTCACAAAACACGGTGTAACGTAATTTCGCGCTATGCCCGTCCGGAAAATGATGTCACGAGCATGCGCAGTACGTCTGGCGCAGGAGCGCGCCTAATTTAAATGGGACTCACCCCATTTGAATTGGGAACGCCTTGCGCCTGCCGGATTTAAGTTACACAGCCGAAAATTTCTAGGTAAGTGCTTTGTGGATCGGGCACTTAGGTAGAAATTTTGCGGCAGTGTAACTTAAATCAGAATAGTTAAGTTACGGCGCCTCTTTGTGAATCTGGCCCTTAGAGTTAGAGACAAAAGGGAATAGGAATCATGAACTGTAGTGAAAATTAAACATAGTTGGATAATCCCATGTTTTAAATTGGCAGGTTATTAGGTTCAAACTTTGGTTAGTTGCCTAAAAATCTCTGGCTCACTGGATCGCCTTAGACGGGCTCATGACTCCACCCCAGAGTCCATCATTAGCTGTCATGATAGTTCTTCTCTTTGGATTACCCTTTTGACATTTTAATTTGAAACAAAGCTAACTAATACCATATATTACCATATCTTGACGCAATTATTAGCACCATGTTGGCTCTGGATGAAAGTTGTCTTTAGGAACCCTGTTTCTTTTTTGTTATTGTTATTATTAACTTAAATTTGAAAATATTCCCCCCCATAAAAAAGAATGGGATTTATAATGGTGCAAATTAAAAGGTAAGTATAGTAATTCATCAGAAAATCTTAACAAAGTGTTATTAAAATATTACAAACATCCAAAAGAATGTGTAATACAATACCACCTCCTGGCTGACGTTCCACAATGTTTAACATGTTGCATGATATCAATCTCTTAACCTATTTGTACATCCAAACAAAGTACATTATGGGGAAAAACATGAGCCCCGAATCCTATGCGTTTCATTGAACTTTTAAATCAACTTCTACAGCAGTAAATCAGAGGTATTTGCTAAAATCAATATAGTGATTCCAGAACAGTGTGCCAGAAAGTTCCTTGTTTCAGGTACCTCCCATGGGGTGTTGGTAAGAGAAGGGGGGGGGGTTAAATCTCTTAAAAAAAGAGTAATGGTGGATATAACTCAATAACCTGGGCATAAATGTGGCCCTGGAAGGGGCGAAAAGATACATGGACATTCCGATCTTTCTTTTGGGTATACAGGGGCACAAGATCTCATACAACCACCTCCTTGTTTCCCGATAATTGCCGGTCACTGCTATGTATATTGACAATTTAAAGACTTTCCCTTGCTGTAATGGTCAGTGGTAATAAGAGCTTGAGTGCCTATACACCCAAAAGAGAGGATAGAATGTTCATGCATGTTTTTGCCCCTTCCGGGGCCACAGTTGTTTTCAAGGCCCACATTTATCTCTGGAACATTGAGATATATCCAATATCACTCTTTGGGTTAAGGGATTTTATCCCCCACCGCCCTTACCAACAACTCATGGGAGGTACCTGATGCAGGGAAATTCCTTGAACGTGAAAAATTCAGATTTAATTATATTTATTCAATTCCAAGTAAAGATACATGGGAAGATTCTAAAGTCCTATCATAAATGTTTAATTTAATGAGAAAAAAAGAAGATAAGGTAGGAAAGGTAAAGGATTGTGGGGGAATTATCATGAGTTAAAAAAAATCAAACATGTAATGGGTGGGTGGATGTTAAATTAAGCCAAGGATCCCAATTATCCCATCATCTACTTTGTTTAGATGTACAAATAAGTTAAGTCATTGGTATGATGACAACATGTTGCATATGGCTAGACGTTAGCCAAAAGGTGCTACTGTATTAAGAATTTTATAGGATCTTTGTAATATTTTAAAAATGCTATGTGCAATACAATTAGGATTTTATGATTAATTACCTACTTATTATTTGGTGTCATTAAAAAATCCCATTATGTACACTATATAACCAAAAGTATTGGGACACCTGCCTTTACACACTCATGAACTTTCATGTCCTCCCAGTCTTGGTCCGTAGGGTTCAATATTGGGTTGGCCCACCCTTTGCAGCTCTAACAGCTTCAACTCTTCTGGGAAGGCTATAGGAGTATGGCTATGGGAATGTTTAACCATTGTTCCAGAAGCGCATTTGTGATGTCAGGCACTGATGTGGACGACTTTCCGCTTTTATTCATCCCAATAGAACACCAATAGAACACCTTTGGGATAAAGTAGAGTGGAGACTGTGAGCCAGGCCTTCTCGTCCAGACAAGTGCCTGACCTCACAAATGCTCAAACAAAGAATGGTCAAACATTTCCATAGACACACTCCTACACCTTGTGGACAACCTTCCCAGAAGAGTTGAAGCTGATATAGCTGCAAAGGGTGGGACAACTCATTATTAATTCTTAGGGACTAAGACTGGGATGCTATTAAAGTTTATCCATGTGTAAAAGCAGGCGTCCAATATTTTTGGTAATATAGTGTGTGTGTGTGTGTGTATATATATATATATATATATATATATATATATATATATATATATATATATATATATACACACACAGTATCTCACAAAAGTGATATTTTATTATATATTTTCATGTGACAACACTGAAGAAATGACACTTCACTACAATGTAAAGTGGTGAGTGTACAGCTTGTATAATGGTGTAAATTTGCTGTCCCCTCAAAATAGATCAAAACACAGAAATGAATGTCTAAACCACTGGCAACAAAAGTGAGTACACATATGAGTGCTGCCAGCATTGCTGCAGAGGTTGAGGGGGTGGAGGGTCAGCCTCTCAGTGCTCAGACCGTATGCCGCACACCTCATAAAATTGGTTATGAATGGCTGTCATCCCGGAAGGAAGCCTCTTCTAAAGATGATGCACAAGAAAGCGCACAAACAGTTTACTGAAGTCAAGCAGACTAAGGGCATGGATTACTGGAACCATGTCCTGTGGTCTAATGAGACCAAGATACACTTATTTGGTTCAGATAGTGTCAAGCATGTGTGATGGCAACCAGGTGAGCATTACAAAGACAAGTGTGTCTTGCCTACAGTCAAGCATGGTGGTGGGAGTGTCATGGTCTGGGGCTGCATGAGTGCTGTCGACACTGGGGAGCTACAGTTCATTGAGGGAACCATGAATGACAACATGTACTGTGACATTCTGAAGCAGAGCATGATCCCCTACCTTCGGAGACTGGGATGCAGGGCAGGATTCCAACATGATAATGACCCCAAACAAATCTCCAAGATGACCACTGCCTTGCTGAAAGAGCTAAGGGTAAAGGTGATGGACTGGCCAAGCATGTCTCCAGACCTAAACCCTATTTAGCAGATATCTGTGGGGCATCTTCAAACAGAAGGTGGAGGAGAGCAAGGTCTCTAACATCTACCAGGTCTGTGATGTCATCATGGAGGAGTGGAAGAGGACTCCAGTGGCAACCTGTGAAGCTCTGATGAACTCCATGCCCAAGAGGGTAAAGGCAGTGCTGGAAAATAATGGTGGCCACACAAAATATTGACACTTTGTGCCCAATTTGGATATTTTCACTTAGGGGTGTACTAACTTTTGTTGCCAGCGGTTTAGACATTAATGGCTGTGTGTTGAATTAAGTTTGAGGGGGCAGCAAATTTACACTGTTATACAAGCTGTACACTCACTTCTTTACATTGTAGCAAAGTGTCATTTCTTCAGGGTTGTCACATAAAAAGATATAATAAAAAAAAAAAATGTGAGGGGTGTACTCAGGTTTGTGAGATACTGTATATCAGTGATGGCGAACCTTGGCACCCCAGATGCTTGGGAACTACATTTCCCATGATGCTCATGCACTCTGCAATGTAGTTGAGAATCATGGAAAATGTAGTTCCAAACATCTGGGGTGCCATCACTGCTGTATATATATATATATTGCAATTACCTCTCAATGTAAGATTTGGCCCATAAACCCATTATTTCATCAATTTAAAAAAATATATAAAATTTCACTGCCTGCCCCCTGAATTTAGTTTGAGTTAGACTGTTTTATTTTCAGTAACTGTCCCATTCCAGCCAAGGGATTTAATTATAAATGAGCAAATGTGTATATTTACCTGCGCAATCAGGCTGCTAAGAAAGTAAAGAAAACACAATCTTTCCAGGAAAAGTGGCTTAGCATTTGTTGACAAGGAGCCCACAGCCTGTGCAATGACCTGTCATGGAACATCCACAAAGACGGGGCAGAAAAATAAATAAATATATATATATAAAAAAAAACTTAACACCTAAACCCCACAGGGAGGTTTATAGAGGTGTCCATACCGCGAAGACAAAATATTAGAAAGTCACGAAGAACAGTGCAAGATGACTGTCTGAGACAAAAGCATGCATTCAGGAAAACAGGAAATTCCTCCGGTTTAATAGCTGATAATTAGCCTAATGCTGGTGTGGCATTGGAATAGTTTGAATTCTGCGTTTTATAGAGGCCGGCAGCACCTGGATTGCTGAGAAAGGCTTATGGGTAATGTGTGGTTCTGATGACAGACTTAGGTATGTAACCAGCCTCTATGTTTTATGCTCTGGGAAAGGAGTTTTTGGTAATAATCCTATATAGTGGGACTACAGACAGACTAGCCTGCTCCCCTACAGCATGTGTGCATTACTGCTGTGTATAGAATATCATAATTTCTCTTATTAGCAGTGGACACCTATTCACGCAAATTTACCAAAGTGCATGTAAATAGGATTTAAAGTGCACGAGAAGATTTTCTTAAATACAAAAAGTGATAAGTATATTGTTATAACAAAAGCCCATCAATTGCCCCAAAATAATACAAAAAAAATATTTCTTACACATGGTCAAAGAAAAAAAAATCTATAAACACATATAGTGAAGTCAATAGGCTCCCTGGCAAAGGACATCCGAAAACTTGTACCCTAAACACTTTATATACATTGCCAATGGGACTACATACAGGTATGTATCAGTAAGAATGGCTAAGTGGTTAGCCATTCTGCCTAGGAGCACTAGGGTTGCTGGTTCAAATCCCAACCATGGAACTACCGGCACAAGGGACACGTCACACTAATTGTAGTTAACGTAACTATTTTTTACCTACATTTTGCTTTTAGTCAGGGGTCTCCAAACTTTCTAAACAAAGGGCCAGTTTACTGTCCTTCAGATCTTAGGGGGCCAGACTGTGGTAATTAGGAGTAGAAAATACCCTAGAGTTCGTAGGAGGAGAAATATTGGTATTAGTGGAGGAATAGTACTCCATCATTGGTGTCAGTGGAACAAATTGTGCCCAATTGTCGGTGTCATTGAAATGAATAGAGCCCCATTTTTGGCATCAGTGGGAGGAATATTGCCCCTTCTTTGGTGTCAGTGGGAGGAATAGTGGCCTATCATTGAATTCAGTGGGAGGAATAGTGCCCTATCATTGATGTCAGTGGCAGGAATACTGCCCTAATGATGGTGTCAGTGGGAGGAATAATGTTCCATTGGAGAAATGATGCCCCAGTGTTAGTGTCAGTAGAAGTAATATTGCCTCATCATTGGTGTCAGTGGGAGGAAAAGTGCCCCAAAGGCCAAGTAAAGTAAAGCAAAGGGCCACATCCAGCCCACAGGCCACAGTTTGGAGACCACTGCCTGGACTTCTAATTAAAGGGTATGCAAACATTAACAATGAACTTCTCTTATATGCCTCTTTTGGTCTGTTTTATATACCATTGATAGCATTTTGTTTTATTTGTTTGTTAAGTGCCCAGAAACATGTTGATTGTGTCAGAAATTCAAAGCTTTCCTGTGTTCTCTGAGCACTTATTGTGTTATCTCAAACAGCCCTCCTAGTTCTTATCTTGGGCTACAGAATAATTAGAAATTACGTCCTAGAAATATGAAAGTGTGAATGGTTGTGTAGTTAAGCAAAAGATACTGGGCAGGGCTGACACCCCTCAAGTCCACTCCATAGCTATGACTAAGCACTAGTTTCAGTGCGAAACGCGTCAGAGGTCGGGTTTTATTTTATGTTGCTGTGACTTGTAGTGCTGTCCTTTTTTAAATAAAGGCTACAAGTTGTTCAGAGTGCGGCTGTCCAGAGACAATTTTCGTTCCTGCTTTGCTCAATGCATTGCCTGCACCTGAGTTGTCTGCAACGGAGGATATTCATCTGGGTTCCCACCTGGAGCGGCTATTCCCTTTTCCCTAGCTCACAATAGGACTTAGGAGCTGAGTGCAGTTTTGTCAGATCAACAAGTATTTTTCTGTAGTTGCCTCGTCTTTAAAAAACGAAAACTCTGGAAGTGTGCATGTGTTACAGAGTTGTACTGCATATTGTTTTTTTTTTGCCGTGACATAAACTTTAAATATTGCTCAGCTATAAGAGCATAAAACGAGCTTGTAAATGTAATGGTGGTGCTTCAGATTGAGTATGTGTTACCCCTTTACTTGCTTTATGGGAAAAAAGGACAAGTACCATTCTGAAAGCTGTTGTGTTGTATTATGTGTAAGACTTTAACCTAAAAGCAAATGGGTTTTCATTGGCAAACTCACCCATTTATTTTGGAATTCACACACATGCCAGTTGGCATTTGAAGCTGCCATACTGAGCTTTTTTTAGCCAAAAGGAAAGGATGACAGGAGTCCTTGAACCACAACATGTCTCTATGGGAAAACAGCAAGGGTGACGTTAAACTTTCTGGACGATCATTACAGTACTATTATAACTGAATGTTGTCTAGAGTATTATTCCTTTTAGCAACATCAACTTGGATGCTTTGAGTAAGCATGGAAAAATTGGAAATTCACAGGAAACCCCCCCCCCCCCCAAAAAAAAAAAAAATACTTAACCCTATTACTACTGCTGCTGGAAGTATAATGGAACAGCAGGATCAAGATGTAAACAAACTTTGTGATTTATTTACATTTTACAAAACCATCTTTGGACAGCCAACTTCTGGGTATTGATCATCGGCCACTTTCATTGGCCATGCCAAGATTACTTCACTCCCGCACATGCATGGGGGTTCAGTCAGCTCCGCAGTCACCCCTCTTTGCCAAGAAAATTAACTTAATCTCATAAAAAAAAAAAAAATTACACTGCATTTGTGACGAAAGCTTCAGGACGCCCAAGAAAGTCCAGCAAGTGCCAGGAACATCTCCTACAGTGGATTCATCTGCTGGATCTAAGCTCTACATGTTTGGCTATTTTCGGAGGCTCGGTTGAGGTTCATACTGCGCAAGTGCCGCGCCTGCACAGTACAGTGGAGTCCTAATCCGCTGGGGGAACATTTTTAGCAGGACACCGGGACACCGGGACCCAACAATTCATTATAGCCGCGAGTAGTTTTAGCTTGCGTACACACGACCGGATCGATCCGCTGAAACTGGTCCGACGGACCAGTTTCAGCGGACAGATCCGGACGTGCGTAGGCCCGACCGGACAATTGTCCGGCGGATCGGACAGTTTCCAGCAAACAAAAATTTCTTAGCATGCTAAGAAATCTGTCCGCTGGAAACCTGTCCGTCGGACGTGTTCGGTCATCTGTACAGACTCACCGGACACGTCCAACCGAACGCCATCCCTCTCATGCGTCGTACTGATTCGACGCATGTGTGGAAGCTTTGAACTTCCAGGGCCGCCCACGTCGCCGCGTATTGTTTATGCGCGGATTTCTGTCTGATGGGGTGTGTACAACCATCAGACAGAAATCTCCGGGCGGACTGTCCGTCCATGTGTACGAGGCCCTAAATGACTTTTTTTCCCTTTAGAAATGTTATTTTGTGCAGAGACTGTTATAAACACGGGCAATATGCGCTACTTTACAGGCATACTATAGACACCCCCCATGTATGAAATTTAAAGGAATATTTCACTTTTGTTGTTTCACTTTAAGCATAGAGCAGAGATACAACATGGACTTAAATCTGAAGCTACTTGCACAGAAAAATGAAAGCCCCATCCATCGCCTGGATATTAGATGTGTACTTACATGCTGTATCCATGTAAGTATACAACAAATTATGATTCCTGGAAGTAAAAAACTTACCTTCACCACTGTAATAGATTTTATTTAGCACATACTACATTTAGGAAGGTGTTGCTTATTTTAAGCAGCATTTTCAAGGAACTGCATTTTGCATAATGACACAAAATATATAGTAGCCCGATAGGAAAATACCCACAGTACATGCCAGGTGCTTAAATAATATGGTAAGCATATTAGATTTAGAGCTCAGTAAGTACACCTAGACTGCCAAACCTTATTACATATGGCTGTCTGGTTTCGAAAAAAAATCTCTCTATGTATATTCCTCATACCTTTCCATTAAGGATTGAGGAGAGTAAACATCTGCTTTTAATTATTTCGGATTTGGGAACGAAATAATGCAAAAAATATGTTTGTTTTCTGAGCAGCCAGACCCCAATCTGTAGTCTCTGTGTGTAGAGAAGTGTATTAAAAAATGTTAAAACAAAGAAGCAAGTTAAACTGCTTTGTGGGCTAGGGGGTAGATTTTCCTCTGATTTCTACTAACTTTGGAGTTTGAAATGGCAAAACCATTTATTCTCATGGTATATGTAACTTAAAGCAATTGATATGTGTATAGAAATAAGATTCCTGCAGCCTATCAGTGAAAAGTACATGAGTGCACATGATAGTAAAATTAAGTAGAGCCATGCAAAAACTTACCTATACTATAGTAAAGTGATATGATGACAGGTTCTCTTTACAAGACTACATGGTTGGCAGGTGATTGGGACAGCTTCCTTGACTTGTAAAAACATATCCTGGGTAGTGGTTAGTGTAGGGCAGTGATGGCAAACCTTGGCACTCCAGATGTTTTGGAACTACATTTACCATGATGCTCAACTACACTGCAGAGTGCATGAGCATCATGGGAAATGTAGTTCCAAAACATCTGACATAACCCCTGTCAGTTGTTTTTTGCCATCTGCGTCCCACTGGGGAGAATTCCCTTCAATTCCTATCCCAATGTCAAAACAGGAAGTGAGATATAATAACTACAAAATAGGGGAACACCCAGGTCACCAGAACTAGTGTCCTCATTGGAATAATTTCCCTTACTTTTCTGGGGACAACACAAATATTCAGATTTTATATTACTTTCAATGATAACAGTAAACATGATGAATAGAGAGGATGGCACAGACTTCAATAACAACTGACAGGGGTTAGAATCCATCTCCCCTCTATCCAAAACAAAAAAATAATAATGTTGCCTTTAGTTGTACTTTAATGCATTCTGTTTTAAGGTAAAATACCTGCTTCCAGCCTCCCACCAGTCCCCCCTTAAACTTGGCCTAGACTGATCTCGATCTAGCAATGTGCAAGAGAGCAGCGGCTCTCTCCTTCCTCATAGAATCAGTGACAGCAGTGACAGCCATTGGCTTCAGTTGCTGTCAATCACAGCCAGTAAGGAGGGAGCGGGGGAGATATGGACACACAGAGCTGTCCTAGAAGGGAGCCTGCACAAGTGCCCCCATAGCAAGCAGCGTGGGGGGGAAGACAAGACCCGAGAAGAAAAGGATCGAGGCTGCCCCTTGCACAGGTCAGGCACCGTATTCATCAGCGTATAACACACAACTTTTTCCTCTGAAAACAGAGGGTAAACAGCGCCTACATGTTATACGCCGATATCATGTTCTACCAATAGGGGGCGGGGATCGGGCAGTCCGCCCCAGGAGCCACCCATTGGGGGGGTGTCAGGCTGGCTGTCCCGAATCCCCTGGCCCTGGAACAATGCTCCCTGCATAGTCTGAAGTTGAGAAAAGAAAAGTCACTTGCCAGCCCCTTCTACATCGCTCCTCCTGTGTCAGTGTCATTGTAAAATAAAGCTTTTAAATATCTCAGTTTTTTATAGCTCAGTTTTTTTCAGGCTGCTCTCCTCCTCCTCCTCTGAGTGTAGCTTTGATTGGAGGAGGAGAGCAGTCACATGACATACTGTGTAACATCAGAGGAGAGCAGTCATGTGACCAGGTCAGTGAAAAAAAAAACTGAGCTATTGAGGTAGATGGAAGCTTCAGTTTGCAGTAGGAGTGACACAGGAGGAGCAGTGTGGAAGGGGCTGACAGTGTTTTTTTGTGTGTAGAGAATGCTGGCAGCACTGTCCCAGGAGACTGGGGGTCTCATGGGAGTGCAGTGGGGCTGTGTACTGGATGGGGCAACGTATAATGGATGGGGGCTGTATAATGGATGGGGGATGTATAATGGATGGGGGATGTATAATGGATGGGGGGATGTGTACTGGATGGGGGGGGGGGGTATAATGGATGGGGAGGCTGTGTACTGGATGTGGGGAATGTATAGTGGATGTGGGGGAATGTATAGTGGATGGGGGGCTGTGTACTGGATAGGGGGATGTGTACTGGATGAGGGGCTGTGTACTGGATGGGAGGGATGTATACTGGACAGGGGCTGTATACTGGGGAGGGGGGATTTATAATGGATAGGGGGGGATGTGTACTGGATGGGGGATGTATAATGGATGTAGAGGTCTGTGTACTGGGGAGGGGGCTGTGAAAACATTTTTTTCCTTAAACTCCCCTCTTAAAATTAGGGTGCGTGTTCTACGCTGATAAATACGATAAGTATAATATGTTTGTTAGTAAAAAAAAATAAAAAAATAAAAATAAAGGTTTACTATCACTTTAAAGTATTTAAAATCACTTAAAGATTATGGTAGAAATAAGTGGGAGGTCAAGTCCAGCTCTTTAGTCACCAACCACACGGATAAAAATTCAACTTAGCTGAATCGTAAGTATTGCCCCATAGTCATGGAATCATCTCCCCTGCTGAGCTTGTAATCCTATGTCTGACGACAGATTAATACAGGTGTACATGGACTCTACAGGGGCTGTAATGATCATACACCAGTGTACTATACAGCAGCATATACTTACAAAGGTCACCCAGAGCTTTAATAGCATAAGTGACTACAGAACACTGAAACTGGTGAATTGTCTGCTGTCAGCCCGAGCCGCTGATTATCCTGCCATACACAGGGAGGGTAAGTGGAGGTTATCTGCGATTCAGACCGTGTTCCCTGCGGAGGAATGGGATTTGCCACTTTTGAAAGCCTCACGCTTAAGTGGGGGCATTAACTCTCCCCATGAGACCAGGCCTCTTCAGTTTTCCTGTACTTCGAGTAACAAATTTCTCCAGAATTTACAGCTCCGAACAGCTTAATACCGCTTGACTAATCTCTAAATACACATTTTTCAGGTACACACAATATATGGTGACAGTTAACATTTTAATTTAAATTTAGCAACTACTGTAGCTCCTAGCAGCCGAGCAAGTCACATAGGCTTCATTCAACTCCTAACCGGCTTGATCCTCGCAGCAAATATCTTTATTTAACAATCATTAAAAGGGCCATATTTATGTCAGCGAATTCCCCACGTGTGCACAGAAGTGTGCTTTGTGTTAGGATTTAGGGCTGATGAGAGTGGTAGAGGAGTAATTCCTTCTAAATCATTTAAAAGTAAACTGATACATAGATTCAAGGAGGAGAACCCTCATACACAGAGCTGAGTAAAGAATGTGCCAGTTATTAGGCCTAAAACGAAAGTTAGCAAAGTATAAACAGCATGGAGCTCCTTCGAAAATTTATGGAAACTTCTCGTGTCACATAAATATATGACAGTGAATTAAAGCCCCACTCTGGAATACCTTTCACCCCCTGCCCACCCCTCTCTCTCACTCTAACTGAAGCTATCCCCTTTTTTAACTTACCTGTTTTAGTGATGACTTCACCAGCCCAGGTCTTCTCCTTCTTCGCAAAATAAAAAATTTTGTTTGGATGATTTTTGACGGGGTCATCACAGGGGGCCAGAAGGGGACCGGTGGTCTCAGGGCGCCATCACAGTCCACTGGAAAAAGCAGCAGTGAGGGACCTGAATGGGGTACTTAGGAGAGTATATCTGCCATCACCAGGTAAATGGGTTATTAAATTATCAGGATAGGTTAGCGCAGGGTGGGAGAGAGGTGTTGTAAAAAAGAAAAATATGCAACTGTGTGCATTACATGTGATGGTGGGACACTTGCAGAGCAGCCTTATTCACTTGAATGGGTTGTGATTAGCAGGCAGTCGCACCTGCTGAAAGCAACAGGGAGTATAATTCCTGCTGCAAAGCATGGCATCATGGCTGTGGCTATACACCCCTGTCTCTTCAGTTAAAATGCGAATGGTTGGGGGTAGTAAAACCACATGTAGGCATATGCAGTCTGTACTCCCCACTGTAGGTGGCCTTGACCGAAGCAGCAATATAGTATTGGAAGGCAGTCATTAGGAACTCGGTTCTTCTATGATTTCCTGTTGATTGGATGCTGCTGCCCCACGTGACCTTGGTGGCCATTTTGGGTCTGGACAGTGTCTATCTAAGACTCCAGGTTTGGAGCGCTTTGTTTGAGTGGCCAGTGTAGGGACAGGTTCCCCATCTGACAGGGACAATGCATAGTGGCAGGGAGATGTTCCTGAGGATTAGGGAAAGTGCAGGCACTACTCTATCTCCATGTAGGAAGCCTACAATTTGGTTGTGGACTGGCAAGGCTGCCTTTCGGCATTATTTTAGGATATGCTTCTATGCTACACTTTCGTAAGTGGCTCCAGTCGGCTGTGCCTACCCACTGGGCCTAGTTGTGCATTCTTGAAACTTTCCTAATACGTTGTTCTATTTTATCCTGACCTCTGTGTGATTTCTGCCGGCTGACACACCACTCTGCATCCTACCCACAAGAGGCACAACTGCTGGGTTTTTTCGCCCCCAAAGCCGCTAGTGTATATGAGCCCTTATAGTGTACTTTCCTCTCACAGAATAGAAAAGCCTGTCACATGCCATCATTCAGCAAAAAGGGACCCGTGCTTTCTGTGTGGAAGCAGTGGTCTCTTTTCTATCATCTAACTTGCCCCTTGCTGAACCAGTCTTTTAGTTTTGCAATCTGCAAAGCCCATCTTTCCTACCGATTGAAGAGCAAGTGGTGCCTCCTAACATTAGAGGCCGGTGTATAAATGACCCCTTACACTGGCGGCAAGTCAAAATTAATGCATTGGTGGTCGTTCAATTCCCAATTGCCCACAGCTCAAGTAACCCCCTAGCAAGCAACTTCAAAAGAATCCCTCAATGAGAAAGGCTACTATAGAGATTGTATATTTTGTCTGGGTTTTGACTGGGTGCTTTACTAACCTCCTAAAAAACCTACTGACAGGTTATAATACGCTTCTGATAGATTAATTTTAAAGTAAAATTGGGTTTTAAGTGCAACACTGGGTTAAAATGAAATCATTGCACCGATCCTTAGGAATGAGCTGATGTTTATTCAAAGCATAAAGCCCATGAAACGCTGGGCCCTTAATGCATCTTAAAGGCGATTATGTTTTTTGTCAAGTCGAAGAGATGTATACACATATGTGCTATCCCTGCAACTACTTATCCTTAATTTCATGAATGAAGTACAGTAAATTAATGAAATGACTGAGCTGACTTTTAAGTAAAGTCCACGCTAAGCTGAAAAAAATCCAATGTTGTTTTAAAGACGGCTAAACAATTCTAAATGCACATACCTGAATCATTAACTCAGCCAAGTGTGCGTGTTGTAACTGAATGCAGGGTGATACATTGCAAACATATGGATGGAGGAAAATCTTACTTGTGAACAATAAAAAACAATTTAACTACTGAGCATTTCACAGTAGACAAGTCATGCTAAGAGCTTTATATAGAAGGAAAGGATTATGCTAATACTTTGAAAAAGCTGAAGCATATGTTTTTAGAACGTCGTTTTTTTAAAACCAGTTTGCACGCTAAATTGCTACATTCTGATTGTTTGTTCTCAGTTATTTTATTATATTTTCCAAAATAAATTTGAAATGTTTGAGAATATTTAGAAAGACTGGAAACCTTTAAAGAAAAATTCCAGGTATTAATTTTTTTGCATAGTTACGTCAAGCTTTGTACAGGGTCTTTTTAACACAGGGCAAAAGGGGAAGCTGCTCAGGCCCCATCATTGTTGTGGAGCCCAAAGCAGCTGCCCCTTGGATCCGCACTGCCCGAAAATAGTTTATAAGTGGATTCAGGAGGGCTCAAGAAAATGTTTGCCCAGGGTCCAATCAATATTAAAGACGGCTCTGGCTATGTACAGTATATGCCATACCTGACCAATGCACCTGGAAGCTGGAAATCACTGTAATATACATTGATACTTAAGTAATCCCAATTGGCTGCCGGGCTCAGTGGCTGCCCTGCTGCATTCTGAACGCAGAGGTCTGGCCATTTAGCATGGGCACCATTCAGCAATCACTTTGCATTTTCTCAATAAATACAAAGCATTCTCTGAATGGATGTGGTAAAGGGTGTGACTGGATTCCAATGTTTTTTTTTCTTCAGAAGCATGTGATTAGAGCCAGGGGATGTAAAAGACCTGAAAAAAGGGAGGGCTCGGGGCACAGGGCACTGTGCCCCGAGTTCACCCAGTTAATTCACTTTTGTCATCCTGATTCTCCTCCCGGCCAATTGGGAAGCAGGCCCTTAACCCATCTCCCGATTGGCCCAGAGAAGAAGCAATTCTATTGGCCGCCTAGTAGGAGGAGGGAGGAGATGCACAGTGGAAGCCGCTGTGATGCAGAGGAAGAGGAGACACAGGGGAAGCTGCTGCCAGCCACCCAGGGGAAGCACTGCCAGTGATCTAAATGGGGTAAGTGTGGGACTGGTGACTGGGGAGTGGCTGTGGGTGCATTGTTTGCCACCCCCCAAAAAAAATATACCACCAGCTGCCACTGCAAGACAGCCACTCGGCATTGGATCCAGAAGCGAGTGGAGATCACTATACAGTAATAGCCTTTTACAGTGATTTCCCACTATTAGGAACCCACGGGTATGGTATATTCATAGAGGTGAATATTGAAGCAGATTATTGTACAGATTCTTGTACATCTCAGCAAGATGTTTATGAATCTGTCACAAGTATCTCTACTGCAAAGTGGTAATGTTTTAGGGCCCCATTCACTGCAATGCGCAATGTGAAATCACAGCAAAATGTGCAATGCGCATTTAGATGACATTAATTCTTAATGGCACTCCAAATGTTGCACAATTTTGCAGCGATTGTCACTCAACAGAACAATTGTGAAAAAACGCGCCTGGCTCAGGGCCAAGATTACGTCCTTCAGCTTCTTTGACATGACAAAAGTGCATAGGGCAAGTAAACGGGCTTCCCTATGCATGACACGTGGAAACCACGCAAAAAAAAAAGAATTATGAGTGGGAATGCATGTTCCCGGTATGCAAAATGTGAACTGGGCCTTACAGGCAAAGAAGCTATTTGGAGAGGGTGGGAGAGTAATGGAAACATATCCATTATCAGTTCCAGAGGAACGTAACCTCTTCACATCAATGTAGGCACATCCACCGAGAGAGTTGGTATTAACACTGATGCTGCGTACACACGATCATTTTTCGGCATGAAAAAAAAACTTTGTTTTTCGGCATGTAAAAAAAAACGAAGTTTTTCCAACTTCATCATTAAAACGACGTTGCCCACACACCATCATTCTAAAAAAATTCTCTAGCAAATCGCGGTGACGTACAACACGTACGACGGCACTCTAAAGGGGAAGTTCCATTCGGATGACGCCACCCTTTTGGCTGCTTTAGCTGATTCCGTGTTAGTAAAAGACGATTTGCGCTTTTCTGTCTGTTACAGCGTGATGAATGTGCTTACTCCATTACGAACAGTAGTTTTACCAGAACGAGCGCTCCTGTCTCATAACTTGCTTCTGAGCATGCGCGGGTTTTTAACATTGTTTTAACCCCACACGCGATCATTTTTTACAACCCGAAAAACGACATTGTTTAAAACGACGTTAAAAAATGCAGCATGTTAGAATTTTTTTTTTGAAGCCGAAAAATTATGTGAAGCCCACACACGATCATTTTAAATTACATTTTTTTAAAACAACGTTTTTTTCATGCCGAAAAATGATCGTGTGTACGCGGCATGACTGTACTCATGACAGGTGGATGAATGAACGGTCTGCCTCCTCCATTCATTGATAGAAGCTGCAGTGAAGCTTCTTTGAATGGAGGAGGGGGACAGAAAGGGTGGGCATAGTCAACACTATTCACATTTACTCTTATGAAAGAAGAACATCCAACCTGGAGAGGAAATAACCAATTTTGCCCCCATTTATACAGAATGAATGTACACGGACTAATATCTCTTTCAATGTTTTCTAAATATGCCCCTTTGTGTTGCTTTACATACTGTTAAACACAGCCTTTGGAATTCATAAAGAGTGTCGTAGATACTCTTTCGAAAAATTTAACTGAAGTGAATAGTTTTTCATGATTCAAACCAAAATTGTTCCAAACTGCTTCACAAACGCAGGCCAAACAACCTTTGTACAAACCATAATGATAGAGTTTACCTGTAGGCAGTTCATAAGATGATGTACCTGTAGGCAGGTTGCCTACTGTGTTTAGTTAGCTAGGTTGACTGTCCAAGCAAAGGGGGATAGGGTTAAAGTGTTACTAAACCCACAAAAATAAAATCAGTCTGTAAATGCAGTAAAGCATGCTTGTTATACTCACTGTGGAACCTAAGGGGTTAATCCTCTGCATTGTGTATGAAGGCTGTTTTATCCTGTCTCTCTGATCCTCCTCTTCTTCCACTGTCTCCAAAAAATAACCTGATAATTACAGAGCCAGGGGATGGGCTGCACATGCTCAGTTTGGTGTGTATTTGGTGTGCTAGAGTTTTTTATTTTTCTAGGGAGGGGTGCATTTGATCAGCACATAGCCAATCAGCACTGTCCAGACATGTCCAGACAGAGGATCAGGGGAGAAAAAACTCCTCCTACAAGCTTTAATAGGAACTTATAGAAGTCACAAGGCTGCTATATACTGCTGATGAGAAATTGTGTTGCATTTCCATATTTGGTGTACTGTGGGAGACCAGATATAGCGAATTCAGGTTCTGGGTTTAGTAACACTTTAATGTTTTTGCCGCCAACCCTGGTTAGGATTGCAGGCTTCTTGGGGTCTGGCCTGCCCTTCCATGCTATATAAACAGGAAGAGGTTAGGGTCCCAGGATTGTGGGCAAAAGAACAGGTAAAACTGAAGAAGCTTGCTGAGACTTCTGGTCCAACTCAGGAATATTGACTCATCAGGACCCCAAAACAATGGAGAGCTCCACTCTGGACTTTGCAGCTATGGACTTCACCCACAAGGACTTTACCTGCGCAGTTACACTGGAGCAGCCGCAATTAGAATTGGATAGGGAAAGGACCTTTTACCCTGTTACATGTGTCATGTTATCTTTTCCGTAAAAGTTGTTGCAACTGCTTTGAGTCTGGTCTGAAGTTATTCAAGGGGTCCATGTTGGGTCTTGGCATATTCCTAAAGAACCAGGATCTGTAAAAGCATTATGGGGTATGTGTAACAACACTATTAAATGTCAACTCAGCAAGGCAAGGAAGAGAAGGTAGGTAACCAAAAGGAAGAACAGCAACCAATTGTTTGGTGTGGTACCTGATTAGGTAAGCTGGGCTGGTGGAGTAGGCAAAGGCTCTGCATGTCCCTCTGAATGCAAACATACATTGGTTACAAGTGTGTAGTAACATGGGACAGAACATCTCACAGAGGGACCCTGTACTTTACTACTGCACACAAATGGCTCATCTCTGAGTCGGGACTGCCTTAATGTTTAATTCTTCACATGACCGCAGCTTCCGCCTGGTCCCGGACATTGGTGACCATGTGCTCTGTGCAATGTATACCTCCATGTGTACGGGCACAATAGACCCTGCCCTCATACCCAACAATGTGGGGCACCCTATTTATCAGGTCTTTTGTCAAAATGGCAGAAGTTTAGCATCCAGTCAAACAACCGTCCTCCTCAAGATGGTGTGGAGCCCACAAGAGAAGACAATTCCATTTATCGAATTTACTGTCACCTGAAAAAGCAGTGCAATGCCACCTACAGGCAGGAGGAATATGCAGTCCACACCTACCTACATACCAGTCTGTCATACAAGGATCATTTGCGAAGAAGAACATTAATCATGGTCATCCAATCAGGTGCTATTGATAATGCACACCTGACAACCTTACAGATGACTCATTGTCTTTGTAATGCCTTCAGAACATACTAAAGGACGGGCCAAGAATGATCACAAGTCTGAACCAACAGTAAAGTCGCGTACACACGACCATTTTTAATGTCCTAGAAAAAAAAGTTTTTTTCGACGTGATTCTTGTCAAGCCTGCCTTGCATACACACGATCGTGAAAAAATAAATGCTTGAGCAAAGCGCGGTGACGTACAACACGTATGACGGCACTATAAAGGGGAAGTTCTATTCAGATGGCGCCACCCTTTGGGCTGTTTTTGCTGATTTCATGTTAGTAGAAGTTTGGTGAGAGACGATTCGCGCTTTTCAGTCTTCGTACTTTTCAGTCTGTTACAGCGTGACAAATGTGCTATTTCCATTACAAATGTTGGTGTTACTAGAATGAGTGCTCCCCTCTCATAACTTGCTTCTGAGCATGCGCATTTTTTTTTACGTCGTTAAAGCCTACACACGAACGTTTTCACGATGTGAAAAATTAGAGCATGTTCTAAATTTTTAATGCCCATTTTTCACGTCGAGAAAAATGCTCTGGAGCCTACACACGATCGATTTTAATGACCATTTAAAAAAAAAATGCATTTTTCACGTCAAAAACGGTCGTGTGTACGCGGCATAAGGCTTTACTTAGATTTCAAATATATTATATTTCTGCCAACTTGGATCACGATCCTCACACCTTCTCATTTCTATGTTGCTGTTCTAAAACAGATTCTAAAGCATTGGAAGCTCATTACACACAGCAGCAACACACTAATATAGCCGGGTCATGGAGCCCCATATCACTTTCACACCTTAGTCACTTGCCAAAGCTGCCTTGTGAACGATCCAAGCATGTCACCGCGCCACTACCTTCTACTCAAATATTCTACAAAAAGTGCAGCTATGCCAAAAACTCAAGCAGACTCTATTACTTTAAATAACTTTAAGAAAAATGAAGCTCTGTTCTCCTGCAGGCAAGTGTGAAGCAGGACGCGTTTTGATCCACCATGTCTGTGCCATGCATTCACCCAGCGTAAAACCCGAAAGCATGAATCTTAACCACAGCAAAATCATGCGGCTCTGAACAAGCTCGTAAGTCCTTTTAAATTATATGACTTAAAGGAGTAAAATATTTTTTTGGCGACCAAATACATTGGCCCAGTCAAATCACTGCGTCCCTTATAGAGATACATTGTATGGTGATTGTATACTGTGGTTGGGACAACATTTAAAGATTATTATTTTTTTTGCTTTGTTTTCTTAAGGCCAAAAACATGAACTGTCCCTCTAGGTACTATTGATTGTCCCTGTTTAATTCTGAGAAAAAAATAAATAAAAGAAAAACTTTGAGCCATTGAGTGAACTTTTTTAATTGTAAGTGTATGATATACAAAAAGAAAAAAGAAAAACTTCCTGAATTTGAGATGGCTTTTTGATCTTGTTTTTTCAAACAGAAGAAGGAAAAGCATAGAAAGTTTTTTTTTTTCTTTTCTTTTTTTTTTTTTTTAACTACAGAACAATGATGAATATACTGTATAGCAAAATGCAGTGCTGCAGCACCACCTACTGCTGAAATTTACCAATTACATGTTGCCATCCAAACATTGCAATTTTTTATACAGTTTTTTAGTGAAGCCAGTTGCCATTGCTGACCTGATGAGAATTTGTGTTCCATATTAGCAGCACAGAAGGCAGAAATGTCATTGGAACATGGTAGCCAGGCTTCCACCATTTTTTTGAATCAGCATTAGCAGCCTGCATATATATCTTCCTTAAAGTGACCCTTTCGTTCAGTTTACATTTTTAATAGCAATAGACCACATGAAGAGAGAACAATCTTTTCATTGTCATGATTACCCCGAAAAGCCCCTTTTGTGCACCTCTCTGAAATAGTTTCATTTTGTTACTGGAGCCTGTCTTTACCTGCTTTATTGGGTAAGACCTGACAACTGCAATTCAACTGTCTGATGAGACGGCCTCAGTGGTCAGTAATGTAACTTTAATTAAGCAGGCAGATGACAGGAGGTGGAACCATTAAAGTAGGGTGACCAGACATCCCCAGTTTCAGGGGACAGTCCCCTGATTGAGGACACTGTCCCCGGACCAAGTCTGTCCCTGGTTTTGTCCCCAGATTGGATTTAATAGGGGGCAGGGGCAATTTCAAAGACAATCAGTGCAGAATTAAAATTAAAAAAATTGAATTACACCCCCCCCCTCCGCCGTGCCTACTAGCATAGGGGGGTTGTATTTTTCCCATTATCTGTGCCCCTTTCTGATGATCATGTGCTGGTCAGGGCGGAGGAAATATTTCTTCAGTGTCGGGTGCATGCCCATTCAGCTCCGCTCGCATGTTCTTCTGCCTTGGCTCAAATCCTGGCCAGCCACCTGCCTATCTCATTGCCTTCCCTGGCGGAGTGATCTTCCTCCGCTCCCCATCCAGTAGTAGCCGGGGCCTGAAGAATAAGACTTGAGAGGCTGTGGGGCGGGCGGCGACGGGCAGAGAGTGCTGATTGTTGCCATTACTAGTAAACAAAAAATATGTCCCCGGATTTCATTTTAAAAATCTGGTCACCTTACATTAAAGGTGTACTGAAACTAGGGTGTATGTACTGTGCCCAAGCACGTTTGACCCCTAAACTGATTGGTTTGAGTGATGTGATTGCTCTACACTGTATTCAGCATACCAGGCTCTAGGTTGCTTGAAAGAAATGGTCTAGGGCACGGTTCTGTTGTACTTCAGCATGGTACACTTAGCCCCAGTTTATATTGACATGTGGCCTTGAATTTGTGCGACTTCATCTGAAATCGCATGATCTCAAAGCCACATGTCAGTGCACAGAAGCGGGGATCACTGTGGTCTGGCTGACAAAGGTGGTGATGAAAGTGTGCTCAGACCCAGCACAATGTGACCACAAAACAGTGGGGTAGTGGGGGAAATCATAATTAGGCACAATACAAGGCAACCATGCCAGTTATGAGTAGGGCCATACGTTAGGGAAAGTCAGGCTAACAAGATAATTCTAAATCAGAGAGCATAGCTCCCAACTGTCCCTGATTTCGAGGGACTGTCCCTGATTTGGAACAATGTCCCTCTGTCCCTCTTTCCTCCTCATTTGTCCCTCATTTTGGTCTGATCTATATAGATGTATATAAAATGCACTTTTATCTTTCAAAAAGTGTTTCCCAGAGCTAAACCTTTCATCCAAATTCTAAATTGTTGCATTTGTACATTTGCAAAGCCATTATAAAGGAATGGTAGTTTTAAAAAAGCACGTGTGGGCTTTACTAATACTTTTTTTTTAATAATTCTACTTTAAGAGGGCATGGCAGGGGGTGTGTCCTATGCATACATATTTTTGCTAATAGGTGTCTCTCATTCATATCTGAAAAAGTTGGGAGGTATAAGAGAGGAGCATGTAAGAGTCTTTTCTAGACATAAATGGCTTAGGTAGGCCTCATAGGATCTCTGAATTTAGCCATGGTCTTTACTTTTAAAAGTTTATAAAGGAGTTCAGGTTAATTGGTTAAAGTGGAACTAAAGTTGGAAAAGTAAACATTGGGAAAGTGTAGGCTCTTTATTGCAGAAGAGACACACTTCCCTGTGTGTCGGGATGACTGCATGCCTACGTATGAGTGAGAGTGACATCCTGCTCTGGCCAAACAAGACAGCGGAAGATCGGCACCTGAAAGAGGCCAGAGGGAAGATAGCGGTGGGGGACCTTACGGGCGTTGGACTTAAAGCTGCCTTTAGTTCTGCTTTAAGTACAATTATTACAGTACATACTGCTCCTATTGGTTACCTGCTCATCAGATGATTGAATACAAGTATTTCTCCCCCCACACCCATGAACCTTTTTATTTGCACCATATGTGCATACATGGTTTGATATATTCCAGCCTCTTCCATCATGGCTCCTAGGTCTGAGGAACAACAAGCTAATCAAGTAGAGAGCAGCAGACCCCAAGCTATTTTGTAGAGATTCAGTCGAATTCAGGGTCAAAGAAATCAGCAAGTTACAAATGTTCTAAAATGATCCTATAAGATTTTACCAGTATCACCCATGTATTCAGGGCAGCCATCAGAAAATTTTGGGCCCCTTACACAGCTTTAGGCCTGGGTCGAGCCTCACCACCAACATTCCCCAGGGTCTGCCCATGGGCCATCCCACTGAATATGCACGCAGTCCCCCCTTCTCACACCTGTACTCACTCAGCCCCCCTCACACCTGTATACATGTCAGGCTCCCCCTCACTTGTATATATGTCGGCTTCCTACATATGCACATCTGTAAAACACACAAACAGTCCCCCTCCCTTTCCTTCACAGTTCCTACTTGTAAAGGAGATCTTCTTACCTGGTCCCAGCTTCTGTTTCCACACAGCCGACAGGTTTCTAAGACACAGAGAGGATGCAGTGGATCACACTATATAACACAGCACACACAAGGGGTGCACATGCGTATAGTAGCCAGAGGTGCCAGTAGTCCAATGCCACAGAGCAGACACTGCTGAGATCGTTTCTGCACTGCACAACATGGCTCCCCTTCACCCACTCCTGCCTTCTCCTAGCCTGGTTGCCCCCCCCCCCAGATGCTCGGGCCCCTTACAGTTGTATTGGTTGAACCCCCTAGATGGCAGCCCTGCATGTATTATAGGCATTATAGCATATTAGTTTAATCAAAACATAAAAAGTTGAGCATAGAGCTTACCAAAGGCCGCAGTTCAGGGTGAGTCAGGATATACCCATTGTTGGTAATAGCAAATGCATAACCGTGGATTCCCAACTGTAATAAGAATTAAACACACAAAGGTTAAAAGCTTCTCATTGGCTTTAATTCAGAGATCAGCAAACATAGAAATCAAGAGTCAGTCTGTCCAATTCAAGAGCCAACAGGATTGTTTTCAGTAGCCAGCTCCATTAGCAACAACTAGAGGAAACCTCAAACCTTTGGCACCAGCCATCATTTTAGGGAGCATTGGCCACCCGGCTCCTGGGATTTGTCCAGCTCTGCTCACCTAACATGATGCTGTAGAAGTATCAAAATGGAGGACCCCGATTCTCCTCCGTCACAGATATTTTACATAAGAAATCACCTAAGTTTTTGGTTCATATGAGCAGCACCGTAAGGAGTTTTGAGCAGCCTTCTCTTTTGGGAAGGCAAGTATTACTGTTATCTCAGAAAGGTTCACTTCAACTGTATATATTAAACCTTAATGTTTTTTTGGATATCTTCTGGCTACTCCACCCAATTCTTATTTTGATATGGGTTTGATATGAATGTAATGATTTCTGTCTGACTATAATAAATCTATGAAGTAAATCAGAGCCAACCCACTGTAAATCTGCATCACTGCTCTCCTGTATTATCCTAATAGTGCACCTGGACACCTGGGGCCAGATTCACAAAGGACTTACGACGACGTATCTACTGATACACCGTTGTATGTCCGAATGAGCGCCGTCGTATCTATGCGCCTGATTCTTAGAATCAGTTACGCTTGAATTCGGTCAAGATACGACTGACGTAAGTCTCCTACGCCGTCGTATCTTGGGTGCATATTTACGCTGGCCGCTAAGGGCGCTTCCGTATATTTCCGCATCGAATATGCAAATGAGCTAGATACGCTGATTCACAAACGTACTTGCTCCCGGCGTATTAATATACGTATTTTACGTCATTTGCGTAAGTCGTAGTTGAATGGGGCTGGGCGTATATTACGTTCACGTCGACAAAGCATTGAGCCGACGTATCTTGGGGAGTATTTGCGACGTGACTCTGAGCATGCACGCGCATGCGCCGTTCGATCGGCCACTCATTTACATGGGGTCACGGCTCATTGTAATACAACACGCGCACTGCCTTGATAATTTGAATTAGGCGGGCTTACGCCGGCCCATTTACACTACGCCGCCGTAACTTAGAGCGCAAGTTCTTTCTGAATACGGTACTCACCTCTCTAAGTTACGGCGGCGTAGCGTATATGAGATGCGCTACGCCAGCAGAAATTTAGGCAATTCTTTCTGAATCCGGGCCCTGATGTCCCTGTGATCCCATGGCTATGGTCAGGAGTCGGTCGGTGTAGTATCTGACCAAGTGATCACTGAGACGCAACCAGTCAGATTGATAAAAATAATTAAAAAAATCTTGGTATCTAAACTTTCAGTAGATCTGTACATCTAAAAAAGGAATTAAGACACAAAGAAACAAAAGAAACTGGGGCGTTTGTTCCATACTATAGTTATACATTTATTTATAAAAAAAAAATCCTATGACTAAGACTGTTTTAGATCTTTATATTTATATACGGTACTTAAGAAAAGTCCTGAAAAAGGGATTAAAAAGTATGTGTGTTTTATGACAATTAAAGAAATGAACAGTTTTCTTTGATTTTGATTGGCTGATTTGGGCAATATTTTAAGTTTTCCTCCTATTTTACTAGAATATACTTTCAGTGCATTATGTCATAGTCAACGATCTTCCATATTCAAAACAGCCAATCAGAACTCTGTAATTTATGAATCCTGAATAATAATAATAATAATAATAATAATAATAATAATAATAATAATAATAAAATAATAATAATAATAATAATAATAATAATAATAATAATAATAATAATAATAATAATAATAAAATAATAATAAACAAGGACATTTGGTTGATAAAATCTGATATATCTGTTCCTATGGACCAGTGAATTTTACTTTATCAATACTGCACTTGAGAAATGTGTACTTTTAGGATTTCTTCATAATATGATTTGATTTTCATTAAGAATTTCATATTATCAAATTCACTACTTTATGTGCAATACCTTAAACTAAATGCCTTCTGTTGCTTTTCCTTAGATCTTTGCAACAGACAAGAGGCATTTGGTCCATTTTTCTATGAATTTTCTGGGGTTTTTGCTTGAAAGGCCTGACTCAGATCACATCATCACAATATTTCAATGGGACGGAGGTCAGGACTTTCTTTTGATATGTATTTTTTTATTTTTTTGAGCCAACCTGTTGATGACGCCTATAGTATTGTGTTTTTTACCACAGTTTAAAACAATTTATCAATTAAAGCAGTTCAAAATAAAAATTCTGTGTTGTGTTTGTTAAAGCGGAGTTCCACCCAAAAGTTGAACTTCCGCTCATTTGTTTCCTCTCCCCCTCCGGTGCCACAATTAGCATCTTTCGGGGGGAGAGGGAAAGGATCTGCCGGAGTCCGCGCCGCGGCCCTTGACGTTACCGCAGGGCTCCCTCCTCCTCACCCTGTCGCCGGGCCAGTAGGAGAGAAGAGCTAGGCCTCACACATGCGCAGTAGGGTTCCCGGCGTGAAGCCATAAGGTTGCACTGCCGGGTTACCTTACCCACAATGGTGGCAGCAGCACCCAACAGCTGATGAAAACATCAGCTGCTGTGCTGATATCGCTGGACCCCAGGACAGGTAAGTGTCCTATTATTAAAAGCCAGACCACTTACATGTGATACGGCACTGCTTTACTATAACTGACAATTGCACACTGTAGCCAAACAAAATTTTGGTGGTATTTGATCACAACTGCGTTTTTTATTTTTGCGCTATAAACAAAAAAAGACCGAATTTTTTTTACTTTCTGCTGTAAAACATATTCAATAAAAGTTCTTGATAAATTTAGGCCAACATGCATTCTGCAGCTTCTGCTACAAGTTTTTTTTTTAAATCCCATTAAGCATATATTGATTGGTTTACGCAAAAGTTATAGTCTACAAACTATGGGATACATACTGCTGGCATTTTTATTTATTTATCTTTACTAGTGATGGCGGTAATCAGCAACTTATAGTGGGACTGTGATATTGCAGCAGACATTCGGACACTAAGTGACACTTTTTGGGAACCAGTGACAGTAATACAGTGATCCGTGCTAAAAATATGCACTGTCACTGTACTAATGACACTGGCTGGTAAGGGGTTAAACATCCAGGGCAATCAAAGGGTTAAATGTGTGCCTAACCAGTGTTTATGTGTACTGTGGGAGGTACTTTTACTAGGGAAAGTAATGGATTTTATTCCCTACTTTGCGGGGAAAGAGCATCTTTTACTTCCCCGTTGACAGAACATGGTTCTGCCTTGTTCACATAGGTAGAGCCATGTCCTGTGTAAATTCATGGCGATCACCGGGTGCTGGCGGTAATCTATTGGTGGGCACCCAGTGATCAACATCTGCTGTGTTTAATCACAGCACAGCTGAGTCACAGACGTCGTACGCCGCCTACCCGTAGGTATCAGAACATGTAATAGGTATGTGGTCTGGTGCAGCCGAGCTGCCATGCCACCGTATATCAGCAAAAATTGGGTTAAGTGTTTTTCATCTTTCTAATGCATTCCATCAGTATAGCACCGGGTAAGACAATTACAAAAAATACGCAATACTTTACACGTCTTTTATAGAAAATATTTTCTACCCTTGGCTGCATTTCCTATGCGTTTAAAGCAAAAGCACCACAAATTGGCACTTCTACCCTGAGCAGGTGATCTTGCACAAATAAGTATATATAACACAATGAAATTGACTTTACTTTCACTGTTCTCCAGTGTTCTCTTTCTGTGTGTTTGGTATATCTGCTGATATAAATCCCCATTGTAGGCCACAATTACATCCACTGCGGACTTTCCAGAGTTTGTTTATGGAAGGTTATAAGTAAGACATATGAGGAAAAAAGCACATGTAGTTTACAACGTTTGGGGAAAGAGCCAGGCACTGCAGAACACCTGTGATCCATTCATATAGTTCTATGTCCATCTGGTTTTCCAGTGTATCCAAAAGGAATGTTTTATTGAACACTCAGCCGAGAACAGGCCTGGAAAAGGGACGCGTACGCTTAAATAATAGGGGCACATTTGATACTTGTTTATATTCCAAAGCAACACCTCCAAAATCATTTTTTATTATCTGATGACATTGATTATCCAGTAATTCAGTAAATACTAGAAAGCAAAATAAGCCACCTTTGGTAACAAGTAATCCTCCGGCAGCATTCAACGTATTTCAAGACACAAATGATTTATATGGGCAGAAAACAATCTACAAACTATACCAAGAAGCTTGTGGATGAACATGGAAGCACCATTAAAGAACAGATCTTTCCCAATATCTGGGATGTTAAAAGTTCAGCTTTTCTCATGAATATTAGATAGTCACCAATATAGACTGAGTGGCAACAGGGTACAGGTATGCCTATATGGCACAAAGTAATACCACCAAGAGTGGGATGCAATTCTCTATCTTGGCTCTAAAAACAATATGGATGTTATATAATTTAGCATATCAATACATTTTTATTGATCTAGACCAGCCTTTTTCAACCAGGGTGCCTTGGCTGCCTGGAGTGCCTTGGCAAAATGGCAAAAAATGTACCATTTTTTTTTATACAAGGGTGGATGAAGCCTGCCTTATACACAAAGTTACACAAAGCCACAGGTTTCTATTGTGCACCATTACGACATTCTAGCTGACAACCTCCTATCGACCAATGACATCATCAGTTGATGAGGAGGATGCCAGTCGCCTGTTTAGCATCCTTGTTTGACCCTCCCCTGCTCCTCTCCGTCAGCTTTGGGGTTACATTAGCTGAGTGATGGAGAAAACTAAGGAAGAAGAGAACCATTTGTATACTAGTCAGTACCAGTTTTCACCTCTAACGTTGGGTCTCCTATGTGTGTGGATGTATGTAAAACTATTAGAATAATGTTTATATTTTAGGATAGGGTGCCTTAAGACTGTCCATAATTTTGGAGGGTGCCTCAAGACTGTCCATAATTTTAAAGTGTGCCTCGAGACTGTCCATAATTTTGGCTTTTGCCTCAAGACTGTCCATAATTTTGCAGGGTGCCTCAAGACTGTCCATAATTTTGCAGGGTGCCTCAAGACTGTCCATAATTTTGGAGGGTGCCTCAAGACTGTCCATAATTTTGCAGGGTGCCGCAAGACTGTCCATAATTTTGGAGGGTGCCTTAAGACTGTCCATCATTTTGGAGGATGCCCCAAGACTGTCCATAATTTTAAAGTGTGCCTCAAGACTGTCCATCATTTTGGAAAGCGCCGCAAGACTGTCCATAATTTTGGAGGGTGCCTCAAGACTGTCCATAATTTTGGAGGGTGCCCCAAGATTGCCCATAATTTTAAAGGGTGCCTTGACTTAACAAAGTTTTAGAAACACTGATCTAGACCAGTGTTTTTCAACTCCAGTCCTCAAGGCGCACCAACAGGTCATGTTTTCAGGATTTCCCTCAGATGAAATGGCTGTGGTAATTACTAAGGCAGTGAAACTGATTAAATCCCCTGTGCAAAATAATGGAAAGCCTGAAAACATGACCTGTTGGGGCGCCTTGAGGACTGGAGTTGAGAAACACTGATCTGGACAAAGAGACCAAAGAAGCCTTCATGGATCCTTTCACTCTAACACATTTTGCCCACCTACTGGGTGTAAATGCATGGTGCTACTAAACCTCGGATTAAAACATATGTCCATGACCATTTTCACATACCAATGACTCCCCTATGTTTTTTGCAGAAAAAGCTTGAGTCATTTCATTCAGCCCCACAAAGTTGTAAACCACTGTATTTGATGTTTCGGTCCGAGGCTTGAGCAGAACTTATATCATGGTCATGTGCACTGCTAGCCTCAGACTACATATACCATGATAATAGTACCGTGGGCAGCACATACTATAGTGGGAACGCACCCTGCAGGGCTAACAAACCCCTAATTTTACAGGAAATCTGATATTAATATTTTATACATAAGCTATTCATTATAGAACACTGATTGGGAAACTTTAAGTGACACTAAACCCTGGTTTTAAAAACATTTAATCAACTATGTATTATTAACTCAAAAAAGCACCTTCTCCGAATCTCCAAATAACTTTATTGTTTTTGCTGCTGTGACCTGAATTCCTATTAGTGGGTGGCTACATTCCTTCTCCATGGTCAGACTGTATGTAGGAAGGTAGCCACCCTCTCCTGCTCATACCTGAGATCGACTAGGGACAATGGGATTGATTTGTAGTGTGACTAGAGCAGTGGACTGGCTGCAACTAATGTGCTCTGCTCATTTTAAACAAATTGAAGAGAAGGAGAAAAGGAGAGGATGTAAAGAGGCAGAAAAAACACAATAGGAAACTATTTAATGAAAAATAGATTACAGGGCCACTAACCAGTTGCAGGCCATCGGCGGTACATATACTTTAGGCAGGTGGCAACAACAAGCTATGTGGAGCACCTGTATGTCACTTAGCACATGTTGTGCGAGCGTGGTGTCCACAGGACACAGTGGATTGTAGTTGCTGATATGCGATTGGCCAGCTTCAGCTCTTCTGGGAAGGCTGTGCACAAGGTTTAGGAGTGTGTCTATGGGAATGTTTGACCATTCTTCCAGAGGCGCATTGTAAAGTCAGGCACTGATGTGGACGAGAAGCCCTGGATCACATTTTCTCCTCTAATTCATCCCAAAGGTGTTCTATTGAGTTGAAGTCAGGACTGTGCAGGCCAGTCAAGTTCCTCCATCCCAAAGTCGTTCCTACATATCTTTATGAACCTTGCTTTGTGCACTGGTGTACAGCCATATTGGAACAGTAAGGGGCCATCACCAAACTGTCCCCACAAAGTTGGGAGCATGAAATTGTCCAAAAGGTCTTGGTATGCCGACACCTAAAGAGTTCCCTTCACTGGAACTAAGGGGCTGAGCCCAACCCCTGAAAAACAACCCCACACCTTAACCCCCCCCCCCCCCACCAAATGTTTGGACCAGTGCACAAATAAAGCTCCATAAAGACATGGATGAGCGAGTCCTGACCTCAACCCGACAGAACACCTTTGGGATGAATTAGATCGGAGACTGCAAGTCAGGCCTTCTCAAATGTGCTTCTGGAAGAATGGTCAAACATTCCCATAGACACACTCTTAAACCTTGTGGACAGCCTTCCCAACTCAATATTGAACCCTACAGGCTAAGTCTAGGATGTCATTAAAGTTCATGTGCGTGTAAAGGCAATACTTTTGGTAATTTTGGGCCAGATCCTCAAAAGAGATACTCCGACTTAAGTGCTGTTCAGTCTGTGTGTAACTTTGGAAACGATCCTCAAAAGGCTTTTTCCAAAGTTACACAGAAGATCCGGCATGTGTAATTGAATTACACTGCCTAATTTTAGGATGCAGTACCGCATCCGCCGCTGGGGGCATTTCGAGTCGAAATGCCGTTGCTAGTATGCAAATTAGCACTTAAGGCGATCCACAAAGCTTTCTAGCTTCTTTTTTGCGCCGTAAGTGTTATTTTGCAAGTGTAAAATTAGGGCTCGTTTTACAAAGTGTAAAGTTAGTCACACCTTGTAAAGGCCCATTGCAGCGACGGCATTTGGTATGCTTTCCCGAGGGAGAACTCCACGTCAATTTGTAAAAAACAAAACCGGCATGGGTTCCCCCCCAGGAGCATACCAGGCCCTTAGGTCTGGTATGGGTTGTAAGGGGACCCCCCCTACGCCGAAAAATTGACGTAGGGGGTCCCCCTACAATCCATACCAGACCCGTATCCAAAGCACGCTACCCGGCCGGCCAGGAAGGGAGTGGGGACGAGCGAGCGTCCCCCCCCCTCCTGAGCCGTGCCAGGCCGCGTGCCCTCAACATGGGGGGGTTGGGTGCTCTGGGGCAGGGGGGCGCACTGCGGGCCCCCCCACCCCAGAGCACCCTGTCCCCATGTTGATGAGGACAGGACCTCTTCCCGACAACCCTTGCCATTGGTTGTCGGGGTCTGCGGGCGGAGGCTTATCGGAATCTGGGAGTCCCCTTTAATAAGGGGGCCCCCAGATACCGGCCCCCCACCCTAAGTGAATGGATATGGGGTACATCGTACCCCTATCCATTCACCTGGAGGCAAAAAGTAAAAGTTAATAAACACACAACACAAGGCTTTTTAAAATAGTTTATTATTCTGCTCCGGACGCCCCCCCTGTCTTCGTTATTAGCTCAATTACCAGGGGGGGCTTCTTCTTCCGCTCTCCGGGGGTCTTCTTCCACTCTCCGGGGGTCTTCCGCTCTCCGGGGGGGCTTCTCCGGACTCCGGGGGGGCTTCTCCGGACTCCGGGGGGCTTCTTCCATCTTCTCCCCTCTTCCGCTCTTGACTCGGCGAACCCCGGTTCTTCTTCAGCTCTCCGGTGCCTTCTTCTTCAGCGCTGGCTGCCTGCTATGTTTGTGTGTTAGCTCGATTTCAAACAGGCAGCCGGCGCGGTCTTCTGTGGCGTCATCTTCTCTTCTGGTCTTCTGTTCTTCCGATGTTGCCTCGTCGCCGGTTGTCGCTGTAATGATGGAAGCGCGCCTTGCATCACATTTATATAGGCATCACCGTCCCATCATGCTCCGGTAGGTACCCACGTGGTGGGTGCACGTGGGTAGGCACCCACCACGTGGGTACCTACCGGAGCATGATGGGACGGCGATGCCTATATAAATGGGATGCAAGGCGCGCTTCCATCATTACAGCGACAACAGGCGACGAGGCAACATCGGAAGAACAGAAGACCAGAAGACCCTGACGCCACAGAAGACCGCGCCGGCTGCCTGTTTGAAATCGAGCTAACACACAAACATAGCAGGCAGCCAGCGCTGAAGAAGAAGGCACCGGAGAGCTGAAGAAGAACCGGGGTTCGCCGAGTCAAGAGCGGAAGAGGGGAGAAGATGGAAGAAGCCCCCCGGAGTCCGGAGAAGCCCCCCCGGAGTCCGGTGAAGCCCCCCCGGAGAGCGGAAGACCCCCGGAGAGTGGAAGAAGACCCCCGGAGAGCGGAAGAAGAAGCCCCCCCTGGTAATTGAGCTAATAACGAAGACAGGGGGGGCGTCCGGAGCAGAATAATAAACTATTTTAAAAAGCCTTGTGTTGTGTGTTTATTAACTTTTACTTTTTGCCTCCAGGTGAATGGATAGGGGTACGATGTACCCCATATCCATTCACTTAGGGTGGGGGGCCGGTATCTGGGGGCCCCCTTATTAAAGGGGACTCCCAGATTCCGATAAGCCTCCGCCCGCAGACCCCGACAACCAATGGCAAGGGTTGTCGGGAAGAGGTCCTGTCCTCATCAACATGGGGACAGGGTGCTCTGGGGTGGGGGGGCCCGCAGTGCGCCCCCCTGCCCCAGAGCACCCAACCCCCCCATGTTGAGGGCACGTGGCCTGGCACGGCTCAGGAGGGGGGGGACGCTCGCTCGTCCCCACTCCCTTCCTGGCCGGCCGGGTACCGTGCTTTGGATACGGGTCTGGTATGGATTGTAGGGGGACCCCCTACGTCAATTTTTCGGCGTGGGGGGGTCTCCTTACAACCCATACCAGACCTAAGGACCTGGTATGCTCCTGGGGGGGGAACCCATGCCAATTTTTTCTTTGAAAATTGGCATGGAGTTCTCCCTCAGGAATGCATGCCGCTGTCATTTTTTTTTTCCCCGACGCAACTTTAAGCCGTCGCGATCCTCAAAACTCGGCGTAACGTAACTTCGCGCATGCGCAGTACGGCCGACGCGCATGCGCAGTACGGCCGGCGCGGGAGCGCGCCTCATTTAAATGGGACTCGCCCCATTTGAATAGGAACGCCTTGCGCCGGCGGAATTTTAGTTACACAGCCTGAATTTTCTAGATAAGTGCTTTGTGGATCAGGCACTTAGGTAGAAACTTTAAGCCAGTGTAACTTAAATTGGATTTTTTAAGTTACGTCAGGTTTTTGTGGATCTGGCCCATAGTGTATCTGTGCATTGGAAAATGAAATGCAATTCTTTTTTTTCTTTTTTTTATTGGGTTTAGTTAAACTTTAAGCACAGTAGATGGTCAAACTGCCTTGGAGTGTGAGGATCCAGAAGGTGCTTCGTTGGTATGTTTGCCTGGATCAATAAAGTTGATCATACTGCTGCATTATATGGTGCGTGGGCCCATTTCTAATTTTTTTGGTTGTCAAGAGTAGGTCAGCAAGGAGAACTATTGTTCTCCTTGCAACATTATATCAGCACACTAAACGCTAAAGCAGTTTACAACAAACATCAGAACCATACCAGTGGAAAGAGCACCTTGCTTTCGTGTTCCTTCATGTTTCTCCATTTATTGCAGAAGGTGTGAACAAGTGATATGTTTTTGCATAAAGAAAAAAAAAAGTGAAAAAAAAAAAAAAGGCTGATGGGCAGAGGTGGAGTTTTAAATATCCACATGAAGAAGCCTGGAGGTTTATTATAATAGGTGGGCCTCTGTCAACCTGTAAATAGATGAACACCTTTTTATTAAAGTATTACCTTATATTTGGGAATGGCCTTTAAAAGTTCTTTCACTGGAACATCTGTGCCAACCACACCTAGGAGAACCCCCTTTGATCTCTGCACAAAACAAGAAATGAAGGAAAACAGGCATCTAAGTAAGGTAAACATCCATTGGTAAAGCATTACAGACATACACTAATTATTTTCATGTTGTCATAAATCTATTACAGTACACAGATGACTTTCGGCTTTGTTGTGCCGCCGTTTTGGAGACACTGATGGATATGAATGAAAATAGAATGAGAAAAAACAGCTGCATCATTTTGTTTCTTCATTCGGATGAAAAATGCTCCAACATGAGAAATTTATCAGCAGTAATCAACAAATACGTGTTTCAACAACACGTCAGGGAAGATCTGACACTTTTATGATTACAATTATTATGTGAATTTCCACAGATTTTATCACTGCCAAATGTTTTAAGATGAAAATGTGTGCCTGGCATTGTATTGCAGTTCAAGTGTGCTTAAGGCCTTCACCGAGAGTCATCCATGTTGCGCCTGCTCCAGTATGCAATATAACAGAGGCTACAGGTTCATTAAGAAATTGAATAGTCGCCAACAGGCCTGGTTTTCCCAGACTTAACCCAAATGGGTTGCCAACTGTTCATTGAAATCACATTTGCCCCATTACCCTCCTTCTTCTTGATCAACAAGTAAAAAACATGAAATGGGAACTTGCATGCAAGCTTTAGGATACCTGTACATAAATATCAATATATAAATTCTTAAGGGGGTTGTAAAGGTAAAAATGTTTTCCCCTAAATAGCTTCCTTTACCGTAGTGCAGTCCTCCTTCACTTACCTCATCCTTCCATTTTGCTTTTAAATGTCCTTATTTCTTCTGAGAAATCCTCACTCCTGTTCTTCTGTCTGTAACTCCACAAAGTAATGCAAGGCTTTCTCCCTGGTGTGGAATGTCATGCTCGCCCCCTCCCTTGAAGGGGAGGGGGAAAGCAGGAGAGTCAGGACACTCACTAACACACAGCTCATTTCTCTATCTGCAACGTAGAGAGCGTCCTGACTCTCCTGCTCGCCCCCTCAAGGGAGGCGGCGAGCACAACACTCTACACCAGGGAGAAAGCCTTGCATTACTGTGTGGAGTTAGAGACAGAAGAACAGGAAGTGAGGATTTCTCAGAAGAAATAAGGACATTTAAAAGCAAAATTGAAGGATGAGGTAAGTGAAGGAGGACTGCACTAAGGTAAAGGAAGCTATTTAGGGATTTTTTTTTAACCTTTACAACCCCTTTAAGTTGTAAGTTCACTTTTTCAGAAAAAAATTAAATGTACCATCACCATACACACTCACTACCCTCATCCTGGTCCCCACTGTACTTGCCTCCATGGGTGGTAAGCTGCCAGTGCCGTAGCAGCACTCCATTGGGTGGCGCAGGGGTACCGCCCCGCTAATCCATGCACCTGGCCCCTAATCTACATGCAGGGCGCTGGACGCCTGCATTGATTTCATTGTTTTTTTAAGCACATAATTAGAGCCTGAGGATCTAATTGGCTTTAAAAAAGGGTTGGCTCAGGGCGCAGAGCACTGCACTCTGAACCCAGCAGTTGCGTGAAAACAGCAAATTAATTTCTGCTATTGTCTTCCTGTTTCACCTCCTGGCCAATCAGGAAGTGGCTCCTGAGACCTGATTGGCCGGGGAGTTGTAGAAGGGCGCTGGCCGCTGAAGAGACACGAGCCGATTCTTCGAAGATATTCTGAAAAAAGGTTCAAGAAGTCAGGCAGGCTAGAAACCACTGGATCATTCAGTTCCCACAGAGGGGCTGCCCAGGCTAAAGCTTCACCGGAGTGGAGGGAAATGATATAGGCTATCTTAGTCCGATCAGACAGAAAGTGTTGGGGCTGGAGCTCAAAATGAATAGTGCATTGGCTAAAGAATCCCCTGCAGGCCTTGGAGTCCCCAGAGAAACAAGACGGAGCTGGCAGTTGTAGTGAATGCGACTCTGCAACTGGTGCGATAGGCACAGCCACTGGTTGTACTTAAAGTTGCTGATTCGTGGTTCCCAAAGAGGTCTGGAGCTGCTCGAAGCGGGAAGCCAGATCCTGAAGGAATCGTATCACCTGAGTCTGATTAGATACTTGAGTCTCAAGTCTGCGGACTATGCCCTGCATTGGATCGTCTACGGGACGCGGCACTTTGGCCGAGTTCATGGCTGTTCAAACTGTGAGGTCACCTGTGGCCAGGTGACAAGTGCACCCCGTTGGGGTCAGGGGTGCACCACAGGATAGTGAACCTTATAGCCGACTGCTGCGGACGGACCACAGAGCGGATATGGAGGAGAGGTTTGCTGGGGCACAAACAGGGATCCTACAGGCAACTTGAGCCCAAGATTCCCCAGGGCGTGAAGTCTAAGACCCAGCTTGGTGTTCACCAGAGCCTCTAGTGGTGAGGATGGCCTTCGCTGCAGCTGGATCCAGGTCGCGGCCCCTGGAGTCCGTAGGGAGAGAGGGGAAGCAGCACACAGGACACAAGCGATAGTGGAGGGTAAGCCGAGGTCGGGGCAACAAACAGATGTGGATTAACCAAGGGATAGGCCAAGGGTCAGGATCACAGGCAAACAGGAGAAGTCGGAGACAAGCCAAAATCGGTACACAGAGAGATTAACGTAGCACACGGCAAGCAGGAACACAAAGCTAACAAACAACGTTGAACAGTCAAGCAGACCTGCAGTGCAGTGATTAATATAGAGTTCCTGGGATGGCCTGGGGTGGGGCCATGCAGGAAGGAGACATGATAAAGCCAGCCAGATAAGGGAGTCTGGCCTCTAATGAACACATGGAGAGAAGGTAAGCTGCCAGACATACTACATATCCATGACAACTGTGTACTGGAAATCTGTGCTGTAACGGTCAGGGGTTAACGCTGTTACGATATTCCATTTCACCAACCCAAGACAGCTTATCGACACTCCACAATCCAGCAGACAGGAACCATTGGATTTTCCCCCCAGAATAACGAGACACAGCTCTGTTCTCTGGTTCCAAACAGAATGAATACTTTAATGGTAAATTCAGCTCTTCTTATACAGTTAGCAACCAAATATGGACAATGAGTCAACTCTACCCACAACATGACACAATGAACTTCAATACACATTCATTAAGATAATGATATTCAGATAATCCACATGAACTAATTACTAATCATTACCCAGACGTTCTGACGATACGTTATTCTCACCTGCTACACAATACACATTCCTTTGTAGATGTCAGACGTCTGACCTTTAGAGGGTGCTAAGTCACAACAAATATTATCATCAATAGAACTTCACACAATGAAAGGTTCTTGAGAGGCAGACTTAATTAGCACAATAGACAATAGAATGCAATCACAGCAAGCTTTTATCACTACAGCCAGGTAGACTTAATTAGCACCTCAACAGTCTATGTACCACATTGAATGAGTCACTCTCCTATTGACCTGTTGGGGGTCAGAATTAACAACTTGTAATATTTCAAGATATCCTGCAATACATGAATTATCATTATTGTCCCATCTCATGTAATTCATGATATCATTTCTCAGTCATCCTATGCCCCTATTGGACATAGGATGACCCTAGACCCATGAGTCATTAGTGAAGCTGGCACAGGAGTACCCCGCATCCTTCAAAAGTCTCTGGGTATCACGGACCATTCCGTTACATCTCTCCCCTTTTGGTAGGAGACTAACACAGGCGGCGACCCCAGACAGGTTGACTCCGAAGTTAGTGCATAGTTCCATTCCTTCAATGCTGTCATCCATACAGTATCCCAAATAAATTGCTCCAAACAGAGCATTACTCACCCAGCTAACCTCTGCCTCTCTCAGAGAACATGCCTGCCGCTGGGGAGAGGCATGGACTGGCCCTACTCCCTGGAGTCCTTTCAGCCGCTGGAGAGAAGACAGGGTGACTGGGCTCAGTTCATCATTCTGTTGGGGATCTGGGCCAACTGCCCCCCATCCCTGGGGTATACAAGTGGAGACTGAAGTCCCATTCACTACCACAGGAACTCCCTCTCCTGCTAGTTGAGAGCAGAGGCTTGTGGCACTCTGCTCTGTTGCCAGTTCTTCTGCTGGGTTGCTGTGAGTGGAGACCACAGTCCCATCCACTACCACAGGAACTCCCTCTCCTGCTAGTTGAGAGCAGAGGCCTGTGGCCCTCTGCTCTGTTGCCAGCTCTTCTGCTGGGGATTCCACACCATCTGCTCTGGCTAACTGTTGGGGAGGGAAAATGGCTGCTTCTCCTCCCTGCATCTCTGAAATCCACTGGTAGAGAGGGACTGTCACCTTATCACCTCGGGCCTCCAAAACTGCAATGGGTGTAGAGCAGGGGTCTGCTGTACTCTGTCCTGCTGTCAGTACTTGAGCAGGCGATGCATAATCCATAACATCCTCTGAACAGTCCATTAAATCCATGCATTCTGTAATCTGTGGCTGGGGAAATGAGCCAACTGCCCTAGCCCCCTGGAACTCCACATCATCCGCTTCGGCTTTAGGGATGACAATCTCCATATTTTTCACTGCCGATTCATCAGCCAGGATTTCACAGTTGTTATCTGACATTTCCTCATAGTCCCAGGCAAAGGGAGCCCCACCCTGCTGCTGAGCAGAGTCTAGCAGCTGTCTGTAGGTGATCTCCAGCTACCATTCCTGGACGGCCAGAAACTCCAAATCTTCCTGTAACCAGTGCCCTTCCGAGACGTTCAATTTTTGCTCTCTGTGCTCCATTATTTCCTCCAAGCGCCACTCCCGATCATCCCCAAAGTCAGGGTCACTGGACATCCTCCAATACAACAATACAACAATCCCAGGCCATCATAGTCATAGCCTTCCGTGGGGCTGTCATCTGCTGACCATGGGCACTCTTGGGCTACATACCACCGGAGGGCTCTGTAGCTCTCGTCCAACCGCATCTCTGCCCGGATCAGCCTGCTTAACTCTGCTGTCCACTCCTGCTTTGGTTGTTCCCCCAACAACGGCATTCATACTTCATACTGCAGCCAGTACCTTACATGGATGGAGGGGAGAACCTTTCCCTGGTGTTGCTGCTCAAGAGCTAGCGCTTCCTTCCAGAGTTGGCAGCGGATCAAATCCGACCATCCCAGCAGGGCCTCCTCTGATACTGGTCCTATGTGCTGTATCTGCATCTCTTGTAACCTCCTTCTGAATTCCTCTTCCAATGGGACTGGTATCTGTACCTCTCCTCTCTCTTCAGTTGGTGCTGCTGTGACTTCTGCTGCTGAAGCACCTGTTTGATGTAGCCAAGTTGCATCTACAGCTGCTATAACCAGGTCTATGATCTCCGGTGGAGGATTAGGACCATACTGTGCCAGTCCTCGTTTAACAGCCGATCAAAACTTTCTTCCTCGGGTGTCCTGTCTGCTACGCTGGGCCTTTCAGCTCTATCCCTTTCGACAAGTTCTGCGATAATGTCCCTTTTCTTACGGTTGCTGACCGGTCTGCCCCGGCTCTCCAGTAAGTCCTTGAGGGAAGAGAGCTTCAGCCGTTCATACTGTGTCTCCATTGTCCTGTGTCCTTGTAGCTGTTCTTCTGGCGATAGAATCATCCCACTGCTAGCCAACGATTGTAAAGGTCAGGGGTTAACGCCATTTACGATATTTCATTCCACCAACCCACGACAGCTTATCCGACACTCCACAATCCAGCAGACACGACCCATTGGATTTCCCCCCAGAATAACGAGAAAAATCTGTTCTCTGGTTCCAAACGAATGAATACTTTAATGGTAAATTCAGCTCTTCTTATACAGTTAGCAACCAAATATGGACAATGACTCAACTCCACCCACAACATGACACAATAAACTTCAATACACATTCCTTTAGATAATGACATTCAGATAATCCACATGAACTAATTACTAATCATTACCCAGACGTTCTTTGTCCGAGATAAGTTATTCTCACCTGCTACACAATACACATTCCTTTGTAGACGTAAGTCAGACGTCTGACTTTTAGAGGGTGCTAATTCACAACACATATTATAATCAATAGAACTTCACACAATGAAAGGTTCTTGAGAGGCAGACTTAATTAGCACAATAGACAATAGAATGCAATCACAGCAAGCTTTTATCACTACAGCCAGGTAGACTTAATTAGCACCTCAACAGTCTATGTACCACATTGAATGAGTCACTCTCCTATTGACCTGTTGGGGTCAGAATTAACAACTTGTAATATTTCAAGATATTCTGCAATACATGAATTATCATTATTGTCCCATCTCATGTAATTCATGATATCATTTCTCAGTCATCCTATCCCCCTATTGGACATAGGATGCCCCTAGACCCAAGAGTCATTAGTGAAGCTGGCACAGGAGTACCCTGCATCCTTCAAAAGTCTCTGGGTATCACAGGCCATTCCGTTACATGTGCGATCAAAACCTTTGATGCTTCGTACACATGACCGGTATTCCCGACGGGAAAAGATCCGTCGGAAATCCTGGGGGGAAAACCGAGAACCTGCTCGGTAACTTTTCCCCCGTACACACGAGAAGTTTTCCCGTTGGGAAAACTCAGATGAGAACTTTGGTCGGGAATCCCGACCGTGTGTATGCTCCATCGCAGTTATTCCCATAGGAAAAAAGTCTGCAGGGAATCCCAGCAGGAAAAAAGAGAGCAGGTTCTCTTTTTTTGTCCGGAAGTTTTTGGGCAGTTTTCCCGTCAGAAAAACTGCGAGGAGCAAAAGCTCCGGCCGTGTGTACGAGGCTTGAGTCCCAGACAGCTAGAAATTGTTTGATTTTTGTAGGGCCTATTCACATCAGTGGCCACTGATGTGTGCTTTTGAGTACACAGTGATGTACCAATCACAGCTCATTGTTCTGTTTACTTTTTTCAACTTTATTGGAATGTCACAAAATGGCATTTCATTCATGTTTATTTACAGCAGCATTTTTCAATGCAGTGTAGTGCATTGTTATACCTTGCAAAGAAAAAAGTAGTATATGTCCTGCTTTCTATCTTTGTCCTTGCATTGGGATTTCTCTGGGCAAGTCCGCCCAACACACCCAGTTTGAAAGGCCTCCAAAAAATAAAGTATTTACAGGTTGTGCAATCAAACATCAGCCACATTTTTTAATATCATGGACAGTTAGTCTTGGGAACTGTATGTGATGACTCCGCATGTCAGGGAACTGTCTTATGTTTCCCTTGAGCACCAAAAGGTTAGTTGTACATCTGGACTTAAAAAGAGTGACGTTAGGCAAGGTTCATTTAGGAGGACGAAATCTGCACTTCAAGCAATTCAAAGGCAAGGTAACCCAAGCTTCCTTCTTTTCATTGTATTAAAATGAAACCTTAACAGCCTAAAATCACTTTATATCACTTACGTTTTATTCATTTGCGCCAACAACAAAATTTATAGTGGTCTACACCAGATGTCTGAGAAATGTTCATCTAAAAAGTTCAAAGTCTTTGTAAAGGCTCTTAAACCTCGCCAGCGCTGTAAATTGTCTCAGGTCTTTGTTTTCACCAGGTTTTGCAATTATATTTTTGCTGTAGAGCACAGTTTTGTATGGTAACTAGATATCACCAGATAATGATACAACAGACTTTGGCTTAGCATTCTGTTTCTTTATAGATAAATAAAAAGCTGTGTAGGAGAACAGAGGGTATTAGTACTGGGGCCATTTTGCAACCGAAAAACTAACTGTGCTGAATTAAAACTAATAGCGAAAGATAATATAAAAGTGTTGGAAAAGATAATATAAAAGTGCATATTAGGAGAGTTTTAAAAAAAATATAATCTCAAAATATTGATTTTAGGTTTCCAACTGTGACAAAATTGGCCATGTTATGCGTTTGGGATGGGTTCTTATCTAGGAGTAGTTTGTGCATTTTGTCAAGTGCTAATTGTGTCAATGCATGGTTATCTGTTTGCCAAAGGATTAGCTTAACTTCTGTTGAAATATAGAAAAGAGCATCAGACCAAAACGGGATAAAAGAGTCCAGACTAACTTTAATTGTTGGTTCAAACAACATAAAAAACGTTTCCAACTTTTTCAGTGGCAAATGGAAAAAAAAAATTAAAATATTAATGTTCTTATTGATATCAATGTTTATAGATATGGGGCTTTTCATGAGGAATGAAGTTTATATACATGGGCCATTTGGTCAATGAGTTTTAAACATCAATATCGATATAATAAATTAAGTGTGTTCCTATTCAGTGCAGATAAAGTCTACTCAAGAAGTGCTTTGATTTGTTTGAATATTAGGGACTTAGCACCTGTTTGGGCCACCTCTACTTCTAAGCCCCTGTTCACATCGGCGCAATGTGCTGGCAGCCTATCGCCGGCAATGGCACCATCCCAATCAGTGCGACTTTGCGCCACTGCACAGATTTCCAAAAGTAGTTCCTGCACGACTTTTGGCGACTTCGTAGGTGACTTCAATAGACATCTGTGCATGAACCTGCACAGATGTCTTTCAAGTCGCCTCAAGTCGGACTGAGATGCGGTTTTGAAATCATGTGCATTCCAATGAAGTTGCACAATTTTAAAGCCGTGTTGAATCTAAAGGAGGGCTTATACCCGTTAGGGTGTCACCCCCTCTCTCCACTCCACCCCCTATATGGTAATGGATAGATTCATGCCAAGCATGAATCTATCGATAGCCACCATGGCCACCCCCTATTCATGCGTCCGACCCCTTTCAGGGCACCAGGTGCGTGAATTACAGCTGTTTTTTTAAGCACCTGATAAGAGCCAGAGGCTCTAATAGGCTTTTAAAACCGAGTGGGCTTGTGACGCAGAGGATGTGAGGTGTGTTACAACAGCAAATTAATATTTGCTGTTGAAACACTGATCCTCAATCTGGCCAATCAGAAGCGGGTGTAAGACCTGTTTTCCGATTGGCCGAAAGAGAAGACTCCTGATTGACCGCCCCAGAGGAGGCAAGGAAACAGAAGCTGCCGTGATGACCTGGAGTACTACAGGCTGCAGGAGAGCAGCAGACCGCAGAGCAGGGGAAGCCGCCGCCAAGCAATGGAAGCCCCCGGTGATGGGGTATGTGCTACCGACTGTCATACTGTTTGCCCCCAGTTTCCACCGGCTGCCACTGGCTTATAATTTAATTGTTGGTTAAAAAAGTAATATAAAAACAGTAGGTGCATTTTGGGGGCAACACCACTCCCCCTTCATTAGGGCTCAACAATTGCTGTCAAGTTGTTACTCCATGAGGACAGTTCAATACTGGTTGTAATATAGATCTGTGAAATCACTGTTTTCACTCTCTAAGTTTTATCCTGTGTTGTGGCCTGATGAAGAGGAGTGGTGTTGCCCTTAAAATGTGTTGGCTGTTTTTTTATAACTCTTTTGGCCAACAATTCAAATTATCTTGGACTCTTTCATCTGGTTCAGGTCTGGCTCTCTTTCCAGTGACCACAGATGTATGTAGCACTAGACCGACGCTTCTTTCACCTAGGTGAGTATGATTGTTATTTTACATTCCGGAACTTCTGTTTTAATTTTCCTGTTTTAATTCCAACTAAACTAATATAATTAATGCTCATTAATCAGCCAGGCTCAGCATATGTTGTCACATTGGCATGAACTAGTCATTTCACCACATAAGGATTTGAAGGTGACTTCATTAACATTATTCTCTTTTTGATCCATGAGTCCAGAAGTTAAAATAGAACAACATGCTCAAAGAGGTGCTGGGAAGTTTCAAACTTAGAATGTGTAGTCAGATGCAGGAAAGCTTCAAACTGGCTCAATAGCACTGGCAAGGAGGTTCCATAACAGCAAGGCTTTCTCAACAGGCACCCAACAGTATCTGAAACCGTAGAAATACAGAAAATAGAGCCAGACCTGAACCAGATGAAAGAATGTAAAATAACAAACAATCATACTCACCTAGGTGAAAGAAGCGTCTGTCTAGTGCTACATACATCTGTGGTCACTGGAGCACCAGTCTGTATAGGGGCGGAGTATCTGGCTCAGGCTCTCGGCAGCTCTCTGAGAGGCTGAGCCTTTTGTCAGTACAGGCATCTCGGTGGATTTCCCCAGAGCCTGGACTGTCTCAGTGACATCAGCTGACAGATGTGAGGACCAACCTTATCAGTCAGTTTGGTAAAATTACTGTTTATGGCAGAACAGGTATCATTAATTCTGGCCCTTCCTAACTACAGATTATTTACTGGGGCAATGATGGCTTTCTTGCCATGGACAATTTGCAAGATCCTTCCTATTTTAGCTGATAGCATTTTCACTAAGGTTACCCAAGAAAGCCCACCCTTTAACTCTGCCCCATGGTCTGTATTATGCTAGCCTGATTTTCAACATTTAAAGTGGTTGTAAACCCACTCTTGCAACTTGCACCTACAGGTAAGCCTAGATTAGTAAGATATTTTCACAGAAACAGGCACCGCTGTCTACAGCGCATGCGGGCTGTAGACAATGGCGCAGGCACACTAAGCGGTGCCGTCTTTATGAATGGCATTAACTGGGTTCATGCCGTGTTTTTGCGCATGCGTGGGAGTGACGTCATCACCGCTCCAGCCAATCACAGCGCGGGAGCGGCAAAAATAAGGAAGAAGCTCCAGGAGACATGGCGGCGGCGGTGGACGGAACCAAGGCGGACTTCGGGGGCTTCGTTCTCAGGTAAGTAACACATAATGAGCTGGTAAAGCATCATGAAGGCCAAGGAACACACCAGACAGGTCAGGGATACATTTGTGGATAAGTTTAAAGCAGGGTTAGGTTATTAAAAAAATATCCCAAACATTGAACATCTCACTGATCACTGTTCAATCCAACATCTGGAAACGGAAAGAGTATGGCACAACTGCTAACCTACCAAGACATGGCCGTCCACCTAAACTGACAGGCGGGCAAGAAGAAAGCCATTGTTGAAAGAAAGCCATAAGGATTTCCATTTGCAATTTGCAAGGAGCCATGTGAGGGACACAGCAAACATGTGGAAGAAGGTGCTCTGGTTAGATGAGACCAAAATTTGACTTTTTGGCCTAAAAGCAAAACACTATGTGTGGTGGAAAACTAACACTGCACATCACCCTGAACACACCCCACTGTGAAGCATGGTGGTGGCAGCATTATGTTTTGGGGGTGTTTTTCTTCAGCAGGGAGAGGAAATCTGGTCAGAGTTGATGGGAAGATGGATGGAGCCAAATACAGGGCAATATTAGAAGAAACCTGTTATGCCCTGTACACACGATCGGATTTCTGATGGAATAAAATCCAAAGGATTTTTTCGTCGAATATCCGATGAAGCTGACCTTCATCAGTCTTGCATACACACTATCAGACTAAATTCCGACCGGCGGTGACGTATAACACTACAACAAGCCGAAAAAAATGAAGTTCAATGCTTCAGAGCATGCGTCGACTTGATTCTGAGCATGTGTGGATTTTTCTCTGATGGAGTTCCACACAGACGATCGTAATTTTCTATCTGTTTTTTATCCATAGGAAAAATTTAAAACATGTTCTATTTTTTTACACTGCTGGAAAAGAGACCGTTGGGCCCACACACGATCGGTTTGCCCGATGAAAACAGTCCATCAGTCTTTTTTCATCAGATCAACCGATCTTGTGTACACGGCTTTAGAGTCTGCAAAAGGCTTGAGACTGGGGCGGAGGTTCACCTTCCAGCAGGACAACAACCCTAAATATACAGCCAGAGCCACAATGAAATGGTTTATGTCAAAGCATATTTGTGTGTTAGAATGGTCCAGTCAAAGTCCAGACCTAAATCCAATTGAGAATCTGTGGCAAGACTCAAATTGCTTTTCCCATGTGCTCTCCATCTAATCTGACAGAGCTTGAGCTATTTTGCAAAGAAGAATGGGCAAAAATGTCACTCTCTAGATGTGGAAAGCTGGTAGAGACATCCCCAAAAAGACTTGCAGCTGTAATTGCAGCAAAAGGTGGTTCTACAAGGTATTGACTAAGGGGGGGGGGGGGGGGTGAATATAAATGCATGCGACACTGTTCACATATTTATTTGTAAAAAAAAATGGAAAACCATTTATCAATTTTCTCTCCCACTTCACAATTATGTGTCACTTTGTGTTGGTCTATCAGATAAAATCCCAATAAAATACATTTACGTTTGTGGTTGTAACATGACAACATGTTGAAAGGTGTATAAAGGTGTATAAATACTTTTTCAAGGCACTGTACATTAAATATTTGGTCTTAGATGCTGTATTATTGGCATATTAAAAGTATACAGAAATTATAGAATATACAGTATTTTGAAAAGAAAATATAGAGTACTGACCAGATTGCACCGTTGCACTTACCGTTTCATTCTCTTTACTAAACACAGGCATTGCAACAGTTGTCATCAAAACCATTCCCTGATCATCGGCAAGCTGGACAGGATAGAGAAAAACATTAAAAGAAGCACACAAAATGTTAGCAGTAAATCATCCATAGTGATGATATCTTGGTTTGCTTTGCTAAACAGAAATTTCTGATACTGAAAACAGATTTTTTTTATACATTCCAGCATGACTGATTTCACCAAGTGTGTACTATTTAAAAAAAAAATACATATATATATTTCTCCTAGTTTAATATACAGGGAAAGTTACATTAATAAAATATTCAATTACACCAAGAACTAGAAAATCTACGTATTTGTCTTTGGGTGAAAGAAGATCAGGGTGCCAGATGTACCTCAACAATATTACATATAAAGAAATGATCTCCTATTATATGTCTTTAAGTCCCATGTCACCCTAGCCATCATGTTGGTGGAGAGAGCATGCCAGTGACAGGATCACTAAAATGTGCAAGTTATCACTGCTCTGCTTCCATGTGATACTACCTCGCTAGCTGGAAAGCCAAGGCATTGCTTCCTATTTGACAAAAATGCTGTAGGATGTAAGTCACCAGCAAGAGAGCAATGTCTCGCTCATCCAACCAGCAATAAATTGTTACATACAAGCAGGTGAGTGTTTCATTGGGATCCTGCTACTCGCAAGTTCTCACCATTAACAGGATTGTTTGAGTGACAGGGAACATAAGCCAGTAGAAATGCATTCAAATTTTAAAAAATATCCTAGAATTTGTATTTTACATTTCTGCCCTGTATGGGACAACGTACATGTAGTACTCTGTCCCACATTTCTAAGTGCTTTCTAGCCATAGTTATGATGACTGACCTGCCCCTCTCACCTTCTACCATGCCCAATCCGACAACAGCTATGAAGAAGATGGCTGATTGATCAGTGCAGTTAGTTACACTTTCCCAAGACAAGTAGCAGCCAGAGGAATGCAGATGATGACTCACCTCCCACATTCCTCTTGCTGCTGCTTTTCTTGGGAAAGTGTACAGTCAAGACAAGTTGTACTTATGAATCCATCTCCTTTAACCACTTGCTTTCCGGGCACATATACCCCCCTCCTGCCCAGGTGAAATTTCAGCTTCTGGCACTGCGTCGCTTTAACAGACAATTGTGCGGTCGTGCGACGTGGCTCTCAAACAAAATTGGCTTTCTTTTTTTCCCACAAATAGAGCTTTCTTTTGGTGGTATTTGATCACCTCTGCGTTTTTTATTTTTTGCGCTATAAACTTTTTGTCAATTTTGAAAAAAAAATCTATATTTTTTACTTGTTGCTATAAAAAAATAGCCCAATTTAAAAATAAAAATAAAATTTCTCGGTCTAGGCCGATACGTATTCTTCTACATATTTTTGGTAAAAAAAAAAAAATCGCAATAAGCGACTGGTTTGTGCAAAAGTTATAGTGCCTACAAAATAGGGGACAGAATTATTATTTTTTTTTTTTACTAGTATTGGCGGCGATCTGCGATTTTTATTGGGACTGCGACATTATGGCGGACACATCAGACACTTTTGACACATTTTTGGCACCATTCACATATATACTGCGATCAGTGCTATAAATATGCACTAATTACTGTATAAATGTGACTGGCAGGGAAGGGGTTAACACTAGGGGGTGAAGAAGGGGTTAAATGTGTGCCCTGCATAGTGTTTCTAACTGTGGGGGAAGGGTACTGACTGGGGGAGGTGACCGATCTGTGTCCCTATGTACAAGGGACACAGATCGGTCTCCTATCTCCCTGACAGGATGTGGATCTGTTTGTTTACACACACAGATCCACGTCCTTGTCTGTGTAACCGCCGATCGCGTGTGCCTGGTGGACATCGCGGCCGCCAGGCACGTGCATCGGCATCTCAGTGATGCGGGGGGCACGCGCGCTCTGCTGTCGGCGGTGCTCACGCGCCCCCCAGTGGCTGGAGGTCAAGGGCTGTATATAGACGGCCTCCCGGCAATTGGCATCCACACTGCGGATATATAGTCGTACGGCCGGCAGGAAGTGGTTAAAGCTGTTGTCAAGCCGGCTGCAGCAGGAGAGAGGGTTGCAAATTGGACCTCATAACTATGGTTAGAAAGCACATAGGAACATAGGACAACATACTACATGTACTTGGTCTCATAGCAGACACAATTGTAAAACAAAAATTGTAAGGATAGATTTTCTTTCAACATTTTTAAAAACTGTTAAATAGACGATAAGATCTTGCCATCATTGGGTCAATTAATTCTGTTCAAAAGCCCTTAGAATTTCATCCTGACTGCTACTTGAATGGAATTCCAGACATATTAATTTTGTTTGTGCCCAACACATTTGCATTTCAATATATACAATTTTCCACAAACAAATTCCACAGTTTGAATTTTTTTTTGTTTGAGAAAACTTTGTCATCCTGTTCCTTTGAATTTTCTCATCACTACAGATGAAAACAATTGTGACCTCACTAGCCATTAGTAAATCTTCTGAAGATTCCAAAAAGCGTTTTGAATGAAATTCTACTTGTAAATGGCCAGTTTGTCAGAATATGTTCCTCTGAAGTCAGTTGTGCCAATACACAGACCTCACCGGTAGACACAGTGGGGGTTATTTACGAAAAGGCAAATCCACTTTGCACTACAAGTGCAAACTACAAGTGCAAAGTGCACTTGAAATTGCACTGAAAGTGCACTTGGAAGTGCAGTCGCTGTAAATCTGAGGGGTAGATCTGAAATGAGGGGAAGCTCTGCTGATTTTATCATCCAATCATGTGCGAGCTAAAATGCTGTTATTTATTTTCCTTGCGTGTTCAACTCAGCTCTACAGCGACTGAACTTTCAAGTGCACTTTCAGTGCAATTTCAAATGCACTTATAGTGCAAAGTGGATTTGCCTTTTGTAAATAAAAGAAAAACAATCAGGCAAGGTCACAATTACAGATGTGCACACCTGACTTCTAAACATGGTATCATTTTACACACACATTCTCATAATTCTATTTCACAGAAAAACTCTTTTTTTGTTGGCAAGGGGGCAAGTGAAATTTTTTGATTTTTGGGAAAAAAAAGTTTTGTAGACTGTAATCAACTACACAATTTGGAGGTAGTCAAATTGGCACAAAACCAAACTCTCATAGGAATGCAATTCACTTGCTAGTGGCATTATGAAGGCTTCATCTTTATTTAGTCAATAGGAATCTTTCATCTAAGAGAAAGTCCCCTTTTGTTAAAACAAGTTATATAACGTAGTTCCAACATGAGCCAATGTGTAATTAAATGTTTTTAAATTGACTTTCTAGTTCAATCTTCTGATTTTCCAAAACTGGCAAATATTAATTACGTTTTTTCCTTGAAACTGTAGCAATACAGACTGCACAGGATCCCCCCAGAAATATGTTTTGCTCATCTGATTTTACCTCCCACCTCCTCCATTCATAGAAGCTGCACTATAGCTTTCATAAATGCAAAGCTCTCTATTAATGGAGGGGGAGGAGATTTCCTTCAGGATGAAATGTTGAGTTTTTCTCAAAGGGATAAGTGCATCTTCACCCATTATCCTTTACGGTATTCTTAATAATGGATTGGCAAAATTAAACATTTTAATTTCTCTGATATTTTGGGCAAAATCTCAAGATTTCAGCAAAATTTCACAATTTTTGCTAAATGTATTTGAGTCAAGAGGGAAGCCAAATCTAAAGTGGTTTTGGTGTTTATAAAAAGTTCCTCTGCATTAGGGAAGCTACTTTCAACTATATTGGACCTGACAAATTAACACCCTCCCATTAGCTTTTTTTTTTACTTTTTTCAGTAAAAAACAAAAAACAAACAACAGACAGGAGAGAAATAGAAAAGTAAAACATGTGAAGCAACAATACACAAATAACAATCACATACATAAAAAGGATGAAAAATGCAAATACAAATACACAGCCACCCAAAAAACACAGTCTTTGAATAAATAGAGAAAATGTGTACATCAAGAAAATTTTGTCTAAGCAGCTTAGTGAGTGATATTGAGAGTTTTGGTTTCCACTACATTTCACAGATACTAAATGTGTCCATTGATTCCTATTGTTAACTGTATAGATAGAGGACCTCTAGCATGCAAGTCTTCTTTTCCTCCAACTGCTGCTTTCAGCAACTGCTAGAGGGATCTAAAAATGAGAGACTAGCTCTCGACTGGGATAAATGGGTAATCCATGTCATGTTTTACTTTCAGCTCCCTCTAGTGGCACCTGTGAGCAGCTGATGCAGGGAAGAAAAATATAAAAAAAGGCTTCAGACTTGAAGTCCCTATGTTTGAAGTTCCCATGTATAAGCAGAATAGGTATCCCTTGCAACTGATATTATTAAGCTACTGTAGCTGCAGGGGCAAGTAATAATGAACTACTGAAACTACTATTCTTTAAGAAATCATAACAAGAATTATAGCAAGCTGTGTCATATTTAAGGCAAGACTGGTTCATGAAACTGATGCATCGTAGGGATTATTGCTCAATGAGCCAGATGGCTATTACCTAATACAATTTCCTTGTCGTTAACTTGAATTACTAATATTAATTTTAATCATTATTTATTGTTTTGTTTGCATTTCATTTATAAACAGCTTACATATGTTGGTATGTGATCCACTGAGAAATGGACCCTTGGATTCTTTGAAATGTTTCCCATGCTTACAGTAAATATGTGCAATTAACAATTCCAATCGAAACAGGGAGATGTTACGCAACCATGCATGGACCGGAGCTCTGGAGCAATAAATACCATGTATTCAGTAATGCGCTTTGAAGTCAAGGCCATAGGTTATTTATGGTTATAATCGAGATTGTTGCTTTATTAAAAACACCACCACGGAAATTTCAGATTATATATTATGTGTAACATATTTAATTTTGAGATAAAAATGAATTACTAATACAGTGCAGGTCTTCATTCAATGCATTTGTTGACTTTGCTCACTTTTTATAGCCTCATCTGTGTTGTAATATAAAGAGGTCTTCCTTACCACTCTTTAATTGCAACCAGTCCGACACCCTGGTCAAAATACTGTAAACCTTTGGTTGGAAGACTTAAATTGTACATAAACCCTAAGGTTTACCATCCATATTGGAAACTTACAATGCAATCGCCTTAAATGCATATTAAAGCCTTGTTTTTTTGTTTTTAAATAACAAACATGTTATATTTACCTTCTCTGTGCAGTGCTTTTGCACAGAGCAGCATTAATCCTTGTCTTCCCGGGTCCCAAGCAGGCACACTCCTGACCTGCATCTGTGTGTGTCCATTCGCACATGGAGCTGCAGCTTGGCCCTGCCCCCTCCATCTCCTGATTGGCTCACTGGCTGTGATTGACAACAGCAAGAGCCAATCAGAAGTGTAAGTCCCTGGCTCTCATGGACATCGCTGGATCGAGAGGGGGCTCAAATAAGTATTAGGGTGGGATGTGGGGGCTGCTGCACACAGAAGATTTTTTTACCTTCATGCATAGAACCACTTTAAGAGGGAGTGTTCCTGACATAATGTCCTGTGGTGAACTGACAGCACAGTAGCCCTAAAATCTCAGGAAATCTGTACAGCCTAACCTGTTACCTGTAAAACCACAAATTGAATCCGGCCTTGTACACACGACCAGGTTTCTCAGCAAAAAACAGCAAGAAAACTGCTTCTTGCAGAGATTCCCGTTCGTGTGTAGGCATTCAGGTTTCTCGTCTGGAAATCAGTCAAGAATCTCGACGAGAGAAAAAGAGAACCCCTGCATTCTTGAGTCTTGTGGTGCTCATGACTGCTCATACCTATGCAAAGGTATGCACAAAGGTGTACTATAAATATACAATATTTGGAAGTAATTTAAAGTAGAACGCAAGGGAAGAATAAAACCCCTGACAGATTTTGTTTCACCATCTGTGGCCCTTTGCAGAGATTTTCCTTCACTCCTGTCCCATAGCCAAAGAGGAAGTAAGAGGTAAGTGAGAGTTAATCAATGCAAATTAAGGTAATTCCTTGGGGACCCCCATGTCACCATAACTGGTGTCCCCATTAAATGATTTCCCCTCTTTTATATTTCTGGGGACAACCCAAAGTTTTCTTTTAATTTCACTTCCAATGGTAATGGTAAATAGAACAAACAGAGGGAGTGAATCTCCCTAATGGGGACACAGACAGCAATAAATTCAGACAGGGGTTCTAATCCCTCTCCACTCCATCCAAAAGGAAAAAAATGAAAACAATTTTTTACATTTAGTTATACTTTAACTTCTTTCACTTGTTTTATTTTTCTTATAAGGGGCCAACTAAATCTCCATATATTTTTGAATTGTACAAGATACATTCTCTTTGCGGAAGAACCAACATTTTTTGTGGCCCCCTTAAGTGTAATAACTATAGCTGTTAGTGATTCACAGACTATAACTCAAGATAATACAGGAAATAATTACATTATAAAACATTAAGTTATTGCAATAACCTTATGGCAATTTCTGTTTTTCCCAATTTGCAACATTAATCAGACTAACGAAGAGCACTTTGTTAAAAAGAAAAAAAAGAAAAAAAAAAAAACATTATGAAACATTTTAAACACAAACTATGCACACACACATATACACACAAAACTTTCTACTCCCTAGCAAACGTAACACAATAACAACAAACACATACAAGTGTAATGAACCATAAAAAGATCCTAAAATTTAAAAATTTAAAATCACGATGACCATCGGTAACTAAATGGCTGTTATAAAAAGGAAGCTGTAACTTAAACGGAATTCTTTGCTGACAAGTAATTTATATGCAAGCGCATAGTGCAGAAGCCAGTGCACAAACCTTTCAATTAATGCCGCGTACACACGGTCGTAATTACCGATAGAAAAGTCCGATAGGAGCTTTTCAATGGATATTCCGACCGTGTATATGCCCCATCTGACTTTTTCCGTCAGAATTTCCGACGGACTTAGATAGAGAGCAGGTTCTCTATTTTTCCGTCAGAAATTCCGATAGAGTTTTGCCCAGTCAAAAGTCCAACAGTGTGTACGTGGGATTATACTAATATTTAAACTAATTTCAATAGGGTAGGGAGTGGTTAAAAGCACTGAGAAAAGTCCAGGGATTTTTACCAACTTTCAGTTTTGGTGACAGTGGCTACTAGGAGAATAGAATAAATACATTTTAGGCTCCTTTCACACTGCGGTTCCGAACAGGTCCGCCTGTCAGTTTTTCAGGCGGACCTGGTCGGACCCTCCAGTCTCTTTTATGGAGCGACGACTGTCAGGCATTTCCACTGACACCTTCCGCCATCCGATCCTGTCTACCAAAAACAGAGGGATGGCAGTCCTATTTCCCATCCATCTGCTGGATCAGATGACATTGGATGGAAACAGACAGGTGGTCTGTTTACATCTGACTGCCCCACAGAGGAGAGCGGGACTGTGTCTGTTTCTGTGTCAGCTCTGCATAGTGGAGCAGACACAGACCTGTCATCCACCTGCTCAGCAGGGATCAGCGGAGAGATTCCCTTCTGAGCAAGTAGATTCCGTTATCCTGAAGCACCTGTGTGAAAGGGGCCTTTTATTATAGTCAAGAAAAAAAATGAAATGTTAAAATTATTAACTACAGCATTAATAATATATATTAATTGTGATGTGTGTTATACACGCAGCTGTATATCTGTTTTTCTTTTTTTCTTCTAAACCAATAATAAAAAAATACAATTATAAAATATATATATATATATATATATATATATATATATATATATATATATATATATATATATATATATTTTATAATTGTATTTTTTTTATTATTGGTATATATATATATATATATATATATATATATAGTTATAATAACTAGTTTTTATTAATAATAGCAATAATATAATTAACACAACATTTTAATATATAATCATTAATAATATGTAATAATATACATATGATTATCCACAGCAATATAAAATTATTTTCAAAGTATCACTGACCTTAAAACAAACTTTTCCACAGACATATATGAACAATATCACGCTTAACAATAAAACAGGTTAGGAACAGTACTTTGGAAGACATTGATGGATATGAAAATCATGATATCCATTCTGTGAAGGTTTCTGTGGGGGCAACCATTATGTTATAGACATGACCTCAAACTAGCAGGAAGAAGGCTCAAAACTGACCTTAGAAAGTATAATTTTACCAAAAGGGTAGTTGATGTTTAGAACAGACTTCCAGCAGAGGTAGTGACTAAAGTAATTGAATTTAAGCATGCTCCAGGCAAACATAGATCTATATCCAGACTAAAAGATTACAAATATATATATATATATATATATATATATATATATATATATATATATATATATATATATATATATATATTTATTTATATGTATATATATATGTATGTATATATATATATATCAAAAAGGAACAGACACGATGGACCATTTGGTCATTTTTTGTTGTCAGCCTTTTATGTTTTTATGTTTCTTCTAAGCCATTTTCCCATTAAACAGAGAAACTTTCTCTCAATTTCTAACTAGCATGGGGGGAGAAAAAAAGAGGCAAACTCTGTTTTCTTGGTAAGAGCAATGTAAAGTCTTTGAGATATATAAGGTACCTATTGATTACCACTCTGACCTGATTTTTAGATTTGCTGCTATAATGTGACCATTATAAGGTACAGCTGAAAGAAGAGAAATTTCAGTGAGTTAGTAAGTTGCTCAGTAAAAGCTTGTGTATAGCAGCTTCCACAATGTGTATGAATTCCTTAAGCCAAAATACAAAAAAAAAAAAAACTTTTGAAAAATACTTTTCAACCCCTGATGTCAGAGAAATCAATGCTTTAAAGTGTAACAGGTAAATGAAGCAGATTATGATGTATGGCGGCCAAGAGGACAAAACTTTACTTACACCGGGTAAAGGATGAACGAGAAAATAAGAAGAAAGCTGGAAACAAATAACGCCAGACAGAAGTTTTTTTTTTTAAACGTATACTGGAGACAAGATCCCTTATTACAAGTAAACAATGCTATTTGCCTTGCAAAAAGATGAATCAGATGAGGCAGGCTTAAACAGTATTTGGACTGAGAACAGCTGTGAAGTCCCAGTAAGCTTTTCTAAAAAAAAAAAATGACAGACTTATAAAGGTAGCAGAGTTCAACATGAGAAACCAAAAGGGTGAAGTTGGGTTTTGAAAGTCCTGTCGGCATATGAATATGGGAGCTGCAATTGTTTGCTTGTTTTTTAAGGTGCAAGTTCCAGGGTTATCTTAATTTGTCCTTTACTACCTAATGAGTCGCTGACTTAAGTATTATCGTTTCAGGTTTCAACATGTCTAATATGCATATGCCTAATGCCTCGTACACACGGTCAGACTTTTGACCGTGCAAAAGTCTGCCGTGAGCCCGTCGGAAGTCCGACGGACAGAAAGAGAACAGGTTCTCTATCTAAGGTACGTCGGACTTTCGACAAAAAAAGTCAGATGGAGGCTACACAAGGCCGGACTTTCCGAGAAAAAAACCTGTCGGACTTTTTTTCTTTGAAAGTCTGGCTGTGTGTACGGGGAATAAGAAACTTACCAAGAAAATAGCCCAAAACACGCATCTACAATTCTTAAATCATAACAGATTTCCTTCAACACAAGCAGTTCATCATAGCAATAGAGGAGCACCTGTTATTGCCATATTTCTGTAATAACAGATTCACTTTAAAGTACTCATAGGTATTGAAGAAGGATCACCCAATCCTAACAGTTTTAGCTCTGATGTCTGTAAATTGCTCAAAAGTTGTGTTGGCTTTACTGAACCAACAGAAGATAGGGCTGGAATTAAGGAATGAATGAAGAGCCCTTGAAGCTTTAATAAAAAGAAACCTTGCTTGATAGAAGTATGGTATGGGTATAGGGTGACCTTAAGCCTTAGGTGAAGGATCCGAAGTGGTTTTTATTGACCGTTTTGTGTCTAAAAGAAGTGAATCCATATTATACTTAAAGCCCAACATCAGGCAAAATATATATTTCTCACACTTGGGAGTGGAGAATGTTTTTGGGTGGCCAACTACAGAACTAATACAATTATAAATCCACGATTGGAACACTTTTTTTCAATAACTGGGTTTGGGACAACCATTATTTTTTCTTTTGATTACAGCACATTGCACTTCAATTTATGCATGGCAGTATGGACTGATCGGTGGTCAACCACATGAATTATTTGTGTAATTAATTTATCAGTTTGAAGTACTGTTTGCATTTCTATTATTATATGGACTATACCTAATCAATTTACCTTTGGAGTAGAGTTTTTGCACTTTTTTTTTTTTTTTTTGTGATATGCACTTATAAGTCTGGGTGTAAACAGCATAAAATTTTCCCCCGTTTTTTTATTTATTTATTGTTTGCATCTAGTATTTGTTTTAGCACTTATGCACTTTATGAAGTAATGTGTACCAATACAATTATATGAGGTTATGAACACAAACCATTTTTTCTTTTACAAAATCTATATTTTACCCATCTCTCCCTCTCAGCCCCTCTAACCCAACCCTCCCAGGCATTATGCTTTACTTGACTGATTAAGCCAGTTATACTCAGCTATCCAGTTCCCTTGCTGACACTGTTTCGGCCTGTGGGGACTGCTAATCCTGCACTACCTGTTAACCTTCACACTACCTGGTGCCTTCACTGCTCTGGGTCTGACATCAGTCCTCTTCTAGAACCTAAAAGAACACCTCTGTTGTTGGTGGCCATTGTAAATAGTCCACCTCACGCAGGCAATGACATGGACACCTAGAAGAAGGACCCCCCAAGGAAGTAAACAGAGGGAAGAAAAACTCAACACTGGATGATCATGTGTCCACTTAAGGTAAAGCCCCGTACACAAGGTCGGACTTTTGTCCGACCAAAATCACATCGGAATTTCATCGGAGTAAAAGAGAACATGGGGAGTTAGAGAGTGGTTTTATTTTTTAATCAAGTGCTCATATAGAGGAAGGTGTGTGTGTGTGTGGGGGGGGGGGGGGGGGTTTAAGCATAGAAGAAATTACTGATCTTAAACTTCCTGGAGTGTTCTGGCAAGTCTATCACCCTCCTTATTATTTACTTTAATAGCATTATAGGCAGGTTTAACCTTGCCAACAGTTGAATGGTACCTGTTTTATGCCATCTGGGGCCTTTGGTTAGTTGGATACCTGTCCGGGATTAATGGTTAGGAAAGGCACTTAAGCAAGGCTATGGTGGTTCAGTGCTCCACGTTATCTGTGATTCTTTGAGATTACATTTTTTGTTGTTATAATGAAATGTGTATGTTGTTTATTAAACCAATATGCTTGTGGCCTTTCCCATTCCAACATACATTTCCAAAAGTCCTTATTGGCTCCCTTTGACTAGTTCTTATATCAAGCAGTCCATCCCTATGCTTCTCAGCAGGGGTGTGTGTGATTACAAGTAACCTAATGATTCCATCAGCTGCTATATGGACGTATTTACTGTCAAAGATGGCTACATGTGCCAAAGCACTGTGTAGCTGATGTGAGTTATCATTAAGCTCAAAGGAATAAAAGAACCCTGACTGTGAAGTGGTTATTTGCAACTGGTGTTTAAATATATATATATACATATATTCAGCTTACAGAAACAAGTTAACAGCAGCTGTAGGAGCCAAGCATGAAATATGAAAAGCTGAAATTTCCTTGTGAATGCAAAAGATCTAAAGCAGCAATCATAGAAGTGCACATGTCTCTATTTACCATTTTCTAACTGCCGACTTCACTACCACCTAATGATCATCTGTGCCCTGCAATTGTACAATGACTCTTATCTGTAATGACAAATTTACGACTGGCATGGGGTCACAGGAGTTCACTTGAAAGGTTGCACAACACATGTGGGTAACATCCATTAACAAAACCTGAAATATCTGAACATTATTTTTTGTCAATTGGATGAAAGGGACACATCTGGAAAACACATGTACATTTGTTATGTTATTAGCAAAGAATATGTATAATTTTTCTCTTTTAGCCCCCTGGTTTTCACATGCCTACCATCTGCATGTGTCTTTCACAGGGCCAAGAACATCCAGCAACACTACCCATGAAAATGATTATGTATGTAAAATAGATGTGCCAGTCAGAAACAGCAGTAAACTCTAGGTAAATGTGTTGTAAAATTGTAATAGAACTTAGTGATTGGGATCTGCTCAAAAAAAATGTTTTACCTGCAGTTTCTATTCAACTGTTTAATATCTAATATCAGTCTGTGGGCGGGGCCATTCTCCCAAAAGAGGAATTGAGAATCCTTAAGATTAGTGTTTCTTAAACTGTGGTTTGAAGACCCATCCATCCCAACCAACTCTCTAATCTCTGATGTATGATATACTTTCATTGGTCGTGTGGGCAGCAGGCAGCTGGAGATTTTGTTGCTTTTGTTCCTTACCCCAACTGGGGATATGTATGGTTGATTGAAAGGTGTGGGTCTTTGGACCTACCCTGAAGTTTAGGGGTAGGATTTGTGGCCATTATTTAGCTTCCTTCCTGTGAATAGTCTCTCTACAGGAAAGCCCTCCCACCTAGTACACGTTGGTCGGCTTTGACAGACCACGAGGAGAGGCGGGTGGACCTGAGTGTGCCCTACACCATCACAAGTCTTGCTCCCTGAGAGGGGGGGTCAGGGAAGATTCCTTCTATAAGAAGGAATATAGGGCCAGATCCTCAAAAGAGATACGGCGGAGTAACTGCTGTTACTCCGTCGTATCCCTGGTCCTAACTATGGAACTGATCCACAGACTCAGTTTCCCATAGTTAGGACGAAGATCCGACATGTGTAATTGAATTACACTGTCGGATCTTAAGGATGCAATTCTAGGCCGGCCGCTAGGTGGCGAGGCCATTCCGGCCGGCGTAGAATATGCAAATGACCAGTTACGGCGATCCACGAACGTTCCGACGGGCCCGTCGCTCTAAATCTACGTCGTTTACGTCGAGTTCCGCCGCGTAAAACTAGGGCTAAGCCCTAGTTGTCTTAAGCCATGTTAAGTATGGCCGTCGTTCCCGCGTCGAATTTTAAATTCTACGTCGTTTGCGTAAGACGTCCGTGAATGGCGCTGGACGCCATTTACGTTAACGTCTAAGCAAATGACGTCGGAGCGACGTCAGTTAGCGCAATGCACGTCGGGTAATTTACCCGACGGAGCATGCGCAGTACGTCCGGCGCGGGAGCGCGCCTAATTTAAATGGGACTCGCCCATTTGAATAGGAACGCCTTGCGCCAGACGGATTTAAGTTACAGCGCCGCAAAATTCCAGGTAAGGGCTTTGTGGATCGGCACCTAACTTTAGAATTTTGCGGCGGAGAAACTTAAATCCGAAAAGTTACGTTGCGCCGCGGCTTTGTGGATAACCCCCATAATGCTGCATACACACGACCGTTTTTCATGACGAGAAAAATGCAATTTTTTAAATTGGTCATTAAAAACGATCATGTGTAGGCTCCAGAGCATTTTTCTAGACGAGAAAAATTTTGAATCTGCTCTATTTTTTCTCGTCGTGAAAAATGGTCGTGTGTAGGCTTTAACGACGGAGGAAAAAACGCACATTGCTCAGAAGCAAGTTATGAGAAGGGGAAATTTGCATAATCAAGCCGAAAGGGTGGCGCCATTCGAATGGAACTTCCCCTTTATAGTGCTGTCGTACGTGTTGTACGTCACCGCGCTTTGATCAAGCATTTTTTCCACGATCGTGTGTATGCAAGGCAGGCTTGACAAGAATCACATAAAGAAAAACGTTGTTTTTTTTCATGACATTAAAAACGATTGTATGTACGCAGCATAAGACCTATACTAAGTGCACTTTTTTTTGAGTGTGGACACATACTATTTTTTTTTTTACTTGCTCACTGTGGATAAGTAAGAATTGTATTGTAAGAGAAAACACTAGACATGTGCACACTGAAATATTTTGTTTCAGAATTTTGTTTTCGTCAGAAAATGTATTTAGTTACTGCCGAAATTCGTCTTTATTTATTTTGTTTAGTTGAAAAATGCATTAGTCCTAAAAGCCGAATTAAGGTTAAATCTGTCAATTGAAGGCTTACGGTGTCTGTCGAATGTTCTAAGAATATTCGACGAAGCAGCTAAACTGTACGACGCCGCTATCATACATTTCCGAACGAATGCTCCGCCCACAAGCTATAGTAGAATTCTAATGTTGTATGACTAGTAATATTTATAATTATTAATTATTATTACTAGTCAACCAACATTAGAATTCTTCTATAGCCTATGGGCGAAACATTTGACCATAAATGTCCGCTCACAGCGATTGTATGTTTTTAGCTGCTTCATCGAAACTTCATAATGTCTAATCTTTTCTCTCTATGTCAAATAATCTTGGATTAATAGAGTTAGCTTAGGCACATTCGACCGCAGATTCGATAGACACAGATCACTATTGTCACCGTCATGTGGAATCTTCTATCTATATTGAACTGTTGTCGCAACTAAACGAAAATAAAGCATTTTTTATGACGGATCGTTCAGATTTCGGATTTTGACGTTTATTATTGTTTGTTAAAACGAATGCAAAAATCTCCAAAATTCAGGCGAAAATGCATTCGAATGAAAAAGAATGCACATGTCTAGAAAACACTTCCTCTTTTGAAACAAGCTGAAAGCCTGATATGATTGATACAGGCACCAATCATATTCAGAAAGCACTGTAAGGAAACCAATCATGGACTTGGATGGCCCCAATAGTAAGTTCTATGTTTTGCTGAAACCTTTGTCCACATTGAACTAATAATGTGTTAAAAGTTTATAGTGGAGATACTTGAAGAAAAAGGATGATTGTATTTTTCCTGACTAGTAAAAAAAAGTATTGTTTGCAGATATGGGTGTTAAATTAAATCCGATAAAAGTAAAATAATGGACAAGGAGAAAATAAAGAATTAGAATGCATCTGTGAAGCAGTAAGGGGCTGCAAAACACAGAACCTGATAAAAGCAAAGCTAAGTATATTATTGAACCATGAAAAGCAATAGAAAACTAAGTTACTGAGAGGAAAAAGAAAAAAAGACTACAACCAAGAGTCACATTGTTTAGTTGATCACTTCTACCAGATAGGACGGTGCTCTAGGTATAGGTGGTCTCCCATAATGGATCCAAATGGTCTGTGGAACACATCATTTTGAGAACCAATACTCTAGAGGCGGCATATGATAAAACCTTGCACCAAGGTCCCTAGTTGCCTCATAATAATATAACAGAAACAATATGCACTCTCTTCCTTTGCTATTTCCCTAGGGTCTATACTAGTAAGTATATATTGGATGCCTTAGTTAAAATTATCATTGGACCAGACATGTCCTTGCGTTACAGCCAAAGCTGACGCTATTCAATTACCACTTTCAGGGACATAAGCCATCGGTTTGGCAGGAGTTTGAACATTCATGCAGTGCTGTTCATGGTTTGTCTGCTAACCATATAATGTATATGATATATTAAGGTCTACCATGTGGGCAAGGCCGATTTCCACTTATGACCCCCAAATGGCAGTTTAAAGTGTATCTTTCCATTCCCCATACATGCCAATCTAGTGGTACCGCGATAATCTGCTACATCTACTATTTTAAATGCAAAAATTATTTCCCCAAAATGTGCATCCTAAACCAGCAATGTTACTTATTTCAATGCTAAGTCCTCATTTCCATCTCCGAACCCTCCCCCTAAATCCTGACTTATGGCTCTTGCCCTGCAGTTAGAACTAAAATGTAAATGTCATGAGAAGAGCAGAAGTGTTTAATGTGCAGGCTGTGATTGACAACATAGATTTACCTTCTCTGTGCAGTGCCAGTTGCTGGCACCCAACAGGAGCAAAGTATCAGTTTACTGGCTATGCTTCGGTGAGTTGATGACAAGCACAATAATTCAAATTTGGCAGCAGTTTCCAAAAACATTGGAAGAGAGAAGGGTTACTTTAATTGAGCCACCCTCTGTGACTACAGATTTCTGAAACCACTTTGTTCCAAACATCTCAGATAATATAAAGAATGTGTATTAGATGTGATAAATTATTAATTTTATAAGACTTTTTCTCTCTGAGTTATATATCAATTTTTTTTTAGGTATATCAAACAAAACTAAAGGTATCTATACTCTATAACAAAAAAGTAATATATTGCAGCTTACTAGTGCTTAGGTGTGATGGCTGCCTTATGCCGCAAACACACGATCGGAATTTCCGATGAAAAAAGTCAGACTTTTTCATCGGAAATTCCGATCATGTGTGGGCCCCATCAGACTTTTTTTGGTCGGTATTTAGAAATAGAACATGTTTTATTTTTTTACGATAGGAAATTCCTATGGTCTGTGTGCAACTCCGACGGAGAAAAAACCCACGCATTCTCAGAATCAAGTCGGCGCGTGCTCGGAAGCATTGAACTTTATTTTTCTCGGCTCGTCGTATAGTTTTACGTCACAGCGTTTTGGACGGTCGGAAATTGGTCTGACAATGTGTATGCAAGACAGCTTGAATGTAATTCCGACTAAAAATTCCATCGGATTTTAGGCCATCGGAAATTCCGATTGTGTGTACGGACATTAGTTTCTCTTTTTCAGAAATGTTTCCCTTTCTTTACTTTGATCTACTCTTTTTACCAGGTGATCATGCCAGCAACACTCTTCTTGTCCTAGAGTGACCACGCTCACCTACTGTGCTGTATCTAAAAGGGACTTCTGGATTCTAAGCAGCTTTACTGATGCTATGTGTACATATAAAGCTTATATAGCAATGAATGAGTATGCACGTCTCTAACTGATGCTACTAGGCTAGCCACTGTCTCCTCCATCTTGATTGTCAAGCATCTGGTTTAAGGGTCTTAAGGGTAAGGCATAAGGGTTTATATTACCCTGTGTGCACCCATTATACTTCTAATGAAGTAGATATATTCCTTAAAACGTGTCGAGAACAGCTGATTGTCTTATTTCTAGACATACTGGGGCAGATCCACAGTGAGAGTACGCCGGCGTATCTACTGATACGCCGGCGTACTTTCAAATTTCCTGCGTCGTATCGTTAGTTTGAATCCTCAAACCAAGATACGACGGCATCTGGGTTAGATCCGACAGGCGTACTGCTTCGTACGCCTTCGGATCGTAGATGCAATACTTCGGCGTCCGCTGGGGGGAGTTTGCGTCGTTTTCCGCGTCGGGTATGCAAATGAGCTTTTTCCGACGATCCATGAACGTACGCGCGGCCGTCGCATTCTCTTACGTCGTCTCTAGATGGCTTTTTCCGGCGTACTGTTAAAGCTGCTATTTTGCGGCGTATAGATAGACTTGCCATGTTAAGTATGGCCGTCGTTCCCGCATCGAAATTTTTATTTTTTTATTTTTTGCGTAAGTCGTCCGTGAATAGGGATGGACGTAAGTCACGTCTAATTTAAAAAAATTATGTTGTTGCGATGATTATGCATGGGTCTGCTTGTTTGGGTGAATGTAATAATCTTTCACCTTGTTTCACCTTGTTTTGCCTTTTTTTTTAACTGATAAAACATTGTTGTTTATGAATATTTAGTGTTCGACTCATTTTTTTATGGTCTATTTATCTATATATATATATATCAATATCTATACATCTATCTATCTATTTATATCTATATATCTACAGTATCTATATATATATATATATATATATATATATATATATAAACACATACGATATGTGTGCTCTATCTATATTGATGCTTCTCCCCTGATTTGGATTACAAACATCTCCCCCTCTCATTATTTCCATGACCTAGAGGGAACATGTATTGTCATTCACAAAATATAGCTGAAAACGCTCATATCAGATAGGCTGCAATATAGATTTTTTTTCTTGAATTTATAGTAGATACACCTTAGGCCCCCACCTATTTTGGTTTTCCATAAATCCAGGTCCACAAAAAGATTTATAAAAGTATTATGTCAGATATACAGGTCCTTCCTACCATACGGTATTGTAAGACTCTCTTGTATGAGGTGGTGCTCCCCCAGGGGCAACATAACACATCTCACCTCATGTCATGGACCCTTAATGCCTCCTGCTTTAAGGTTTTGTAAAGAATAACAACTGGAATCTGATGGGGGAACAGCAGAGTTTGATCTATATTAACCCGCTATATCTCTATAAAGGCAAAATAAAAAGAGAAGCTGTACACATGATGCTGATAAGGTGGGGGTGGCACCTGAAATTTTCCCAGAGCTATGAGTGATTCTATAAAGATAATGAAAAGTAATATCCACTATCTGTAGCTTTCAAAAGGCTTCCAGTCAGGAACTCTCCTGTAAACTAGAGAAAAATATTACAACCAAAATCACTTGAATTTTTAACGTTTTCAGTGCTTATAGGCTCCAACACATTTTTTACAGTTGTACCTGCAAAGGCCATCAATATTTTTATTTTATTTTTACTGTGCAGCTTGTATTTGAGATTTAGGGGACCCGTAATCTCCTTTGTCCTTCCTGCATGGCAGATCATATGCTAGCAATCATATCTTAGCTTGGATCAGCCTGATGTCAGTCACACTAGTAAAATTCTGATTAGTTGCTATAAATGTTGTTTCATTGCACGCATTGTGTTTCCTTCCTTTAGATTATTAGAATCAGTCTTCCCATCTTGCCTCCCAGGATGACATCATTGCTGTTCCTTCTTTTAATGAACATCTTTATTGCACATATGGAACATTGTCTCCATTATTTTAGACCAACAAAAACACCATTTAACACGAAACAAGACAAGTGATGTGCTCAAATACGCAGAATGAATTAGCAGTTGACATGAAAATGTCTATGAGGACATCAGGGTCCATTTAAAAAAGGAGAGGCATAGTGGTATTGTCTATAAACAACCATTTGACTTTCTGCAATATGTTTTTTTAAGCGGCACTTGAAAAATGACCATTGGCTCCCATGCACAGCACCTAGTTTTCTTGTTTTATTCAAAAGACTTCAATCTTTAAAGTATGTTTAAATCTAAAAGCAAATATCTAATATATTGCAGTTTACCAGTCCCAAGATGGTGTAGCTGCATTAGTTTTTAGTTTTCAGGCTAATCACATTTCTAACAAGTACATAAATGATCTGCCTATCTTACCAGAAATGCAATGTCCTTGTCAGTACTTTGAGTTTGTAAAGGTAACATTTTTTTCCCCTAAATAGCTTCCTTTACCTTAGTGCAGTCCTCCTTCACTTACCTCATCCTTCGATTTTGCTTTTAAATGTCCTTATTTCTTCTGAGAAATCCTCACTTCCTGTTCTTCTGTCTGTAACTCCACACCGTAATGCAAGGCTTTCTTCCTGGTGTGGAGTGTCATGCTCACCCCCTCCCTTTGAGTACAGGAGAGTCAGGATGCTCTCTACGTTGCAGATAGAGAAAGGAGCTGTGTGTTAGTGGGCGTCCTGACTCTCCTGTAGAACGTTCACTCATTTAGAAACAAGTTTTGTGATTACAGGCTGATTAAAGTGGGAGTTCAAGCAAATTCTAACTAAGGCTAAACCTACTTCCACCCCCATTCTAAGCCTATTCTGTCTAACCCTGTAAAGAAAAGATATGTATACTTCGCTGCACCAGTCCAGTCACTTGATCTCTCCAATGTCTGAAAATGCCTGGGCAAAGGGATCCCCCCGCTATCAGACACTGGGACGCTGCTTCATTTATTGATTCATTCGATTTTTTTTTAATCCCTGCCACTTGATCACCTATCCGTGCCTCTCAGCATGTACAGATAGGAGGCATTCTAATTGGTCAGCACTGTCTCATATACGGCACTGACCAATCAGAATCCATCAAGCCCATGCTGTCAGCGCTGGAGGACAGGAGAGAAAGCCAGGAGCATTTCAAATCCCCGGACTGATAAATCGTTGTCCCGATGCCTGACAGCGGGGGATCGCAGGACTCTGGTACAGCAGGACCAGGGGGATGGGGAGGACTTTAGCCCTTGAGCTTGGTGGCCCCCTCCTGCTTCAGCTCTGATAGTGAGGCTTGGATATATTCCAGGCCTCGCCTTTGGTTGCCGGGACACTCTTGGACGCATGTGCCATATGACTTTCGACTCGCTGCTCGTGGTGTCACACGCCAAGTGGCGTGGGTGGAATAAAAGGTCAGCCAGCAACCATTTTGCTGGAGCCACGAGGAAGCAAACATAAAGATGACACCTACACAGTAAGCTTACAGATTTTCTACTGAATGTTGCTAGAAAAATATAATTTAACGGGTGAAATACTGATCTCAATGGGGGTAATAATCCAAATGCTGGGGTTGCCTTGTTATTGTTGTTACTGATGGTAAACTTAGCTACCCCATTAAAGTTATTATATATATATATATATATATATATATATATATATATATATATATACATATATATATATATTTTTTTTTATTATATGTGTAACAAAATATCATATGAGTCAATAGTTACGACCATATATATTATACATGACTACAGAGAGGTATCCTATAGGTTTTTCATGTTTCTTGGGTCTTGTTTGCTTCTTCAGGACAAGACAACCCCAAACAGGAGCGCATATCATTTCATAAGGTTCTTCCTATTAGCAGCATATGTAAAGTAAGATCAGTATTCGAAAGTCATATTAAAACATGGCCACATGTCATTGTGTGTAGACCAGTGGTGGTCTGTCCATACGGGGCGCAGGGGCGCAGCCCCCCTAATTCTTGCGCCTGGACCCTAGTTTACATACAGGGCGATGGACGCCTGCATTTCAATGATTTTTTTAAATCACATTTTTAGAGCACTGCGCCCTGAGCCAACTCAATTGTGTGACAATAGCAAATTAATATTCGCTATTGTCTTTCTGATTCTCAACCTGGCCAATCAGGAAGCGGGTTCACATATGGTTATTACATTTTAGATATTTTCCTATGTTTTCGTTATTTCGATATTTTCCTATGTGTTGATATGCTTGACAACTTCAATTTGTGTATATAGAGTTGTCTTCCTTGTATTCTGGAGTTGTTTAATTTTTCAACACACTAGGGATATGTATTAGAGGATCCCCAATCTATGATAAATGTAGGGAATATAATTTTTGTTACAGCATGAAAAGAACTCAAACAAGTGTCAACTTTTAAAAGTGGAAAATGTAATTAATAAATGTAAATAGCAAAATTATACAGAAAATCATGGCAACCAAATGTATACTGTCTTCTCATCTGTCTAGTGAAGGCAGATTGCTGAATGTAGATTTTGAATTTGATGCCATGGTTGTTCACACCATGTTATCAATTCGCCCACAACAGTTTTACATCAGCGAAACTGAGCAAAAACATTGTTACATTCAGCAACAGTATTAATAAATTGCAAGTTCTGCAGTTTGGGCATATACTGTATTTAATTTAGCTTTTTTATGGTACTGCATAAAAATGGAAAACAAAACGGCTTTAGACACAGACAAAACAAAGATGCTTTAGACACGGAGACTATTTGAAATGTGAACAAAAAAGAAAAAAAATTAACAACTTACAAAACACATAAACTACAATGGAAACTGTGGCAAATTAGGGCACATTTACTTTAAAAGCTGTGTCAGTCATTTAAATCACTGTGGATGTTAGAATGAATTATGACTCCCAGTTGAGCATGCTAAGTTTTATCCTTCTTAAGGAGCTGCAGTCTATGGTTGCTACAGTTGGGAAATAAGGCCATCTATACGTGTCACATGATTGTCACCTGATAAGGACAATTATAATCAAATTGGCAAATGGTTGTTATTTTTCCTTTTGAAATAGGGCCACAACCAACAATGCCAATCATTGCATAAACTAGAGCATATAGCTGAAATGCTTGTGCATCTTTTTAGAAAGTGAAGCAGGCCATAACCTAGTAAAAAAAAATGTTTTTTTTTTGTCTTTTGACCACAAGGAGGAGGATGAAAATTTATTGGGGAAAAAACAAATTTTCAACAATAAATTAGTTTTTTGCTCAGAAAATTACATTTTCTACAAAATTGAAAGTTAAGTGCAAAAATAATTGTTTTAAGTACTTTTGAATGACATTTGTCAAGTCATCAAATGTAATGAGCGTTTCTATATAGATGTTTGTATAAATGTTCATACAAATGTTCCTTCAAATACCTTCTAGTGTATGGTCAGCTTTAAAGTGATGGAATCTAGCCTTATCTATCCTATAATGATTCAGTGGATTGCAAAGTCCGATAGAATTGTGACACAATCGGCTTTTTCAGAAAAAAAACAAAACACTTCCCGAACAGTCTGGGGTCTGGGGGGAAGTCCAGAGGCCTGACAAGAGTCTTCATGATTCTGTAGTAAGCCAGGGTTATAGTGCAATTGGTCAAAGCTTGCACCTGCCTGTCATTTCACAAAGAAGGATGCACGTGTACTGTAGGCAGTTTCTTTCTGATAGGACTGTATCAGTACAATTGCTGAAAATAGTGTGCCTTCTCTGTGCCTATTGCAGTGCTTTTCAATGTCAATCAAAGTAATGGCCCAAAGATGCTACCTTCCCTGGAGCATTATTTGGTGATAAGGAAAAAAATCCCTGAATCCATATATGTGTTCTTTGTTTAATATTTGAGTTATCCATTTACATTTTGGACAATGCAATTGATTTTTGAACAACAAATTTAGACAAGAAAAAAAAAATCAATCGGTTCTTAAAAGTCAACATCAAAATATGGTGTAATAGTGGAAAAAGTGAATGTGGTATAGGGGCCACGTTTGTCACTGTATAGTGTTCATACTGGAGACTAATTTTCAGATTACAGAAAAAAACTATGACATGATGTACATGGTGTGATAGATTTATTTATATGTATTCATATAACCATGTTGGGGCTTTTTTCATAATAATGGGAAGCATTGGTAAAACCTGGAACAGACAAGTAGTTTTAATGGCCATAACAACTCTCCTAGTGTTAGTTTTAGATTCTATAGCCCACACTGGAAACATTCAGATTGATTGCTTTGGTCCTGCTTAGATTCTAAATTCTGATTGATTGCTTTGGACAATACTGTCACATTTTTCCACTAAAATATATGTTCCATAGCATCCAAGGACTTTGTGATCAGTTGCGTGATTCTGAATTGTGAACTGTTACTTTGGACAATGCCTTAACTTTCTTTATCACTATCAGATATGTTTCCTATCACATAAGGAGACTCTGTCTTTTTAAAGAGTGTATGGAAAATTAAAGGAATTTTGTGGATGTTGTTTTCTAAGCATGTTTTAGAAATGTCTCTTTCCATTGGGAATGTCCAGTATCCTATAAAGACTATCGAACACTCTACTATGATTTGCCATGTTGCATTTTAATCTCTGCATAGCTACAGTGTAATTGGGCAACATGGTTGTGATAGCTGTGTCAGCTTTACCAAGTTATCAAAGAAGCCCCACTGTGTTATATATACATATGTTCATGATACACTGTCACAGCTATGATATAAGTCTGAACTACCAATAGGATATTTTATAAAATGACCACAAAATGTACTTGATTCAGATGAAGCAAAAAAAAGACCCCTTGTACAGTGAAGACCAGGGCACTTCCACTTATAAAGAGGCAGTGTTAAACCTTAAAGGACCTTATATCATTTTCATGAACTATAAGATACCTTATAGTTTAGCACCATGGATTATGCTGTTCAACACCGTTTGCTTTGATTATTTTGCACAACCGATGTCCTCATTACATTCACGTTTATTACTAAAATCCAATTATATATATATATGACTGACAGCTTCAGTAACCACCATTGAATGTGATCAAACAAACTCTTTACCTAGTTACCACTGTACCAGGTGAAGAACACCGAAAACATGCACAAAAGTCAAAATTTTCTACACAACGGAGTATTCACAATTATTTTTTACCTTTTGGGCCTGAGGGAGCTGAAAAAAAAACAAAAACAACAAAACAAAATTCATTTAGAGTAACTAAATGTCTTTCAAAGTATTCTCATGTCCTCTGTTTTTATGTGATAGATTTTGATGCTGAGTAAAAACATTCATCGCACAGGCAGCCATTTTGAATCAAAACTCTACAGACTGTAGGAAATAAATTCATTATTGATCAAGGATGTCACTGAGACATAAAATTTAAATATTGAAGTAGGCAAAAATGCCATTAGCTGCTAGATTTTTGGTTTCCTTCTCAAAGTTCATCAGTTCTGTGCACAAAATGGCTTCCACAGCGTTGAGGAAATAAAGTAGACTCTGCTATAAGTCAGTTCAGTACAACCATCCCTTCGGTATACAGCATTTTTAATGTCTTGCTTGTAGAGACTCTTTATGAATTTCTATATTTGGCAAATAAGTACAACGTAGACACGTCATTTTGTGTCTAGGTAAAAAAAAAATTGAAATAGTTTTAGGTAACAGTAGTCAGCTGTAGCAATGGTTCCTCAATACCAAGAAAAATCACTTGAACAGTTCCAGTTAGGCACAATGTATACTTAAAAAGCTTGAGCTAGGTATAATGGAAGAAGATGTGTAATAATAATAAATACATTATAAAAATAATAAAAATTGTATTTCAAAGTCCAGGCCTTTTAATCTAAGGTTTTCCAAACTGCTGTAATTAGTCTTTAAAGCTTAAGGCAAACTGTTAAATACAGAGATGAAATACATATAAGAGAGCATTTTATCCAGCCAAAGGATTTGTAGTTCTTATTATCCAGTTCTGAGATTAATTTTGTTTTGCCACAAATCACAACCCAGCAGGGTAGGGGAGGGGACCTGTTTTTTGTGTGTGCAGCTTCACTTTTACTTACAAGTCTCCTTCCCAGTCTGTTATTCCACCATTTCACCTGACACTGTGCTTCTGTGGCTGTCAGCCTGTAATTCTTGTAGCCAGCAGGGTGATACTAACTGCAGGACTAGTTACAAACCTTGAAAAAAATCCATTCATGCTGACACAAATAAGATATAGACGACCCGAAGAAGGGGGCACCCTAGGACCACCAAAACAAGATGCCAATTTTTATGGGTTTTTGATTGAATAAAAATGAAAATGTACCTATACTATTTCTGAACTATTGACTGTAATTCTCTTACACCTTGACTTACCAGTATTTATGATGGTCCTCCATTTGCAGCCTAGATCAAAACCCTAAAAATCTTTCATAAATGAATTTACTATATTTTAAAAAAAAAAATGGAAGTGCTGTGACAAACTATACAAAACCTCAAAAAAAAAAAATTAAAACATTTGCAATACATTAAATTAAGTCTATTTGTCACTGTGCTAAAAATAGTGCATAAGATGCCTGAGATTTCTCGATCAATCAAACCTTAAAGTTAAAAATCACATCAGTGCCTTTGAGACAGCAGCTCACTATATGATGTTGACCCATTGAAGTAGGAAGGTCAAATTGTGCTCCATATAATATCCTCAGATCAACTTTAACATTATTATCAGGGTAAAGATTTACAATTATGTTAGCTTTCAATCAATAGGTATCCATATATCACTTCCTTGCTGGGAAATATTCTGCATATAGAACCAAAGGTAAGATCAAAGCAAACTCCAATGGTGAAAGACTATTAGATTTCTTAGTACATAGAAGGAAGCCAAAAAAAAAAAACATATTTCTGGTGCATACACAGCACAGAAGCATGCAATACAAATTATTATGGAAGAGAGTGTGGCAATGATACATCTAAGGCCTCGTACACACTACCGAACATGTCTGCTGAAACTGGTCCGCGGACCAGTTTCAGCAGACATGTTCGGTCGTGTGTACGGCCGACCGGACAATTTTCCGGCGGATCGGACAGGTTTCCAGCGGACGAATGTTTCTTAGCATGCTAAGAAACATGTCCGCTGAAAGCCTGTCCGTCGGACATGTTCGGTCGTCTGTGTGACTTACCGGCCGAAAGCCCTCGCATGCGTCTAAGTGATTTGACGCATGCGTGGAAGCATTGACCTTCCAGGGTCGCGCACGTCGCCGTGTCATTGTCGCGGCGATGCCGCGGCCACGTCACCACGTATCCTGTCCGCGCGGATTTCGGTTTGATGGTGTGTACAACCATCAGACCGAAATCTCCGAGCGGACATGTCCCCTCGTGTGTACGAGGCCTAACAGAAGCTGGTACAACCAGCCAGAAGCATTTGCGTTGTGAATGTGATGACACAATCTGATCCCACCTTATACATTTTGTTAATTGACTTATTTAGGGGTTTAGGGATCCATCCATGTGATCGTGATTGCATAAAGAAAATATGCCTTGTGATATAACACCACCCACAATGAGCTAATGCCAGTATGCATTAAAACACCTTTTAACACTATACCTCAACAATAAAAAAATTTATGGAAGTGAGCATAAAAAATACTTACTGTATATCACAATGGATTATTAAAAATTACCATGAATAATTTCATACACAAATAGATGTTTTTTACAGATTACTAATAAAAGGATTAACACTTAAATCAATATTCAAACCATTGTGAGATGGATCTGGTCATATTCCTACCTCCCCAGATTTTTTCGACTCTATCAGTATAGTTTTAGGGTCGCAACCATTAAACTAAAGTGTCTACCGATGTATTGATATCTGCACGGTCATTCAATTATGTGAAATAAGTAGTAACACATCAAATAAAATGTCTTATTTGAAAACTATAGCAATTTGCATAGGATGTAAAATGTGTTTGTTTGCTAGCAGGTTTACATAATCTACCAGCTAAGCATCTTCTGTAAGCAAAGAAAAAACCTTTGCCCTGAAAAAAATAAAAACCCATGGTGAAAAGGAGGATTTGCGACTTTAAGAGCCACTCTATTATGGAATGAAAAAGCTTTCCTCTACACCATTTGTCTGGCAAATGTGGTCTTAATATTACACCTCTTTTCAGAATGTGCCAGTGTTTCGTTACATTCTTTTTTTTTAAGTGCCAATTATATTATTTCTTAATATAATTAATCGCCTTGCCATAGAATTCATTTATTGTCTATGTATCTTCCCCAAAAAATCTATTCCAAGGGGATACACTGATAGAAATGCTATTTTTCCCCAATTGACAAATTCGCTAATACAGCTGCATATTTTGCACCCATTGTAGCCCCTGTAAAGTATATGTACTGTAAACTCTCACGCTGTTAAAAAACCATTCAGTTTAAAATGGGAACAAAAGGAAAAAAATGTGTGTATACATATCAAAAACATTATAGATACTTTTGTATTCCACCTAGTAAGTGATCACATAGTTTCTGTTCTCAGCTGCATAAGGAGCTCAAAGAGCTGGGGGAGCAGTGAATAACTGTGCAGGGGGGGGGGGGTGTTCAGCAGAAGCCTGATCACTGGAGAACAGCAGGCTGAGTTTCCAGCACAGAGAACTGACCACGCTGTGCTCTCATGCCTAGTGCAGCTTTTAATAGTAAAGCAGTAGTAAATAGTAAAGCAGAAGGACTGCCAGGAACACCAGGCATTTCACACAAAGGAAGCAATACAAAAAGAACAGGATACTTTTTCAACAAGTACATGGTACAGCAGATACACATCAGGAATATGACAATTTTGGTTGACATATTCTTTAAATCAAAATAATTATGACTTAGAGAGAAAACTGTTTAAAATGTAATACTGCCTATATTTCCATAAAACAATATTATTTAGATGTCAAAAAGGTTTGCATGTCAGAAAAATCTTTGTCTCTCACATGTGTATACGTCGCCTCAGATTCCCTTATAATTTCTTATTCCTTGTGATATCTCTCTTGCTGCTATTCAGACTCCCCTGTGTAATTCCACAGTGCAAATAATTAATAAACAACTCAAATGGAGTGCCAGGTGCTATAAAAACGTCCCTGGGGGCGTCATTTTATACTTTTTGTGGACTGAAATTACAATAAAAGGGGTTGCACTATGATCCTGCTGTTTTTGGTTTTACTATTACCTATGGGGATCCATGCAGTAAGATAGCAGAACACTGGTCTTACCATCACTTATGCTTAGGACTCCAAACTAGCGTTACTTTACCCACTTCATATTGGGTCTAGGGATCTGGTGTGTAATATCTGCACATGGGCACATGGTGTGGGCACACATGGAAGAGCACTGAGTGGAGACAGGCAGTTTCACCTGCATAGAGTACGTAGAGCACTTTGGAAAGAGTTGTTTTTTTCATATAAGGTCTCTATAGCGGGACTATTCCTAGCTCATGCACAGTTTATGGATGTATTACAATATAGTTTATGCACATTAACTAATATTAGTTTCACGTGAGATCACACTGTTTGTTGCATATTTGTAAATGGGGTATTTACAGCTTATGGTGGGAAGGCTCATTTTTATTATGTACCCAGCACTTAGGGCACGTTTTTTTTTTTTTTATAGCACCTAACGCTCCATTTGAGTTGTTTATTAGGAAAAGTATCTTGCATTCTGGAAATTGCTAGTACAATTTGGTGGATTGAAGTCATGACAAAAATCTAACATTTTCAGATTTTCAAGAGGTAATGTTGTGCAGTACAACACTACAATAGCCCCCCTCACTTTTCCAATTTCTATAGTACATTTTTGTGGTTGATCCCATCAATTTTCAGTTCATAATTGCATGAGGCAAGAGTCATTTACACAGATGCAGCTCAAGCTAAAGTACAGATGTTAAAAAGCAATAACTAGATATGTGATTGTGTATCTTAGTTTTATTCCGCACTCTCATTCTGGAGTTAATTACCCATCAGAATGTTCACCAGAATTTCCCAAGAAACTATACTTTTTGATTTAAAACAGAATTCCAATGTAATGCTGTTTTTGACCAAAACATATTTTTTCACCAAAAGGATCTAACACATTATTATAACATATATTTTGATATTTAAAAAAATCTGACAACAGGCATTATAATCAATAAAATGCAGCTATTTTATAAGATTCTCAAAAAAAATAGAATTTTTAAAAGAAATGATAATAGTTTGGGGAAAATTGTATTTTAAAAATATATATATATATATTTTAAATGAATATTTTTCATTTTTAATAAACTTTTGCTTTCTGACATTCACTACACTGAATCATCTTTAATCCTAAGCCACCATTAAAATTGGCACTAAAATAAACAAACCGTTATGGCTGGGCTCAGCCCTTCCTTCTCAGAGCTCTGTGCTCAGCTGTAAGTTACAGTAATTGCCAATATTCTTCATTCCGTAGTGAATCACCTGTTTTTAATTTCCTGCTCGTTAGCTAGCCATACTGGTTATTTAAACTGCCTGCATCAGATTTGCTGTGGCCTTCGTGTTTTCCTGTTAAAGACTTTTGCCTGGCTGACTTCCCTTCTAGTTCCTGATCCTGTTTTCTGCCTCTGCTACGCTGATCTCTGGATTCCTGCTTTACTGGCTTCCGACTACCCGCTCTCATTACCGAACCCTGGCTATGTTTTGACTATGTTTGCTCTGTTTGTACCATTTTACCATTGTATTAAAAATTTAGATTTTTTACTGCACTTCTGTCTCAGTCTCATTCATGGTTCCTGACACAAATAAAAAAAAAAAAAAAACACCCAAACATTTAAAATAAAATTGCTGTAAAATTAAAAGTAGCTTGGCAAATTGTATATATGCAACTGTAGGTGAGGGATAAAAGAGGGGGTGACCTTACCAGCCACGAATATGGCATATAGGCACAATGGGCCATATCCACAAAAGAGATACTCCGGCGTAAGCCGTCGTATCTCTGGTTCTAACTTTGGAACTGATCCTCAGAAGCAGTTTTCCTAAGTTAGGCAGAAGATCCGACATCTGTAAGGGACTTACACTGCCGGATCTTAGGATGCAGTACCGCATCCGCCACTGGGGGCATTTCGAGTCGAAATGCCTCTGTTAGTATGCAAATTAGCACTTAGGGCGATCCTCAAAGCTTTTGTACCTAGTTTTTTCGCCGTAAGTGTTAGTTTGCCTGGTGTAAAATTAGGGCTGGTTCTACAAAGTGTAAAGTTAGTCACACCTTGTAAAGGCCCATTCAAGCGACGGCATTTGGTATGCATTCCCGAGGGAGAACTCCATGCCAATTTTTAATGAAAAAAACGGCATGGGTTCCCCCTCAGGAGCATACCAGGCCCTTAGGTCTGTTATGGGTTGTAAGGAGACCCCCCTCCGCCGCAAAATTGACGTAGGGGGTCCCCCTACAATCCATACCAGACCCGTATCCAAAGCACGCTACCCGGCCAGCCAGGAAGGGAGTGGGGACGAGCGAGCGCCCCCCCCCCTCCTGAGCCGTGCCAGGCCGCATGCCCTCAACATGGGGGGGTTGGGTGCTCTGGGGCAGGGGGGCGCACTGCGGGCCCCCCCACCCCAGAGCACCCTGTCCCCATGTTGATGAGGACAGGACCTCTTCCCGACAACCCTTGCCATTGGTTGTCGGGGTCTGCGGGCGGAGGCTTATCGGAATCTGGGAGTCCCCTTTAATAAGGGGGCCCCCAGATACCGGCCCCCCACCCTAAGTGAATGGATATGGGGTACATCGTACCCCTATCCATTCACCTGTAGGCAAAAAGTAAAAGTTAATAAACACACAACACAAGGCTTTTTAAAATATTTTATTATTCTGCTCCGGACGCCCCCCCTGTCTTCGTTATTAGCTCTTTTACCAGGGGGGGCTTCTTCTTCCACTCTCCGGGGGTCTTCTCCGCTCTCCGGGGGTCTTCTCCGCTCTCCGGGGGGGGCTTCTCCGGACTCCGGGGGGCTTCTTCCATCTTCTCCCCTCTTCCGCTCTTGACTCGGCGAACCCCGGTTCTTCTGCAGCTCTCCGGTGCCTTCTTCTTCAGCGCTGGCTGCCTGCTATGTTTGTGTGTTAGCTCGATTTCAAACAGGCAGCCGGCGCGGTCTTCTGTGACGTCAGGGTCTTCTGGTCTTCTGTTCTTCCTATGTTGCCTCGTCGCCTGTTGTCGCTGTAATGATGGAAGCGCGCCTTGCATCACATTTATATAGGCATCACCGTCCCATCATGCTCCGGTAGGTACCCACGTGGTGGGTGCACGTGGGTAGGCACCCACCACGTGGGTACCTGCCGGAGCATGATGGGACGGTGATGCCTATATAAATGTGATGCAAGGCGCGCTTCCATCATTACAGCGACAACAGGCGACGAGGCAACATAGGAAGAACAGAAGACCAGAAGACCCTGACGTCACAGAAGACCGCGCCGGCTGCCTGTTTGAAATCGAGCTAACACACAAACATAGCAGGCAGCCAGCGCTGAAGAAGAAGGCACCGGAGAGCTGCAGAAGAACCGGGGTTCGCCGAGTCAAGAGCGGAAGAGGGGAGAAGATGGAAGAAGCCCCCCGGAGTCCGGAGAAGCCCCCCCCGGAGAGCGGAACACCCCCGGAGAGCGGAGAAGACCCCCGGAGAGCGGAAGAAGAAGCCCCCCTGGTAATTGAGCTAATAACGAAGACAGGGGGGGCGTCCGGAGCAGAATAATAAAATATTTTAAAAAGCCTTGTGTTGTGTGTTTATTAACTTTTACTTTTTGCCTACAGGTGAATGGATAGGGGTACGATGTACCCCATATCCATTCACTTAGGGTGGGGGGCCGGTATCTGGGGGCCCCCTTATTAAAGGGGACTCCCAGATTCCGATAAGCCTCCGCCCGCAGACCCCGACAACCAATGGCAAGGGTTGTCGGGAAGAGGTCCTGTCCTCATCAACATGGGGACAGGGTGCTCTGGGGTGGGGGGGCCCGCAGTGCGCCCCCCTGCCCCAGAGCACCCAACCCCCCCATGTTGAGGGCATGCGGCCTGGCACGGCTCAGGAGGGGGGGGGGCGCTCGCTCGTCCCCACTCCCTTCCTGGCTGGCCGGGTAGCGTGCTTTGGATACGGGTCTGGTATGGATTGTAGGGGGACCCCCTACGTCAATTTTGCGGCGGAGGGGGGTCTCCTTACAACCCATAACAGACCTAAGGGCCTGGTATGCTCCTGAGGGGGAACCCATGCCGTTTTTTTCATTGAAAATTGGCATGGAGTTCTCCCTCAGGAATGCATGCCGAGCGACGCTGTCATTTTTTTTTATAATTATTTGTTTTCCCGGCGCGTCTTTTTTTCACCCGTCGTAACTTTAGTGTCCCGTCGCAATCCACAAAGCCGCCCGGCGTCAATTACGTTCGCGCGATGCACGTCGGGAAAATGACGTCACACGCATGCGCAGTACGGCCGGCGCGGGAGCGCGCCTCATTTAAATTGTAAACGCCCCCCGGAGAGGAGAAACGCCTTACGACGGCGGCACTTAACTTACACTGCTTGAAATTTTTACGTAAGTGCTTTGAGGATCAGGCACTTAGGTAAAAACTTTAAGTCAGTGTAACTTAACTGCTGAAAGTTAAGTTACGCCGCCTGGCTGAGGATTTGGCCCAATATGTGTACACAAATGCTTCAGAAAACAGTTCCAGAAAAGACAAACCCAGCACCATACAAACTTCAAAAACATGTCAAACTCCTCTTTGAAAACACAGGCAGTAGATGGCAAAAAAGGGCAAATTGGGCATGTTGCACCTGATGCCATTTGTTAGACACCATTGATAGTAAACCTCTTTTTTCGTTTTTAGGCTTAGATACACTTTAAAAGGTGAAAAAAATAGATTTGTAAAAATAAGAGTACAACCCAGACATGCCACTATTACTAAGCCGTCATTTAATGTTAGTTTAAACTGACAGTCACACATTGCAGTATACTAAAGCATGCCTATGTTGTTAGACATTTAATAATATTTCTCACTGTACACATAGCCAACTTGTTGCACAATTGAATTTGCAGGCGGGTGGAACGAGATTGTTTGATCCAATCACTCTAATACATCAGGTAAAGACTGAGTTTGTCTCCACAGCACACAAAAAACTTGTTTGCGAGTACCAATTTCTGAAACCAAGCAGAACAAGACTCCAGCTTACACTGTGCCCCAGGCCATTTAAAAATGTATTAAAGTACTGTCTTTCCGGACTACAAATACACTTGCACTCCCAGCTTTGCTTAATATAATATAAAATGGTTTGTGCACATTTTCTTAAAAAAACTCCAACTTTGCTATCAGCTATAAAATAATTTTAGCCTGTGTAAATCTGGCTGAAATAGTAGAATTTCATGTCTAATGTTTTTTTTACAGAAATTCTTAAAAAACTTTCACAGAGTATTCAAGCTTACCGTCATTGGGTCAAAAAATGTTATTTGAAAGCCACATTCACAGCAAATGTGTATTACTAACTAGAACTCGCACTAGATGGAATAGTGAATAACAAATACAAAAATAGACTGCAGCAGCTATTACAAAATATAACAGTATGGGAATGTGCTTTGTAAATTATTGACCGTGACAATTTACAAAAATGTTATACATATAATAAAGTGCTAAGTGCTCCAAAAGTGCTTTGTGGTTAAGATAGGATTTTCAAGTACCACACTCCCCTTTTGCGACCCCACTCACCAGAGTTAATGGACCCTCAGCTTTGCAGTCTAGGGGTCAATAGGACTGTGATCTGATGTATAAAACCTGGACTCTCAGAGAAGCTTCCATGCAGATATTCATGTGGGTGGACCAAGGAAGATCATTCATAATGGAAAACAAAATATAAAAAAGCCAATAGTAAAGTACTGCCGGTACTGAATTCAATGTGCAATCAAACAAACGTCAATCACGAGATGGCTCTATGAAACAGGCATCAGTAAGTTCTGGGTTTGCCGCTGTACTGCACACGTTCCACGGATACCGGAAGTTGCGTCACTGGTTAGTGAAATCGGAAATAGACGTATGAATAATCTTCCTCGGTCCATCCAAATGAATATCTGCATGGAAGCTTGAGAGTCCAGGTTTTCCTATTGACCCCTAGACTACAAAGCTGAGAGCCCATTACCTCTGTTGAGTGGGCTCGCAAGAGGTGAGTGTGGCACTTAAAAATCCTATCTTGAAAGACAAAGCACTTTTGGAGCACTTAGCACTTTATTTATTATATGTATAGAATTTGGTAAATTGTCAATAATTTACAAAGCACATTGTCTCATTCACAGCAAAGCCAGCCACACATGGATCAAAATATGGTGGTTCAGTATGTAACGGATGAATTTCGATCCATGTTGATCTACCAACTGACTTGTGTACGCCTGTCGAGTTTTTCTCCAACAATCAGTGCCGTCGGCTATAGCCGGCAACACTAATCATTGTTTTGCCAGCGGGGAAGGCTCCTTGCCAGCAGAATAAATAGCACAGCGGGAGTGATTTAATTTTCTTTGTTTTTTTTTTTTATGATTTTGGTTTTCTTTTGAATATTGTTATTTTTTAAAAATGTGTAAGATACAATAAAAGTAGCAAAGACAATATACAATAACGCCATTCACTCATCAATAAGGACAAAATGAATCATGATTCAGTTTTCTTATGGTTAGTGGGGTCAAATCAAGGATTACGTTTGGCCATAATGACCATAGTAAGAAAACTCAAAAGATCAGGATGGAAAATATTTCTCCAATGAATGAAGTACTAAGGCAGGCCATACATTAATCATTTTTTTTGTACAACCAGCTGATTAAAAGAAAATTATCTGATCCCCTTATTCAATGTAGAAGGGGGATTGGGATTTTATTTTTCCTTCAATCTGCCAAAGATTAATGAATGGCCTGCCTTAGTACTTCATTCACCGGAGAAAAAGTTTCCATCCAGGACCTTCAAATTTTCGTGTCACCATGGTCAAAAGCGATCCTCGATTTGACCCGACTAACCATTTGAAAATTGAACAAACATTCTGAAAGTGAACATGTTTTAATTAAATTCTACTAGTGTATGACCAGCTTATTTCAATCACTTGCTGTTTAGATCTATTCAGAGATTACAGTGAACATAGCTGATTGATTAGGAGGAAAGACATCCCCCTTGACTACTAGGTGATATGGAGCAATATAGATTTTCACTTAGACAGAAGCAGCCATAATGTGAGCAATTAGAGCTAAGGTTTCCTAATTTCTAATTTCTGCACGCACTACTAACACAGTGAGGTTGATTAACTAAAGGAAAATATACTGTGCACTGCAGACATCTCAAGTCAAGCGCCTTGCGATCTCCCGGGAAGATCGGTGCAGTGGGGAACAGCTGTGAAGACCGACTCTGTCCCCAAAGACATCTTTGCAAACAGATTCCGCTCCCAGCATCCCCTACAACACTAAACAATCTAGAGCAAGGGTTTCTTCTCTGCAGCATGCTGGTAGGGGATGGGTTTTCCTACACTAAATAAAAAACTGTAAGGGCCCTTTCACACGGGCGGACTGGTCAGTTTTTTAGGCGTACCTGAACAAGCGCTCCGTGCACCTCTATGGAGCCACAGATGTCAGCGGTGACATGCCCGCTGACATCCGACCTACTCTGATCCGCCAAAAGTGTGACGGAGGAAAACCCTACTTTTCTATCTGTCTGGTGGATCGCATGACAACGCACTCTATGGTCCATCGTCATCCAATCCCCCATAGGGGAGAGTGGCGCTCTGATAGGTCGGTCCCTGCACAGTATGCAGAGACAGACCTGTCATCTGCCTTCTCAGCGGGGATCGACAGAGCGATCCCCGCTGAGCAAAGCAGAGCCAGCACATGGACAGCCCCGTGTGAAAGGGCCCTAAAGCCCTGTACACACGATCGGTCCATCCGATGAGAACGGTCTGATGGACCGCTTTCATCGGTTAACCGATGAACCTGACTGATGGTCCGTCGCGCCTACACACCATCGGTTAAAAAAATGATCGTGTCAGAACGCGGTGACATAAAACACAACGACGTGCTGAAAAAAATTAAGTTCAATGCTTCCAAGCATGCGTTGACTTGATTATGAGCATGCATGGATTTTTAACCGATGGACTTGCCTACAAACGATCGTTTTTTTTTCTATCTGTTAGGTATCCATCGGTTAAATTTAAAACAATATTGCTTTTTTTTGGATAAATAACCAATGGGGCCCACACACGATAGTTTTGGTCCGATGAAAACGGTCCATCAGGCCGTTCTCATCGGTTTGACCGATCGTGTGTACGCGGCATAAGACTTGTAAGTACACCTGGGATGTTTTAGCTGATTTAAACCAAAAGATTTGTTGAGCTTTAATGTACGACAATATTGTCATACATGTTGCTTTCCTGAGGCACTCTGATGTCAGTGCATACATACTGATTGTGATTGTGGCTGAGATCTATATATAATCACTGATTTATACACGTCTTGCGACATGTGCTCTCAAAGTCAGAGCGTATGCCGTACCAGTGAGTACGGTCCGTACCGAGAGAAAATATAATGAAAGATAGTGCAGGGCCAGCGTGACAGTGTAAGAAGGGGAAGTAACTATGGGGTTAAGAATTGGAGGTGGAGAATAGGGGAGAGGTGGATTTGTTGTAACAACAGGATGAGGAGGGGATTGTGGTAGTTAGTTAAGGTATAGGTGGGGTCTCCTGGACAGCAGAGGAGGGACATGTGACAAGCAGGCAGTTTCCCACCCTCCTGTTTTTTGTTTTGTTTGGTTGGTTTGCTTTATCTCTTTGGTGGAGCAAAGGAATACGGTAATGGTTGCACTGCAGGTGTGGGTTGTCTCTGAGCTGGTGTGTCACGGCTGGAGGCCTGGTATGGTAAAAGGTGCGGCAGTGTTACAAGTGGAACAAGTTGGAATTCTGGGTGCCATCATAAGACCGACAGGCTGATAAGTTGTTTTTGTTAATAAAAAGGCTGATATGGCCATTTGTACTTCAATTCATGTGTGGTCTTGTTAATTTAGTTAATAGCAAGGGGGGTGATGAGTACTCATGTTCGGGCAGACACAAAACAAGGCAGGACATCTTATCTACACTGGTCATGAACAGGGCTGATGCTTGCTGCAGTTCTACCGTGTCCTGCATTCCTTCTCATAACCTCCTATTGGTTGGTATCCAAAATCTCAGGCTATTCACTCTGAAGTCGTTGTTTTAATCGAAGCAAGTATTGAAATAGAATCCTTGCCAGCTAATTCACTAACTTTACCTTTCATGAACTCTTATGCTCAAATAAGTTTATCAAGTCATGCAGAGTACATGGCCACATCTCACACAACTGGTAGTCATTTTGATTCAGTGAATTCCAGTGATAAACGTTGGTGGATTTATTGATTACTCAAAGTTGCATAGAGATAAATAGACTATTGTTTCATTCTTTATTTTACGTTTATGAATTGTTATTATGTCTGTATAAACATTGTTTTAGTAATTTCTTATCATTGCATTTGATAGATGGTACACAAGTGCTGGTAAAATTAAGTAAACACAACTGTTGTTTATCATGGTCCTTCTTGTTCTAAGAAAAACTGTGTGGCCCTTTAACCGCTTGTCGACCGCCGCACGACTATTTACGTCGGCAGAATGGCACGGCTGCGCAAAGGGACGTACCTGTACGTCTTCTTTAAATCGCGGCATAGTGGGCGCGCGCCCACTGCGTGCTCTGTGAATGTGACTGCGAGTCACGCAGACTCAATGTCCACCGGGTGCCCACGGTCGCGTCACAGAGCTGCAGAACGGGGAGATCTACATGTAAACAAGGCATTTCCCTGTTCTGCCTAGTGACAGGATAGTGATCTACTACTCCCTGTCATCGGGAGCAGTGATCTCTGTCATGTCACTTGTAGACCATCCCCCCATAGTTAGAATCACTCATTAGACACACTTAACCCCTTTATCGCCCCTAGTGTTTAACCCCTTCCCTGCCAGTGTCATTTTTATTGCAATTATCGCTGTATAAATGACAATGGTCCCAAAATAGCGTCAAAAGTGTCCGATGTGTCCGCCATAATGTCGCAATCACGATAACAATTGCTGCCATTACTAATAGAAATTAATTCATTAAAAAAATGCCATAAGACTATCCCCTATTTTGTAGACGCTATAACTTTTGCGCAAACCAATCAATATACTATTGCGATTTTTTCTACCAAAAATATGTAGAAGAATATATATCGGCCTAAATTGAGGAAAATAAATGTTTTTTTTTTTATATATATTTTTTGGGGATATTTATTATAGCAAAAAGTAAAAAATATTGTTTTTTTTTCAAAATTGATGCTCTTTTTTTGTTTATAGCGCAAAAAATATAAACCGCAGAGGTGATCAAATACCACCAAAAGAAAGCTCTATTTGTGGCAAAAAAAGGACATCAATTTTGTGTGGGTGCAACGTTGCACGACCGCACAATTGTCAGTTAAATCCAGGCAGTGCTGAATCGCAAAAAGTGCTCTAGTCAGGAAGGGGGTAAATCCTTCCGGGGCTTAAGTGGTTAAAGGAGTTGGGGCCTATACAAGTCCACTCCAAAAAACACACTGCGTGCCGATGGTGTATATTATCTCTCTGCAGTAATGATTTATGCTTCTTTCCATGATATAAGAGTAGCTGCTGAGTTTTAATTTTCTAAAACAAAAACAGGCCAGTATCAGAAAATCAATATCATGCAACCCATCAAAATCTTGTATTCTACTAATAATTAAAACATTAATGTTTCTGGATAAAAATAAATTAGTGTAATATTTATTGTCCGAGCCAGAGATGTAATGACTCAGGGGTGCGGTGTAAAGTGTCGCAGTACGCTCCACATGTGCTCAGCGCTGTTTCTAAAGGCTCTGGAGGCTATTAAATTTAATGAACCCATCTGCTATGAAAAGGAGGGCCAACCATAATCAGTTCTCTCAGTGCCATTTACTACAGATGGCAATGCGCATTTCCCATACCCAGCAGGAAGCGCTATGTTCCCCTCTATGTGCGTGTCGCTTCGGTTTGATGTTCTGAGAATCTTTTTGATCTGCTGGACTTTTTTTTTTCTTGAAATTTGGAAATAAATAAGAACTGTACACGAAGGCATAGATGAAAAGTGCCATCTCATTAAAACAAATATTGATGCTGCTTTAAACTTCTTTTTTTTTTTTTTATTGTACTTTGACATTTTGCAATTAATTTAGCAAGCCAGCAAAAGGCTAAGGCTGTGTGCAGTCAGAAAGAACATCTTGTAATGCATTGGTTCCAGCACGTGAAGCAGCAAAGGATGAAAAATTAAATGTGTCATTTATCAAACATAAAGGGTTTCAGGAGTGGTGAAGGGGGATGGCGTTCAAGCGGTCAGTTGTAAATGTGTCTGAATACTTGCTCCCTTGTTAGGGGCACACTGCAGATTAGCATTTTTAACCACTTAACCCCCGGACCATATTGCTGGTCAAAGACCAGAGCACTTTTTGCGATTCGACACTGCGTCGCTTTAACTGACAATTGCGCGGTCGTGCAACGTGGTTCCCAAACAAAATTGGCGTCCTTTTTTTCCCACAAATAGAGTTTTTTTTGGTGGTATTTGATCACCTCTGTGGTTTTTAGTGTTTGCGCTATAAACAAAAATAGAGCAACAATTTTGAAAAAAATGAATATTTTTTACTTTTTGCTATAATAAATATCCCCCAAAAATATATATAAAAAAAAAGTTCCTCAGTTTAGGCCAATACGTATTCTTCTACATATTTTTCGTAAAAAAAATCGCAATAAACGTTTATTGATTGGTTTGCGCAAAAGTTATAGCGTTTACAAAATAGGGGGTAGTTTTATTGTATTTTTTTTTTAATATTTTTTTTTACTAGTAATGGCGGCGATCAGCGATTTTTTTCGGTACTGCGACATTATGGCGGACACTTCGGACACTTTTGACACATTTTTGGGACCATTGGCATTTTTATAGCAATCAGTGCTATAAAAATGCATTGGATTACTATAAAAATGCCACAGGCAGGGAAGGGGTTAACACTAGGGGGTGGGGAAGGGGTTAAGTATGTTCCCTGGGTGTTTTCCAACTGTAGGGGGGGTGGCCTCACTAGGGGAAATGACTGATCACTGTTTATACACTTTTTTTAACAGATGGTCAGTCATTTCTCCCCTGACAGGACCGGGAGCTGTGTGTTTACACACACAGCCCCCGATCCTCACTCTGTAACGAGCAATCACAGGTGCCCGGCGGCGATCGCGCCTGCCGGGCACCCGCACGGTAGTCAGGGTGACAAGCGGGGGGCGGGGCCGAGATCCTCAGAGCCCGATGGGGAACCCTTCTGCTTCTTTGCAGCAGAAGAGTGAAACAGCGCTTATCAAATGGTAAAAATTACAGCAGTGTATTTTGTGACCAAACTGATTAGGTTAAGCTTTCCTGCCCCCCAAAACTGTAATGTAGTGCAAAAATCCGATATTGCCAACTTGTATTTGAGGCTTTATGTGAGTATTTAGGTCACTTGGGGCTCACTTGTTGCTAGAGCAGCCAGTTACATTTTTTGCCATTAGTATGTTACCTTGTATCTCCTTTTACAGTGCCTTGCAAAAGTATTCACCCCCCCCCCCCTTGGCATTTTTCATGTTTTGTTGCCTCACGACCTGAAATTAACATGGATTGTTTGAGGATTTGCATCATTTAATTTACAGAACATGCCCACAAATTTGAAGATTTTTTTATTTATTTTTTTATTGTGAAGGAAACAACAAATAGAACAAAATAACAGAAAAAGTCAATGTGCATGACTATTCACCCCCCTAAAGTCAATACTTTGTAGAGCCAACTTTTGCGGCTATCACAGCTCCAAGTTGCTTTGGATAAGTCTCTATGAGCTTGCCACATCTTACCACTGGGATTTTTGCTCATTCCTCCTTGCAAAACTGCTCCACTTCCTTCAAGATGGATGCTTTGCGCTTGTTTTTCAATGTTTTTATTAACATTTTTCAGATAAAAATACAAAATCAGCATTTGCCAATGAAAAATAATTGTACAGCTAAACCTATGTAGCGCCCTGCTCCTGATGAACAGGCGCTATGTTCAAATTTAGTGGGTGTCTGAGCTGATAATTAGCTCAGACTTTGTTAATTAAGGCTAAATCAGCCTCTGTTCCAGCTTTGGCTGTGCTTGGAGGGATTTCCCTTTGTTTGCCTATGGGTAGCGTTGCCACCCTAGGCCAACGTTGGAACTCAAGCAGGTCAGGGTGTATTGGGTCTCTTTCTCCGGGAACAGCCCAGTGGGCGTGGTCTCCCCGCTGGGCTGGGGAAGGATACTTAAGGGGCAGACACCATTTCTTGGGCCTTTTTTCCGCCTCGTGGCCCTCCTGGTGCGAGGTATGTGCTGCACGATTTTTGGCCTTGGGACCATGTTGGCCCAAGGCTGCGTTCCTATCAGGTAGGCCCAGTTGTCCTCACTGGGGCCTACGCTTTGAAGGTGATCCTGTGCTGTCTGTCCTGTGGGAGGGAGACGCTCAATGGAGGAAACCAGGGGAGGACCTGTCCCGGAAAGGACTGAGCGGAAGGCTGGTACTTTGGGAGAGGCCTGGTATCTTAATTGGAGGATACACCGTAGTCTACGAAACCTTACAGTGTTGGCTTAAAGGCTCTAAGACTGTAAGGCTGGATATCCAGGTACCAAATCCTGTGGCAGAGGATTCCGGACTGTTCATTTTTGCTTGCAACCAGTCTGTGGCAGAGACTGTTACTGATCATTGTTCGTGCTTTATTCCGGCTGCTAGGCCAGGTGAGAGGGGCCTATCCGGGTGAGCAATACCCACTCAAGAGGAAGTGGTGAGTGACTAATTGGAACGTAGAAGTTTCCCCAGTGATCTGTACTATGCACCTCTGTTCCTCCATCCTTCTACTTTCTTGCAAGTTATGAGAAAAATTTTATCTAACAGCTAAAGGTTTTACAACTTGTGTGGACATTGGAGTTCCACATTGGAGTTATACAAAGCGTATATAAAGTTATGCGTGCGTATCCAGAACCTTCCCAATTTCGGGCACGTCCACCAAGTGTGAAACATGGTACCATCAGTGTTACATCCCTTAAATCAATGGTTTGTGCTTGTGAACAGCAATCTTTAAATCTGACCACAGATTTTCTATTGGATTGAGGTCTGGGCTTTGACTAGGCCATTTCAACACATTTATATATTTCCCCTTAAACCACTCAAGTGTTGCTTTAGCAGCGTCTTTGGGGTCATTGTCCAGCTGGAATTTGAACCTCCGTCCTAGCCTCCAATCACACACAAAGTGGTACAGGTTTTTCTCAAGAATATCCCTGTATTTAGCACCATTCATCTTTCTCTCAACTCTAACCAGTTTCCCAGTCCCGACTGCTGAAAACATCCCCACAGCATGATGCTGCCACCACCATGTTTCACTGTGGGGATGGTGTTCTTTGGGTGATGTGATGTGTCTGATTCGCGCCAGACATAGCATTTTCTTTGATGGCCAAAAAGTTCAATTTTAGTCTTATCAGACCAGAGCACCTTCCTCCATACATTTTGGGAGTCTCCCACATGCCTTTTTGTAAACTCAAAACGTGCTACTTTCTTAAAGTAATGGCTTTCTTCTGGCCACTCTGCCATAAAGCCCAACCCTATGGAGCGTGCGGCTTATTGTCCTCCTATGTACAGATACTCCAGTCTCTTCTGTGGAACTCTGCATTTCCTCCAGGGTTACCTTAAGTCTCTGTGCTGCCCCTCTGATTAATTCCCTCCTTGCCCGGTCCGTGAGTTTTGTTGTGCGGCCATCTCTTGGCAGGTTTGCTGTTGTACCATGATCTTTCCATTTGGTTATGATAGATTTGATGGTGCTCCTAGGGATCATCAAAGATTTGGATATTTTTTTATAACCTAACACTGACTTGTACTTCTCAACAACATAGTCCCTTACTTGTTTGGAGAGTTCCTTGGTCTTCATGGCAGTGTTTGGTTAGTGGTGCCTCTTGCTTAGGTGTTGCAGCCTTTGGGGCCTTTCAAAAAGGTATGTATATGTAATGACTGATTATGTGACACTTAGATTGCACACAGGTGGACTCATTTCACTAATTATGGAACTTCTGAACTAAATTGGTTGCACCAAATCTTTTTATGGGCTTCATAACATAGGGGGTGAATACATACGCCCATGCCAATTATCATTTTTTTATTTCTGAAAAATAGTTTTAAGTATATATTTTCAAATTTTATATTTTTCAAATTTTGTGTTCTGATCCATCACATATAATTCAGATAAAAAAAAAAAAAACATTGAACTAAAGGCTGTAACGTAACAAAATATGTAAAAAGCCAAGAGGGGGTGAATACTTTTGCAAGGCACTGTATATGGTGCTAGTTATTACAGTCCCCAACTACACTCCCCACACCCGTATGCTGCTCAGTTTAGTTTCACTTTCTATCGTTGAGGCGGGGCTTAGGAAAGTCATTGTTTTCTTGCTCTACGAAAGATTGTACTTATCTGAATTAAATCTATGTTGGATTCAACTTCTGTGTCTTTTGAAGAGTTAAGCTACCCATTGATTCTGCTAATTCAGAAAGTGACCATACTGTCTACACATTCTTGTTCTAAGGAGGTATGTTACTGCATATATCAGTAATTGAAACTGAACATTAAGAAGACATACTTTAAAGCATTTTTTAACTCTCTGCTCCATTGGTTGAGAAATTTTCCCTGTGCTTGAGTATGCACATGGTCTGTGTAAGCACATGCTGAAATACACATTGAAATCTGCTTGTAATTCAATGACATCTAACAATTGAATCAAATTTTAGTCTGCTGCATCATTCTCATGTGTTTAATCTCACTCATTAGAAGGAAATCCTTCTGTGACATGGAAATCTGTGTACACATTGACGTTTCTGTACATATCATTTTGTTGTAGTTTCTATAGTTAGCCCTGCTCCTGGAATTTTTCTCATCCACTATGATAGACCATCCTAGATTTCTGCTCTGTAGAAACACCTGGTTTTCCCTCCAGAATCATATATTGATAGCACCATTAAATTTAAAGGGTTTGTAAAGGAATTTTTTTTTATCTTAATAGCTTCCTTCACCCTAATGCAGTGCTGTGTTCTCATTGTTCGTTTTTGCTCTCAAGTTGCTGTAAATCTTCTCTGATCTCCACACTTCCTGGCTGTCTGTTTCCTGATGACCACAGTGCTGGGAGCGTTCTCTCTGTGGTCACTAATCAAGGAGGTGTGATTACTGTGTGTCTAAAACCCCTCAGCACCAATCAGTTTCGTTTTCCAAACCATCACTGCCCTGTATTGGCTCTGTGGCTCTGTATATCACAGAAGCAGGAAACTGCAGGTACATTATATGATTGATTTTTATCTATTTTTAATAATTTTAAAAGGAATCAGTTAACTAGTATGTCTCTATACCCTGTAAACAGTAATTTCAGCCAAAAAAATCAATTCCTTTACAACTCCTTTAACAAAACAAAATTCCAAGTCTATCACATGCAGGTAAAAATGTGAAACATGCACTATAAAGATAAATGATAGTGCTTAAAAATAGTATGTAGTCTCCTCCACTCATGCATTGTTATGTTAATTCCAGAAACACCTGCAGCCGTCGCACCCTGGATGAAAATAAAATTTGCTAAGGCTACAGTTGAAGAAATTAAGATACAAATGTATATTAAACACTGTATAGTTTACAGTCCAACTCGGAACAGACATGTAAAAACAACATTTTAAATAATACGTATTTGCACCAATTGTATCATATTAAACACTGTGGATGAAGCAAGCCAGTGATTATAATATTCAAATAACACACTTCATAGGATTTATGCCAGAAGATATCTGTCTACTCCTATGATTGGTCTACAAAAGCTTTATTTAAATTAGTGATTCAGGACCTAAGCATCTTATCTATGCAAAACTTGATCTGCTGATCAGATGGTTTGATCAAACTGTGTTAAGAGGCTTAAAACTGTTTACATCCATTAAATAGATAAAGGCCTTAATTTTGCATAGGAGAGATTAAAAGAAACTTTAAAAGTTGAAAAGTTATCGAGCATGGCTTGTTTAAGAGGCTGCACATAGTGTTATCCTGGTTCTAGCAAAATTGCCATATAGTATTCAGAAAAAACAGGCAACTATTTTCGACTTTTCTCCTTCTTCTTTTTTTTAAAGTTCATCAGCGCCAAAAATTATCCATTCTTTTCTTTTTTATCAACTTAAAACCTAACCCCTAAATGCAGAGACATTAGAAAAAGTTGTCTAGGTAAGAAGGAAGTGAGTTACACTCACTGCCAGCTGCAACCTTGAAGTAAGTCAAAAGGACCCAAACTCGCATACAGACGATCGGACATTCCGTGGATTTTTTTCTGACGTATGTTGGCTCAAACTTGCATACACACAGTCGCACAAATGTTATCAGAAATTCCGATCGCCAAGAATGCGGTGACGTACAACACGTACGATGGTACTATTAAAGGGAAGTTCTATACCAGTCGTGTTAGTAGAAGTTTGGTGAGAGACGATATGCGCTTTTCAGCCTCGTGCTTTTCAGTCCTTTAGGCCCCGTACACACGATAGAATCCATCCGCTGAAAAATCTCAGCGGATCGGTTTCAGCGGATAGATTCTATGGTGTGTACAATCCAGCGGATCTGTTTCCGCGGATTTTTATCCCCTGGGATGGATTTCAAGCGGATAAAAATTTGAAGACATGCTTTCAAATCTATCCGCTTGAATCCATCCCAACGGATTGATCCGCTGGTCTGTACAGACTCATCGGATCAATCCGTCCGAAGGGATCCCCCGCATGCGTCGTAATGATTCGACGCATGCGTGGAATTCCTTATATGACACCGTCGCGCTCGTCGCCGCGTCATCATCGCGGCGACGGCGCGACACGTCATCGCGAGGGGATTTCGGCGCGGATTTTGATCCTATGGTGAGTACACTCCATCGGATCCAAATCCGCTGAAATCCTCGAGAGGATTTATCCGCGGAAACGGTCCGCTGGACCCTATCCGCGGATAAATCCTCTCGTGTGTACTAGGCCTTACAGCGTGACGAATGTGCTATCTCTATTACGAACGCTAGTTTTACCAGACAATTGCTTCCGTCTCGTACTTGATTCAGAGCATGCATGGAATTTTGTGCATTGGAATTGACTACACACGATTGGAATTTCCGAGAACGGATTTTGTTGTCGGAAAATTCGAGAACAAGCTCTCAAATTTTTGTTGACGGAAATTCCGACAGGAAAATGTCCGATGGGTCCTATACACAGTCGGAATTTCCGATCAAAAGCTCCCATCGAACATTTGTTGTCGGAAATTCCGAGCGTGTGTACACAGCATTACTCTCATTCATTATAAACCATAGGCAGGCAAGCAACAGATACTGGAATTGGGGTAGGTTTGAAAAGAGGGCATCATAATGGCAAGTGGAGAGGCTAAGAAATATCTTATGCAAAAAAATTGTTGGCCAGGAAGCTGTCAAATTGTTTCTATGTTAATATAACTCAAGAGGGGAGCTTTTCTGTTTTGAAGAATAAATGCGACTAAAGCTGGGTATACACGTACAGAAATTCAGCAGATTTATCAGGAACTAGGCAAATTTTGCTACGTGTGTACTGGCTTCTGTCAAATGGTCAGGCTGGATAGCCAGCATTGGTTCAGTGCTTGCAGCCAATGGCGGTAGCGCAGATCTGTGTATTCTGACGAGGGGGAGCCACCACTGTCACTATACAATAGCATGGAAGGGGAGACCCCTGCATCCACATGTATGGATGCAGGGATCTGTCCGTTTTTTTTTCAACCTACTGGTTGAACAAAAAAAAAACGATACTTGTATACTTGTATCAGTTCATTGTTTATAAGTGGATTAACCTGTGTGTTTCTGTGCTCAATTCACTCAGAGAAGGTGGTTAGACTTTTACAGTGAGATCTTGCCCTCTTTACTTGGCCATGTTGGTTTTAATTACTCATATCTCATACCATACTCATACCATATTTGTGTACATGTCACACAGTTGTTAACTCCAAAAAACAACTGGATACATTCTGACATTATTTATTCACACTATGATTAAGCCCCATAGATGGGACGAAACATGTCAGAGGAATGTAGTCAGGAGGAGCTTAGGCTGTCTTATGATTTACTTATTAAGCAGAGCTGAATCCATTAACGTTCCACACCAAAAATGAAACGTGCAGACATATTAAACCCACATGCTGGCGCCAGTTGGTTGTTTTAATCAACTGATCCCCAACACCATGTGGGCATCCTCCACCTATGCCAAGCAATCTTATCTCTTAGATAATAAAAAATGAATACACATAATAGAAGTTAGTTCACCATCTTTAGAAATTAATACATTTGTGGGCAGAGTGAATTTACTGTGAACCCTGCAAAGTAATGTCTATCTGTTCCTTTACTGTGTTTGTTGCTGAACTAAGTAAAGCTGTACTTTTTTCTTCTTTAAAAATGTGCACTTCATATTTCTTAATGTCAATTTTCCTGGTGAACTTAGATCACAAGAAATGGAGCAGATTCATCTTCTAATAGTTTAATGCTAATGTCAAGACCTGGCAAAGTACCATTTTTGTTAATAAAGTATATACATAACTATTTGGGGTGGCTGTTGAAAAGTAAATTGCCCTCAGCTTTATTTGTGTGGAGTTCTTTCATTGCTAGAAATGTTATTTTAATTTTAGAACAAGCAAGGCTATGGCAGATCAGCACTATTCACCCAATGCTTTCCATCGGTCAAAGTCTGTGAACTTATGAATGCACTGAGGGATACATCTATTGAAGATTTAAAACTCGATCCTCAGATTCCATCATATTAACACTCTCCAGATGTTTGTTTCCCATCATCTCACACTGACCCTCCAGTTACCTGCAATAAGTCAATGGTTTGTACAAGGAAAAAGAATAAGGAAAGCTATTTGAGTGTGATGGAGAATGACCATATAAGTTATGATATAATGACATGGGTTTCTTCCTATAATTATTAAAGAGGAAGTTCAGGGAATGAATATTCTTGATTAGGAAAAGGTTAACGCTGTGCACAAACAATGGAAATTAATTTAAAAGATAACCAAATTAATGTACCTTTTCCTGAGTTTTGTATGACTCATTGCAAGCAGATTTAGCAGCCTTATCAAATAGCTTTTGAATAGGTATACTACTACCCTTGCCTGAGAGCAACAGTGGGCAGTGTTCAGAATCAACAAAAGCATGGCTTGCATTAACAGCAGGTAAGCCGTGAGAAAAAGTTGGGACTGAATGGGGTGTAAACATGCTCAAGATAAATGCTAGGAAAAGTTATAGCTCCTCAGAGAGGACCCCCCCAAGTGCATTATAAAAAACGTAAATTGGATTATAACTTTTATAACTTTAGTTTACTTTTAGGTAGAGGATGGCGAGATGGCCTGTAGGTATACCTACTTTTACAATCATAATGAGAAGATCATCCTTAAATAGTCCTGGTATGATTTTCTATCACTTAAGCCCCTGCCAGGTAGAATTATATATAGGTCACAACAAATGCTTAGTTATTCATGCTGACAACGAATACTTAGTTATTCATACTAGCTTAGTTATTCATCTAGTCCTTAAAAGAAGAAATTGACTTCCATCATGAATGGAACAGTTGGACAAGAGAATGGAGGTGGTTGTTTTTGCTTTATATTTAATTTATTTATATGAAAGTGGCCCTAGGGGAGATAATGGGAGTCTAATGTGCCAACACCAATATAAGACTCACTATAGGGCTAATTTGCTCGCCATGCTACTTTACCTTCCAATATGTATTTTAGAAGGTTACTGAACACATTGGGAAAATAATCTCCATGCAGACGAGTCAAACATAGGAATTCAGCCCTGAAAGATAAGTATGCTAACTAATTAATTATCCAGAATCTGGCCAAGTACTTGACAGAACTGGGACCCCATCGCTGCGTTGTTGTTGTTGTTGCCTTCTGTTTGGCTTCCTGTTAAGTCTCATGCCCTTCTTATGCTGCTCCTCTGCTCCTGGGCTTTTCTCCTAGTCCTCCTATCTGCCCACTGCTCCTGCTGCCACTGATAATCATCCTGCAACATCTTCTGGGTCCTCCCACACCCTAGGCTCACTTCTTGCTCTGAGGTTGAACAGTCACTCTGTTTATCCCCACAAAAACATTCACTTAAGGGGACCTAACTAATCAGACATCCAAATTGGTTCATGTTCTTTTCAAGTCCACACTCTAGTTGCCCATTGAATAATTTCTAAGCTTATAGGTGCCATTCACACACTGATCTTGCTGTCAACTCTGCTTGTTTAATAAAAGTCCCAGCTGAAGTCAAAGAAATAGATAAGCAGTCAGCTAGACATGGTACTAGGAAACTTATTTTTTATAGTCTTACTTCCTCTTTCCTGTAACTGGGATCAGCAGTCAGTAACAGATTTGGTCTAACACACCACCTCTCTACATCTGCAATGGAATTCAGTGTAAGGACACGTATGTGGGTGTGGCTGCTACGACTTCATAGAGCACTAGAGTGGGAAGGCAGGAAATAGTACTTTACCAGGAGTCAATTGTATTTTAAGGCATTTCCAAGCAAAACACTGTCATAAATCATAACATGTGAGTAATCAAGACTATATAGAGTAAAAAAAAAAAAAAAATGTGTTACACTTTAATTAGCCTTTAACCTCACGTGAACGCTGTCCACCCAAACCATGCTGCAACCTTTGACATTTCTGTTTTACATTTTAGCTGGGTTAACACTGTTTCTGGATTTACTGTTGATGGCAGAAACCCAGACTTGTGGTTCAGTCTTACTCCATGGCACTATCTATGACTGGATGATTTTATAACCTGCTAGCATTTTGACTATGCTTTGTTCAGTTGCCTTGCTCTCCTTGCTCTTATGTGGCTTTGGACAGATTGGTTAACTGCTCCCTGATGTCTATCTCCCCTTCTGAGTTACAGCCAACCTGGTTAAGCTCTGCAATGTAGATAGAAACAGATTACAAAGATGATGGAAGCCCCTGCATACATTTAGGCAAGCTTTACCCATCCCCCATTCCATTTAATGCAAGCTAGATGGATATAAAAAGCAGTATGTACATCTAGACTCAAAATCCCAAATGCCACCTTTGTTTAAACCTTGGTTTGGAGACATGTGCCCTTGACATGGTAGGTATAAACATATCCAAGAGTCTGTATGCTTCTAGCAGTTTGTGATCTATTTTTCCAGCGTTTGCATGAATGCAATGCAACTTAAAAGGTGAAACTTATATATGAGATTGACTCATTACAAGCAAAGCAAGATAGTTCAAGCCGTGATTTGTCATAATTGTGGTGATTATGGCTTACAGCTTATGAAAACCCCAAATCCATCTCAGAAAATTTGAATATTATATGCAATCAATAAAACAAGGATTGTACATAGAACAATATCGGACCTCTAAAAAGTATAAGCATGCATATGTACTCGGTTTGGGCCCTTTTTGCACCAATTACTGCCTTAGTGCGGCGTGGCATGGAAGCTATCAGCCTTTGGCACTGCTGAGGTGTTATGAAGACCAGGATCCTTCAATAGCGGCCTTCAGCTCTTCTGCATTGTTTTGTCTCATGTCTCCCATCTTTCTCTTGGCAATGCCCCATAGATTGTCTATGGGGTTCAGGTCAGGCGAGTTTGCTGGCCAATCAAGCACAGTAATCCCACGGTCATTGAACCAGGTTTTGGTGTTTTTGGCAGTGTGGGCAGGTGCCAAGTCCTGCTGGAAAATTAAGTCAGCATTCCCATAGAGCTTGTCTGCAAAAGGAAACATGAACTGCTCAAAAAATCTCCTGGTAGACAGCTGCATTGACCCTGGACTTAATGAAGCACAGTGGACCAACACCAGCAGATGACATGGCTCCCCAGATCAACACTGACTGTGGAAACTTCACACTGGGCTTCAAGCATCTTGAAGTGTGTGCCTCTCCATTCTTCTTCCATACTCTGGGTCCTTGGTTTCCAAATGAGATGCAAAATTTGTTCTCATCAGAAAAAGTGGCTTGACAAGAAGAATACGACATTTGAAGCCCATGTCCAGGATCCGTCTGGTGTGGTGGCTCTTGATGCACTGACTCCAGCCTCAGTCCACTCCTTGTGAAAGTCCACAACACTTGAATGGTCTTTTCCTGACAATGCTCTCCAGGCTGCAGTCATCCCTGCTGCTTGTGTACCTTTTTCTTCCACACTTTTCCCTTCCACATAACTTTCTATTAATGTGCTTTGATACAGCACTTTGAGAACATCCAACTTATTTTGCAATTACCTTTTGAGGCTTTCCCTCCTTATGGAGGGTGTCAATGATGGTTTTCTTCACAACTGTCAGGTCAGCAATCTTTCCCATGATTGTGATTCCCACTGAACCAGACTGAGAGACCATTTAAAGGCTCAGGAACCCTTTGCAGGTGTTATGGCTTAATTAGCTGATTAGAGTGGGACAATTTGAGCCTAGAATATTGCACCTTTTCACAATATCTAATTTTCTGAGATTGTGGATTTGGGGGTTTCATGAGCTGTAAGCCATAATCATCACAATTATGACAAATCACAGCTTGAACTATCTTGTTTTGCATGTAATGAGTCTATCTCATATATTTTTTCACCTTTTAAGTTGCATTAGTAAAATAAATAAACTTTTGCACGATATTCACCTTTATATTTGCAGTTTTGCCTCGTATTGGTAGATACATTAAATAAACATGTTTGAAAAGTATGGTACAGTTATCCTTTAAATATCTTCAATTTTGAAGGACACCTAAATGTTTACATATGAATTTATGAATGCTGTATAAACCTATTTTACATACACATGTTTTTGAAAGCTGTACACAATTTTCTTGAGTGGACCTCTAATTTTTCTCTGCATAGTTACATATGTATGTGGCCCTGCATTTTACTTAAGAATTAATGCAAATAAACACAGGAGTACATCTTTATTTAAACAGTCTAGTACGCTTGAACTTGCATAGTAGTGTATAATAAAATAATAAGGATTATTATCCAGTTACACTGCAGGAAGGATTTTACAGATAAAATAAGAGTCTACTCATTCTTTCCATACCGCAAAGAGATGAAGGGTTTTTCCATAAAGCATTAACATTAAATTGTGGCACATGGGAATTTAAATGATTGTTCTGTTAAATGTTGTGCTTTGTTACACTGAGCAGAATCAGTATCTTCTATTACTGAGCAAAGAGAAACATGCACTAATGTCCAGTCACCAAGAAGAGCTTAAAGCAACCTTTTGTAGGGCAAAGTAAAAGGCCATTTAATGTTCCCCTTCCCAGCAGAATATACTTGCCTGCACTTCTCGCAAGCTCTGTTGAACCTCTGTGCATGGGTGAGCATGTGACTCATTGCCCCATATGACAATGGTAGATGCTATATAATTGGCCCAACATTGTCACATAGGGCCTGGAAAAGAGTCTATAGTCCTGTGTGAACTCTAACAAATCAGTCTGGAGCTTACACAGGGCTTTCTCTTACTGGCCACTTTTTCTCCATTCTTTAAAGAGGAAGTGATGGGTTTTACTTCCTCTTTTGTTCCCTGCAAAGTAAAAGCATAATGGGCTAGTATACAACGCATACTATTATGTGCCACTTACCTGCAAATGAAGCCTGCAATGTCCCCGCTGGTGGCCGCGTCCATCTTCACCCCTCTTCCTTTCGGGGAGCCGTGGACTCTGGCTCTGTGACTGGCTGAAGTCGTGTGACGTCACTCCCACACATTCACGCGGGAGGTGATGGTCACAGCATGGGCCCTGAAGAAACGGCCCTTTCTTCAGTGCGCATGTGCCGTGTAGGTTTAGGAGATATTTCCAGTACCTACAGGGAAGCCTTTTATAGGATTACCTGTAGGTACCTAGCAGGGTTTTGGATGACTCCTTCAAGGTAAATAGGTTGAAAGGCTGTTATAATTGAACCTCAGGAAAACAGACTCTTTTTTTTTTTTTTGGGGGGGGGGTCTTTACAAGACCTGGTTTATCAAAGGATTTCTATTTAAAGCTGCATGTCAGGCAAACAGCTGAGTACAGAGCCGATAACAATATGTACATGTGAACTACTTTAGATACGAAAGGAGTTGTATTCAAGTTTAGCCAGACTTGTGATCCTCGTAATCCTGACAGATACCACCAAAAATGTCAGTGACCTCGCTTTTCTCTATAATTGTTAAGCGATACAATTTGGTCCTCAAACTGTCTTCAGCCAGTTACTAGAAAATGAAAGGAGAATAGAACACTGATGAGGTCATCATTTTGTTCTCTCCTCCTACAAGCATATGCCAACAGCACTGAGTAAAGCTACATAGCCCTGACTGGTTCAGGGTCACCCTCCCTCTTTAAAGTGTAGGAAGAGTCAAAAATGTAATTTTAGTTCTAGATTGAGTAGGGAATGGTCACAACCCCTGTTGGTTTATTTTTTACCGAGTACCATTGGGTAATTTCACGTAACTCCCTGTCTTAGACACAAAAAAGGAAGTTAGAGGAAATCCACTCTTCCCCTCTTGGAGAGGTTGTTCCTGTTAGAAGATTTTCACCTACCTCTTATTCTGGGGACAACTCTAACATTTTGGATTTTTTCTTGTTGACAATGGTCAGCAAAACAAAAAGAAATCTCTCCAAAGAGAGCACTCATACAATACATACACTCATAGCAATAAAAACATGACAGATGTTCTATCCTTTCCCTACTCTATTTAAAACTAAGAAAGAAAAAAAAAGTTCTGCCTAGGGATACACTTTATTTTTTTCTGTGCAGGGGGGATTATAAAAACGATTAAAACCAGTGAAAATGAAATATACCGTATTTTCCAGCGTATAAGACGACCTTTTGTACTTAAAAATATCCCCCAAAAGTCGGGGGTCGTCTTATACACCGGTACCTGTAATGCAGAGTCAGTCAGATTGCGGGCATCCATTGTTCAAAAGCCTCGGACGAGAGGACCTCCGTGATAGGTGTAACACCGAACACGGGCTCTGTTGGGAAACTGAGTGTTCCGCCTATCACTAGGAGGCAGAGCAGCTTTTGAACAATGGATGCCCAAAGTCTGACTGACTCTGCATTACAGGTACAGGGATAAGGCATGGAGATCTGGAGATCGGCACAGTGAGGTAGGCAATGGGCACAGTGAGGTATGCAATGAGCACAGTGAGGTATGCAATGAGCACAGTGAGCTATGCAATGAGCACAGCGAGGTATGCAATGAGCACAGTGAGGTATGCAATGAGCACAGTGAGGTATGCAATGAGCACAGTGAGGTATGCAATGGGCACAGTGAGGTGTGCAAAGAGCACAGAGAGTATATCCCAAAACCAGATTTTTTGCTGGAAAATGAGGGGGTCGTTTTATGCGCCCAGTCGCCTTATACGCCGGCAAATACGATATATACCAAAGTGCATATATAGCAATATTTACAGTAGTGCAAGACTAACACCTAATGAATTCAGTGTTGTTCAATACAAAAATGTAATGATCGAACATTTATAATATTCCATGTGCAAATAAATTATTAAAAATATAAAAGATAATAAAATTAAAATGTCATAAAAATAAATAAAGAAAAGTCCACTAGCAGCCCTCTTAAAAACATATTATCAGGACAGATCCAGACATTTATGCTACTTCTATGTAAAATACATTTACCAATTTTCAATAAATACACAAATGCATAAAACTTTGGTATTTGAATTATATCTGCATAAAGTTCAGAATGAATGCTTTTGTTTGTTGTATTTGATAAAATGGTAAAGTGGACATATCACTGAAATTCACACTTCAGATGAATCAGTAGGGCCACATGTTAGCATTACCAAACCAAATAAATCATGAAAACCACAGAAACACATGTGTAGCTAATCAAAGAAAAGGAATCCCATATCCAGCTGAACATTCAGATAAAAGTCACTATCAATTCATAACTGGCTGACATATCAGTATTTCCCTTCTACTAGATAGGGACACAACTGCATTCATTAGTTACCTGTAAATAGCGCAAATGATCTCACCTGTGAGATTATTAAATGAACTTGAAACACACTGGCTGTTTCACACCAGAATTATATTGTTGCATTCTTGTGCTTTAGCAGTGCAAGCAAAATCCAGTGTTTTAAATTGGTCTTTTTCCCACCAACACAAAATATTAAGTTGCTTTAAAAAACAGTCCTTCTGCATTTTTGGTCTGTATATTTGTATTCTACATCCTAAATGATTTATAACATATGACATCACTCTCAAAATGAACCCTTGACAGCAAAAGTACATACAATGGCATTGGTTAAGTGAATGATATTTAGTTTGTTAAAAGCCATGTGTATCATAGACATTGAATCACTGAGCTTCTGCAACTTCTTTGCAGCCACTTCCTATCTAAATCAATGCATTCCAGCAATGTCTGTATGGCATTTTTCAAGCCAGGTTTCCTGATGATGACAACAGTGCATTAAAACAATCACTTTTAGTCTTAGGTGCCCGTACACACGATACGAAAATCAGAAGTAAAATTTTGTATGATCTGCCGATTTTTAGTATGGCACTTTCGACAGCCAATTCAGATTTTTCGTACGAGAAAAGCTGAATGTGCAGACTATAAAATTTCTGTCGGATGTGAACACAGCATTAGATTTTCGTTTAATTGGTAAAAATCACAAGACCAAGACTACGCATGCTCAGAAACTAAAGAATACATATAAAACTATTCAACACATTACATCACTTCTGAAGTTGAATTCTGTCATACGAGAATTTTTGTATGTGAGTAACTTCTTCACTTTCGACACGAGACTAGCGTGCAACAAAAAACAGACAAATGGTCGTCCAAAAATCTGATCGTGTGTACGAGGCTTAAGGCTTAATTTGCGTGGTCACATTTACCTTGGTGCAGTAAGTATCTTGTGGAAAATTGCAGCTAGAGCTTCAGTTGTGTGGACAGCCATGGCTGGGAAGCTTGTACAAAACACTGACAGAGTGACAATGACGGCGTACCACAGCGGTCCATAGTTGTCCACTGGTTTCAGAAGCAGGGAGAGATTATTTGCAGTTATGGACAGATGATTGCCCATAGGGATATAAACAAAACACCAATGGCAGTTCCGCATATTTACCCTTGTTTATTTGTGTTACATGTATATATAGTGAATTATCTTAAAGCAAACCGTTTGTTTGCCCAAGTAGGGCAAAGCAAAAGGTTTTCCTTTAATGTGCCTTCAAGCTTCCTATACCATTCCAGGCCACGTGCCTTTCAACATTTGAGGGAAGTATCTTGCAATGGAGAGTGCCAAGCCGAATCCTCTTTACAAGGCACATGTCCAAATGTTGAGGCACAAGAGTCTTTTTTCCACATCAAGGCACAATTGTTTAGAAGTTCAATCCCAAAACACATGACTGCTGAGGCGCAATGAGACCAGGTACAGGTACCTTCCCCCTTGCCACCCTATTAAATAAACACACTTACAACCATTAGGTTGGAAAGGGCAAGGCCACAGCTTTATTAAAAACCAAACATAACATGTGAACACTTTTCAACCAGTGCCAGTCACAGTTGTACTGTGAGCACACAATTCCAAAGGGGGGGGGGGGGCTGTCCTTACCATAAGTGCTGGACAGGTCACCTACTTCCGATTTCCATCAAGGGCATGGCCCATTACAGCCATTTTATGCTGGCAAGGTCATGAAACCGTAGCACGCTGTGAAATACTATCAAAAAAAGGGGCGGGAGGGTGGGCAGCTCTTCCAAACACGTTTTTGAAAGACCCAGAATTCCCTGGAGCAACACTTATACCTGAACTCGGGCCTATCACATACCCCCTTAACAACCAATCCCTGGGTGACCACCACCTTGTCCTGTACCTGGCCATGCCCCCATCAGTCAAGGCTCTCTTTCCCTAAGGGGCTCAAGAGGCCTTCATTCCTACACACTTCCTTCCCTCTCATGTGACAGTGCTGGTATTTGGTTGGTGAGGTAGGGAGACTCTGCTCAGTCCCATGTTAGGAACAGCTAGCATGACTTGGACCTTCTTTTTCAAATCAAATGAAGGACAGTGCAAGCTGCTGGTTGGAAGGGGTGTGGCAAGGCAGAGGTTCACTTTGACAATAGTCAAGAGAGGTAGGTACAGGTGAATTGCACTAAGCCATGAGGAGGTCTACTGGGTTCTTTGGTGCAAAAATTATTATAGCCAGTCTATTTTTTTTAAATTATTAAATGATCATATTATTATTATATTAATAGATATATTAGCTACTATTTTCATTACTAAGTTGTTTGGCGTCTGTGAGCGCTGTATCATACTGTAGTAGTTTTAGCTACATGGAGTATGCAGCGCCATATATGGGTTATTTCTTGTCTGCTGTTCGAAAAAAATAAAGATTGTCTGAATGTTTTTGAGACATTCAGAAGAAGCCTTGTATTTTTATCAATGAATACAATACTTTCTCTGATTGGTTGCGGTGGAGAATGTGATGCCAATCCCCCGCCTCTCCACTTCAACCAATCAAAGAAAACCTTGTTTTGTTTGATAAGGCTTCTTCTGAATGTCTAAGAAATGCTCAGCCCAACTCTATTTTGTTTCGGCAGCAGTTGGGAAGTTGCCGTACTGCTGTTGGAAAACCCAGCACAGCATACTGTATGTAAAAGAAAAACAGGAAAAACTGCGCTAATTACACATAAAGGTAAAAGTAAATACAAATAAACATAAAAGGCAGCAGCTTGCATGCGATACACAGAACCAGGAATACAGAGAAAATAAAGCTGCGCCATAACAATTTTAAAATAAATAGATTACAATTTAAATTAAAATTTCAATAGTGAATTTTAAACAAGTCCAAAAAATATATATGGGTTTAAATATATATGGGTTTAAAATCCCAAAACACACTAAAAGTGCATACATATACACGATCATGAGGACAGACACCACCGTAATGTAACAAGTATTTCCACACTGAAGTGACAACCCTCTACAGAGATATGAGGCCGCTTACCAGAGGGCAAGCTTGCTTTGCAGTCGGCTATAGCCCAGCCATGGCCTTTATTTAAATGGACTCACAGGAATGCAGGGGGAGACAGGTTCCCGGGGAAGAACTTCCGGCACAATCTCAGGCTCATTCAGATATATAGGTAGAGAAAAGGTGCACCATAGTGAAATTCCGTAAAACGTACTTTTATTTAAAAAGCATATATTGTACTTACAACATGCAGCATAGAAAACAAAGTGCTGGCCGGCAACTAACGGAGCCCTTCCTCCTTAGTGTGGTGACATCACTGCACGTCCTCCCAGACGCGTTTTGTCATTACTCAGACGTTTTCAATATGTGTATGTATTTGATGCTACTACAGTATGATACAGCGCTGACAGCCGTTGAATAACTTAGTAATGGAAATACTTTGTTTGGGCCAGCTTGGCCCAAATGAACTTTTAAAATGGAAGAAAACATAGACTTTGGCAGTATAATAAGAACAGAAACATGCATAGCACAAGCGTGTAAAAATGTAAAAGTCATATAAAATTTGCCTTTAGGTAAACACTGCAACAATAACTCAACAAAATAACTCAACATGTGTGTTTGCTGATCAGTTTTGCCTAAGACGACATAGAGAAGCACAATGTACGAACTAAATGTTTACACATTTTCAAGATGTTCTTTTTTACGAAAAAAAATAATCAGCCGTTTCTATCATTTTCCGTATCTGTAAACTACACCAGGGGAACGTATTTGATGTTTGGTAAATGAGAAGATTGTGATATGATCTGAGGACAGATATATATTTCTGTCTATAAATGGGGGAACTGTTTGTGAGAGGTGCAGGGGATATGTTCTGAAAGACCGATGCTAGCAATTATCAGCATTGCCCAAAGGGACAACTTAATCAGCATCATATTTTCCTAAGGAATGATTTAAAACAAATAGTATCCACAAAACTTTCTTGGACATTTTTCTTATACGACTTAATGAAAACAGCTAATGAGCTATGGAAAGAAGCTATGGTTAACTCTTTTTATTCCATATGGAAGTCTAGACTTGTATCCAGAGATTGGAATAACTTTAAAGGCACACAGCAGGCAAAACTGAAAATAAAGGAACAGGGAGACTGATATTGCTGGCCTCTCCATCTAAAAATGCTAGTTGCTTGGCTGTCATGTTGATACTGTAGATTCAAAGCTTTCTGAGTCACTGGCTCTAAACAAAACCAGAGCTAAGGTATTTTGTCATTCCTCTCACTGTCACTTGTTGAATTTTTATTCTTGGACAGTTATGCTGGCCATACATGGTTAGTTTTTCTATTTAGCCTTAAAAAAATAAAAAAAATAAACGGATTCCTTTGTCCACACAAATGAGGTAGATGGAGGAATTCACCTGCTGGGGCATTGTATTCTGGCAGGGGCACCCACCGCTGTCAGAATACATTAATCAGTGGCTGATCCATTCAAAGTTTTCCAATATGTCCCTTCAACAGCAGTCGATTAAACAATAGACTTCTCATGAGCAGCTTAACTCAGAAGTACTGAAGCCAGACATGGCCAGCCAAGTAATACTTTTTGAAGGAGTCCCAAAATGGCCTCCTACATATTTGTCTCATGACAAATGTACTTTAACCACTTAGGTCACTTTTTGTGATTCGGCACTGCATCGCTTTAACTGACAATTGCGCGGCCGTGCGACGTGGCTCCCAAACAAAATTGACGTATTTTTTTCCCCATAAATAGATCTTTCTTTTGGTGGTGTTTGATCACCTCTGCAGTTTTTATTTTTTGCGCTATAAACAAAACTAGAGCGACAATTTAAAAAAAAAAAAAGATTTTTTTAACTTTTTGCTATAATAAATATCCCCAAAATATATATTAAAAAAACATTTTTTTCCTCAGTTTAGGCCGATACGTATTCTCCTACATATTTTTGGTAAAAAAAATCTCAATAAGCGTTTATTGATTGGTTTGCGCAAAAGTTATAGCGTCTACCAAATAGGGGATAGTTTTATGGCATTTTTATTAATAATTTTTTTTTACTAGTAATGGTGGCGATCAGCGATTTTTATCGTAACTTCAACATTATGGCAGACACATTGGACTCTTTTGACAACATTGTCCTTTTTACAGCCATCAGTGCTATAAAAATGCACTGATTACTGTAAAAATGACACTGCAGTCAGCGGCGCATGTCAAGGGGAATATCTCCTAAACTGTACAGGTTTAGGAGATATACTTTATACCTACAGGTAAGCCTTATTATAGGCTTACCTGTAGGTAAAAGTGGTAGTAAAGACTTTACTACCACTTTAAGATTGCAAGAAAGAAATGGTAAACCTATCAGTATGCTGTTGGAAACACAGATAATTCTTCCTTAAAGTGGATGTAAACCCACTCTCATCCTTTCTAAACTACTGCCATAGTGCTGATCTATATGGATATACATACCTCCTGCATGTATCTTTACCTGTCAAATGTTTCCCCTCTGTCTGTTATAAGAACTGAAAAACTGCAGATTCTGTGGGTGGATCTGTTGTCTGGAGCTCGGCGTGTGGAGTTGTGATGTCAGTAGACTCCCTGCCCACCTCTACACTCCCCTTGTCAACATGCATTTTCTCCTGTGTATTCTTTATACTAAATTCTGCTATGATCAGTAACATCCAGTCAAAATCCAGAAAAGTAACCACATGACTTCAGAAAAGGAGTGGGGGTGGGAATTAAAAAATAATGCCTGTCTCCAGGCTAGTTCATAAGATATGTAAATAACCTGTCATTTACAGCAAGGGGGCGGAACGGACTAAGGTTTTTCTCTGTAAGTCCGTTTTATTTCACTGAACAATAAAAGAGGATTGCTCAGAGCTGGATTAACTCTGTGTGGCAAGACTGGGCAAAGATGATAGGAAATCTTATACTGTACATTGTGACATAAAAAAAAAATCGGGGTTACATCCACTTTAAAGCAATTTGAGGAAACAAATAATTATCTTATAAATGAATAGGCCATCAGAGATTCTCTCAGGATCACTAAACTAGAGACTTTCTATGCACAAAAAAAAACTAATTAAAAAAAGTAGAAAGACGTAAATATTAATTTATATATTCTACATGTAATCACACAATACCAGGCTTATTTAATTTAGTAGATTCAAAGAGAAACAATGATGTTACTATGATTTATTGTGTATCGTTATTGCCCTTTGCACTGCTGCACAGAATATGCCTACTAGTGCACGGATGCCATCAGGATCATGTTATTTAAGGTACACTAGAAGCGATAGTCATTTTTCAGTCTAATTTAGGCCTGGTGGTCTAGAAAACCCCCTAGTTCTAAATATTCAAGATAATAGATACCATACCTGTATATCCAAAATTTGCTATTTGTATGTAAACACGGGATTCCACATGTGTGATGCTCTGAAAAATGTTAAATGACTACACTCCGACCAACAACAAACTTCCCTTTGATGGGCTCAGCTCATTGCTTCTTCAAATCACAGTAATGCATCATCAAGAGTGATGAAAGAGACAGAGAAACCCTTCTCTTTCCAAGATGATTACTCTGAAATATGTAAAATTGCCATTTGGCAGCAATGGAATAAAAATGCTACAGCATCAGTGAGAATGAACTATCTGCAATATGTTGGAGAAATTTTGAGAAGTGAGGACAGCATGAGGAATGGACTGAGCAGGAAAGAAGACCTAACAGAGCGCTACAATGAAAGACAGCTCAGGGTAAACCAAACTGACCCTGCTTAGAACACTTTGATACCAAAATGATTGTAGTAAACACAAGAGTTGAGCAAAGGTAAAGTACGATGTTGCCAGTACACATCTAGGCCAGGAACAAAAGCGATAATGATTGTGTATCTTAGACACAGATTTTAGATGACTCTCAAAAATATAATTAAAGGTGAACTTTGGGTAAAATCCAAAGTTGCCTTCGCAATGGGGCTCCCCCTGCAATGCAACAGTTTAATGCTTGTTTTTGTCTAACTCTCTGTCTATCCCTCTTTCACCGCAGGCTTCCTCCCAGCTGCACAACCAGTCCTCCAAAGCCTCTTTCGTATGCCACTTCAAATGTCTCAAACACTCAGATATCATCATGTACAATCCAGAACTAACAGTCCTGCATTGTAAGTGAGGACGCCAATGGTAACAGCATACTCAGATACACAGCACCGCTAGAAACCTTTCTTAACCACTTCACCCCCGAAAGAATTGACCCCCTTCCTAACCAGAGCACTTTTTGTGATTCGGCACTGCGTCGATTTAACTGACAATTGCGTGGTCGTATGACGTGGCACCCAAACAAAATTGACTTTCTTTTTTCCCAACAAATAGAGCTTTCTTTTGATGGTATTTGATCACCTCTGCGATTTTTATTTTTTGCGCTATAAACAAAAGAAGGGTGACAATTTTGAAAAAAAATAGCAATATTTTTAACTTTTTGCTATAATAAATATTCCCAAAGATATATAAAAAAACTTTTTTTTTCCTCAGTTTAGGCCGATATGTATTCTTCTACATATTTTTGGTAAAAAAATATCACAATAAGCTATAGTGTCTACAAAATAGGGGATAGTTTTATGGCATTTTTATTATTAATTTTTTTACTAGTAATGGCGGCTATCTGCGATTTTTATCGTGACTGCGACATTATGGCGGACACATCAGACACTTTTTACACATTTTTGGGACCATTGTCATTTATACAGCGATCAGTGCTATAAAAATGCATGAATAACTGTGTAAATGAAACCAGCAGGGAAGAGGTTAACCACTAGGGGCCGATGAAGGGGTTAAGTGTGTCCCAGGGAGTGATGGGCTACCAGTGAAACAACAGTGATCACTTCTCCCCATGACAGGAAACAGAACAGGGAAATTCCGTGTTTACATAGGCATCTTTCCGTTCTGCCTCTCCTGACCGCAAACCGTGGAGCGCCGGCAAACATCGAGTTCCCGGGACCCGCAAGCACACTCCCGAGGCACGCGGGTGGCAAATTCAAAGGGATGTACAGGTATGCCCATTTGCCTGCCCGTGCCATTCTGTGCGACGGTCGGGAAGCGGTTAATATTCACTAATATTCTGGTGCTGGCTCCTTGCAGCTCATCTCCCCTCCAACAAGGAAGATTGAAAGACAGCAGTCACACTCCATTGTAAAGTAATCTTGATGTTTTATTGCATAGTCCATAAAAAGCCTGCATGCATGTTGTCTCCACCCAAATAACCACACTCCATATACATTTTTCACCCCCAAGGGTCTTGCTCACAATGATAGAGTAGGTACAGGAGGTAGTGGAAGGCAGGAAGTTTTAATATCTACTAATTGTCACAGCTGTGGTGGATGCTTGGGAATTACAGCTACCCTGTAATTTGTGGATTTATTAAACTTCCTACCCATTACTACTTCCTGTACCTACTCTATCCTTGTGCGCAAGCCGGTTGGGGGTGAAACGTGTATAGAGGGTGGGGATATTTGGGTGGAGACAACATGTATGCAGCCATTTTATAGACTTTATAATAAAGCACCAACATGAATTTACAACAGAGTGTGATTCTTATATTTTATTATTCCTTGAAGATACCAATTACCACAAATTGTAGTTCACACACTATCCTGACATGTTTCGCTGGATTACTTCTTCAGGGGTGTTCGAATTAAAGAAGCAATCCAGCGAAACATGTCTGGATAGTTCTCAACATTTACCTGCTTGTTATGACCACCATTTAAGTGAACCATTGTTCTTTTTTGGACAAATATTGTCTATGGTTTTTAACTTTATACCAATTAAAATTTTTTTTTTACTAAAGATACAATCTTTCCTCATCATTACTTAAATAACTGCACCGTTAAAATCCCTCCTTTCTTCCCATTTGATATATTACCTTTTTGGGATGTGGTGCCAACTCTACTGGGTGTTGAACCGCTAATCGGATATAACTTTTCTGATTCACATAAAACACATGTCAAGTGTATCTCCTCTTTTGCAGCTAAATTAATACTGAAAACTGGACAGTGAAATGTTAAAAAGGACTTGTATAATGGGAGACGTGCCTCAAATGGTAGGAAGAGGGCAACTATCTAGTTACAAATATTGCCTGTCAACTTCAAGCAGCAGATACTTTCCCATTACTGACTTATAAAGTTATGTTCCACACTTTGTCTCTGTGTAGGTAGCCATCTTGGTAAAGAAGAAGGGCTTTGCTTCATCAGAGCTCATCCCTGATGACAGGAGATCTAGTAAAAGGTGTCATAATATTCAAGGAGCAGCAGGAGAGTCATAAAAAGCACAGAATCACAGAATGAATGAAGAAGAATGGGGAGATCCTGGCACTCCAGGTTCAGTGGATCTGAGGAATAACTTTCTGTAAAGCAAGTCCTTAAGAAAACATTGAGCAGCACAGGAGTGGTATTACTAAATCTTAATGTAAATTATGTGAAGCCTCGTACACACGACCGAGTTTCTCGGCAAAAAACAGCAAGAAACTGCTGTTTTGTTTTTTTTGCCAAGGAAAACGGTCGTGTGTACAGTTTTCGACGAGGAAACTGTCGAGGAACTCGACGAGCCAAAAAGAGAGCATGTTCTCTTTTTCCTCGATGGGAATGGAGAAAATTGGCACGATCCTCGACAGCCTAACAAGGAACTCAACGAGCAAAACGACGTGTTTTACCCGTCGAGTTCCACGGTCGTGTGTACAAGGCCTTAGACTACCAGTAATGTGCATGGGGGTTCTTCCCAAAGAGATCTGTGAATGAATAAACTACCACCATGGCAGATGGACTTGTAGTTCTCAATGGACTATGGGTGTGCACATTAGCACACTCGTAGTCCATTGACACTTCCTACAGCTCTGCAACTGAAAGCCCCTACAGAGGTATGGGCATAGAACTGTATGAAGTGTCTGCAGGAGCCTGACGTTGAACCCGTAATCCACTAATCATGGGTGAAAAACTTTGCAGGCTCCTGTGAAAAAAAAAAATGCAATTTTTTTTCTGCAAAATACTGTATACACATTCATTATTTTTTTCAGAAAGGTCAACTTATCCTTTGAAATATCCATTCCACCTTAATAGAAATATTACAATTTTGTTGAATGCTAAAGGGTCAGAATCCAGCTGTAACGATTCAATCTTCAAACCTTCTCCGTTGGGTACAGTGGAATCTTAAAAACTTCTTGCAAACATAATGGAACAAGCTAGTAACAAATTTGATTTACTAAGTTAATTGTGTTGCTATCTTATCCTAGAATATTAGTTTACCAAACAAAAAAGTACTAAGATATAGTTACCCTTTAGTGATTTGCTTTCATACATTCAAATGCATTCAGGGAGTCCCGACAATAAATACAATTTAAGGGGCACTTGTACAAGGCAAACTAGGAGAAACTTGGTAAATAATGACTGTTAAAAAGATTAGCTGAAGTTGAGAAACACGTGTCAACATTTTGCCAGCATATAGCACATTGCATTGGTTTCCACCGAGGATTTGATTAGAATTTTACCAAAGTAATTAAGTTCTTCAAATAAAACAGAGAAGAAAGAAGTCTTTGCAGGTTACATAACATTGTTTTTAGATAACAAACCATACGACCTTCTAAGTCAGTTTTCAACGTCCTGTAGTGAAAAAGTAATGAGCCTACTAACCGTGCTATCAATATAGGCTTCTGTCCATACAACATCATGTTCTTGATCAATAACTTTGGGTCTGCTTAAAACATGGAGGTACGCCATAACATTCTCTTGTACGTCAGCTAAGGTGGATATTTGGGTAAAAAAGCCTGTAATGAAAAAAAAAAAAGAAATATTAATGAACCTTTACTTCCGTACATAGATATGCAGGCGACTATAAAAGACACAAATTAACCACTTGAGCTCCGGGAGGTTTACCCCCCTTTATGAGCAGGACATTTTTTGCAATACGGAACTGCGTTAATTTAACTGACAATTGTGTTGTCGTGCGACGCTGTACCCAAATTATTATTATTATACAGGATTTATATAGCGCCAACAGTTTATGCAGCGCTTTACAATATAAAAGGGAGACAGTACAGTTACAATACAATAAAATACAAGAGGATTAGGAGGGCCCTGCTCAGAAGAGCTTACAATCCAACAAATAAAATGTATGTCCTTTTTTCCCCATAAATAGAGCTTTGTTTTGGTGGTATTTGGTATTTTCCCACTATAAACAACAAAAGACAGAAAATTTGGAAAAAGAAAAAATATATATATTTATTTACTTTCTGCTATAAAACATATCCAATAAAAAAAAAAATGTCTTCATCAATTTAGGCCAATATGTATTATTTTTTGGTTAAAAAAAAATCCAAATAAGCGTATATTGATTCGTTTGCACTGCATACAAGCTCATTATGAAATACTTACCTTAGGCCCCGTACACACGGCCGAGGAACTCGACGTGCCAAACACATCGAGTTCCTCGGCCAGTTCAGTCCTGGAGCCGCCGAGGAGCTCGGCGGGCCGAGTTCTCCCATAGAACAACGAGGAAATAGAGAACATGTTCTCTATTTCCTCGCCGAGGTCCTCGTCGGCTTCCTCGGCCGAAAGTGTACACACGGCCGGGTTTCTCGGCAGAATTCAGCTCTGAACCGAGTTTCTGGCTGAATTCTGCCGAGAAACTCGGTCGTGTGTACGGGGCCATCGAACAAAGCGCTCCTGGTCACCGCTGAGAGAGCTGACATATTCCCTCTGCGTTTCTTCTGGGTTCGCTACTTTGGCGCTGTGAGTGGCCGGAGCCACAATGACATCACTCACACGCATGCGCGCGGGAGTCCCTGTATCGGCCAAGAGCTCTGAATTTTCAGCAGCATCCGTCAGCGGCTGCATGCAAGGTGAATATCTCCTAAACCGTACAGGTTTAGGAGATATTAATGTTACCAACAGGTAAGCCTTATTATAGGCTTACCTGGCTGTAGTTAAAAATGTGCAAGTGGGGTATGCAACTGCTTTAAATCATAAGGTGCTAGTATGCGCTGCATACTAGTATGCAATATTATACTAGTATGCAAGATATTAATGTTACCAACAGGTAAGCCTTATTATAGGCTTACCTGTAGTTAAAAATGTGCAAGTGGGGTATGCAACTGCTTTAAATTAAAAGGTACTAGTATGCGCTGCATACTGGTATGCAATGCATACTGCATAGTATGCATTGCATACTAGCGCATTATGACAGACTTACCTGAAAATGAAGCCCTCCAGCAGTGTGCTGTCACTGCTGCAGGCGCTTCCATCTTGACCCTGTCTTCCTTCTGAGTTCGCAGGCTTCAGCCGTGTGAATGGCCAATGATGTCACTCCGTGGCTGCAGCACAAAGTTCTGAATGGATGGCACAGTCCATTCAGAGCCCAGTATGCATGAACCGGTGGTGTCACCATCTGCTGTCAGAGTAAATAACTCCCAAATGTTGCACGTTTAGGACATATTTACTCTAGCAGCAGCCAGGGATGCCATTCATTCAGAACTCTGTGCCACAGCCACAGGAGTGACATCATTGTGTTCCTGAGTTGCATACATTTTCCCAATATTCCATGAACATTAATTTAAAGTGATTGTAAAGGCAGAAGTTTTTTTATCTTAATGCATTCTCTGCATTAAGATAAAAAGCCTTCTGTGTGCAGAAGCCCCCCCAATACTTACCTGAGCCCTATCTACCGATGTTGTAGTAGTGTCTCGTCTGCCCGGGATCCTCCTCCTCATTGGCCGAGACAGCAGCGTGGTGCCATTGGCTTCCGCTGCTGTTAATCAGTCAGCCAATGAGGAGAGAAAGGGGGTGGGGCCAGGCTGCCGCTCCGTGTTTGAATGGACACAGGGAGCTGTGGCTCGGGTGCCCCCCATAGCAAGCTGCTTGCTGTGGGGGCACTCGTCAGGAGGGAGGGGCCAAGAGAGTCAAAGAGAGACCCGAGAAGAAGAAGATCAAGGCTGCTCTGTGCAAATCCATAACATGTTTGATATTTTTAACTCTGTGTAAAGTATAAATGTTTGATATTTTTAACAAAAAAAAAAAAACAGGACTTTAGTATTACTTTAAAGCTACCCAAAAAATGGGCTTCCTCCACGACAGGTACATTTTATAACCCTTTTGTGTAAATCTAATTCCAGAAACTTGTTTCTAGGCCAAAATCTGAGCACAGCATAGGCAAGGAACTGAGACAAATTAGCTTTAGCAAATAGTATTTTTCCCTGAAGACACTGGGAACATAGATCATAGTCTCTGTATTCATTTTCTGAGTGGAACCTGTTTTATTTTCACATATTTTATGAAGCTCGAGACCCGAACACGGGAACCAATTTTTCAGCACATTACTCAAATAATCTAGATCAGAGAATAAATCTATTGGTCTTTACACTGCAAATAATTGAAATGATATTCAACTCTGCAGAAATAATTTTCACAATACAAGCACAGTAATGACACGGTAACGCTTAAAGGGCCAGGAAGTTGAAAAGAAATGTGATTACCGGTAACTAAAAGAGCTAGAAATCATGGGCCAAATTCTCAAAAACGCCGCCTAACTTAACTTTCAGCAGTTAAGTTACACAGGCGTTAAATTTCTACCTAAGTGCCCGATCCACAAAGCACTTACCTAGAAATTTCAGGCCGTGTAACTTAAGTGCCTCCATCGCAAGGCGGTCCTCCTCTCCGGGGGGCGATTACAATTTAAATGAGGCGCGCTCCCGCACCGGCCGTACTGCGCATGCGTGTGACGTAATTTTCCCGACGTGCAGCGCGCGAACGTAATTTACGCTGGGCTTTGAGGATTGCGACGGGACAATAAAGTTTCGACGGGTGAAAAAAAAAATACTCGCCGGGAAAAAAAAATCAAATTTCAAAAAAAATTGCGGCGATCGAAAAAAAGGTCTGGTTTTACATGGTGTACTAACTTTACACATTGTAAAACCAGCCCTAATTTAACGCGTGCAAATCGTAACTTATGCAGAAAACACAAAGCTTAAATGCTTTGTGGATCTGCTTAAGTACTCATTTGCATACGCTAGCCGGCATTTCGACTCGAAATGCCCCCAGCGGCGGATGCGGTACTGCATCCTAAGATCTGACAGTGTAAGTGTCTTACAGATGTCAGATCTTCTGCCTAACTTTGGAAAAATCCTTTTGAGGATCGTTTCCAAAGTTAGGCCCAGAGATACGCAGGCTGAACAGCAGTTCCGCCTGCGTATCTCTTTTGAGAATTTGGCCCCATATTAGCATATTTGGAAAAAAAAGGCACATATATTTTAAATCAAGAATATTACAAGGCGTTCCTGAAAATGGCATGGGGAAAATTTCTTTCTGTTGTATTGGTACTAACAGCTGACTTAAAGCGGAGTTCCACCCATATGTTCATCTTTATATTAAACATTTCCTTTCTGCCTGCATAACCATATTCGGGCAAATATTTTTTTTTACTTACTGCATCTGTCTTGTGGCCAATGGGTGCCTTGTAATCTTCCATTTCCGGGCCTCGCGATGTACATCATATCCTGCGGCGCCTGTACTCCTGGGAGATGTGTATCATCATTTTCCAGGAGCCAGTGGGCCTCGCCGAATGATAGCATTGCGTTATTTCCAAACAGGAAATTAAGCGATGAAAGGCGGATCTAAGCGCCATTTTGCAAAAGGGAAAAAAAGGTCTTTGTTGCCATTACCAGTCTGCTTGTATACAGAGCAGGAAACTGCGGTGACGGTGGTGTTTTTTGAGCAGCTATAGCGGTGATATTTGTGCAGATTTTCAACAAGATTAATGCACAAGAAAATCTCTGTTGCCAAAACAACCGGGAGGGCCCTTCCTCCGTCGCTACCCGTTGTGATGGCAATCAGACACACTGTCTGAGCTACGCTCTGCCTACAATGCGCATGCACAAGATCAGGAAGTGCATGCTGGGTAGCCAGCAGCACCTTATCCCGGAAGAGAGTCCTAGTGGGCTTTACATGCCCACAATGAAGATGGAAGTGCTCAGGAAGACACAATCTAAGGTAAGTGAATTCTAAAAAACATGTACACGAAAGGGTATTGAATTGCAGACATGATTTCATGTATATTATGTAGACAAGCAGAGGGGATGCCAAAAAAATAAAAAAAAATATGTGGGCGGAACTCTGCTTTAATGTTCAGAAGTCTATTTAAAGCTACACTCCAGTCTTACCTTCAATTATAGTTGTACAGGCTCCTATTTTGTAGTGAAATTGGTTACTCTGACATACTGCACACTAATGGCCTTCATATTGAGGGCATTGGAAGCTGCAGCAAATCAGATAGAGCATCATTGAGGTCTTTTATCCTCAGCCTTTCTAAATCCAGCCTGCTCCTATTATTTATTGAGTTTCAATTCTTTCAATAATGGAGGCCCAGCACCTCACATGGGTGTTACCTAGACTTCATGCACATGTAGTCTGCCTAAGAATGCTCACTTCTCAAGACTGACATCCACCCATCAAGGCATTTTGATATTTGCATAACTCTACCCAAGAGCCATCCCACTGCTTTTATCAGGGCTGAGGGCTCTAGCGAGGAGTACCGAGGCAGGTACTGTGATGTTTTCAGGAAGCTATGTACAGCACCCTAACACTAATAAATGTAGAAAATGTGTGGCTGACAAAGTAGCAGTCATTGCTATAGCTAAAACAGACCTATACTGGGGGGGTGACCAACCCACAAGAAACAAAATAGTAGAAAGAATGGTGTTCAAGGGCAGCCCACCGGTATTTACATGAAACATCAAGAAACAAATGTATCATAAAAATTAGACATATGAAAATGTATTAAACAAATAAAAAAAAAACACAGATACATATAATCAACCATTCAATGTATCAAATAGAGGAATTACTGTCAAATGTAGTCAGTGACGTGTTTTACGGTTATTGCCGCTTCTTCAAGACATTATGCTCATGCATGACATACTGTACATCAAAAATGAAACATCTAATGTAAAAACAACAAATATGTACAAAGAAGTGGTCACATCATCCCAGGCTGCAGTGACGTATAAAAGGGGAGCAGCATCAGGAAGTGGGCCAGAACACACGGTCATATATAATATAAGCCAACCACTGTTATGTCAGATCGCAAAAAAATAGAGACTCCAAAAGATAATAAAAATGTATTGATCCATACATTGTTCCACCTCCATATTTTTGGAAGACCAGATATATGGAGTATAACATTGACTGCTGTAGGTAAATATAATCAGTTAAAGGTCCCAGGAATAAGGAAATATACAGTGGGGCAAAACAGTATTTAGTCAGCCACCAATTGTGCAAGTTCTCCCACTTAAAAAGATGAGAGAGGCCTGTAATTGTCATCATAGGTATACCTCAACTATGAGAGTCAAAATGTAAAAACAAATCCCGACAATCACATTGTCTGATTTGGAAATAATTTATTTGCAAATTATGGTGGAAAATAAGTATTTGGTCTCCTCTACAAACAAGCAAGATTTCTGGCTCTCACAGACCTGTATCTTCTTCTTTAAGAGGCACCTTTAAAGTCCTCCACTCATTACCTGTATTAATGGCACCTGTTTGAACTTGTTATCAGTATAAAAGACACCTGTCCACAACCTCAAACAGTCACACTCCAAACTCCACTATGGTGAAGACCAAAGAGCTGTCGAAAGTACACCAAAAACAAAATTGTAGACCCGTACCAGGCTGGGAAGACTGAATCTGCAATAGGCAAGCTGCTTGGTGTGAAGAAATCAACTGTGGAAGCAATAATTAGAAAATGGAAGACATACAAGACCACTGATAATCTCCCTTGATCCGGGGCTCCACGCAAGATCTCACCCTGTGGGGTCAAAACGATCACAAGAACGGTGAGAAAAAATCCCAGAACCACACTGGGGGGGGGGACCTAGTGAATGACCTGCAGAGAGCTGGGACCAACTTAAGAAAGGTTACCATCAGTAACACACTACGCCACCAGGGACTCAGATCCTGCAGTGCCAGACGTGTCCCCCTGCTTAAGTCAGTACATGTCTGGGCCCGTCTGAGGTTTTCTAGAGAGCATTTGGATGATCCAGAAGAGGATTGGGAGAATGTCATATGGTCAGATGAAATCAAAGTAGAACTGTTTGGTAGAAACACAACTCGTTGTGTTTGGAGGAGAGAGAATGCTAAGTTGCAACCAAAGAACACCATACCTACTGTGAAGCATGGGGGTGGCAACTTCATGCTTTGGGGCTGTTTCTCTGCAAAGGGAACAGGACGACTGATCTGTGTACATGAAAGAATGAATGGGGCCATGTATCGTGAGATTTTTAGTGCAAACCTCCCCCCATCAGCAAGGGTATTGAAGATGAAATGCGGCTGGGTCTTTCAGCATGACAATGATCCCAAACACACCGCCCGGGCAGCGAAGGGGTGGCTTTGTAAGAAGCATTTCAAGGTCCTGGAGTGGCCTAGCCAGGCTCCAGATCTCAACCCCATAGAAAACCTTTGGAGGGAGTTTAAAGTCTGTGTTGTCCAGCGACAGCCCCAAAACATCACTGCTCTAGAGGAGATCTGCATGGAGGAAGGGCCAACACCAGAAACAGTGTATGACAACCTTGTGAAGACTTACAGAAAACATTTGACCTCTGTCATTGCCAACAAAGGATAGATAACAAAGTATTGAGATGAACTTTTGATATTGACCAAATACTTATTTTCCACCATAATTTGCAAATAAATGATTTCCAAATCAGACAATGTGATTGTCTGGATTTGTTTCCACATTTTGTTTCTCATAGATGAGGTATACCTATGATGATAATTACAGGCCTCTCTCATCACTTTAAGTGGGAGAACTTGCACAATTGGTGGCTGACTAAATACTTTTTTGCCCCACTGTATGTCCATCATATCAATCTCGAGGAGACCCATCTGTAAAGTACCAGAACCAACACCCCAATCCTGTATGCCACCATGGATCAGGGAGTTGGTTCTGTAACTATGACTTCACAGATTGGCTTTAGTAAATCAACCCCTTTGTGAATTTGCATGTTTGCTATCAATGTATGTAGTGGAGCATAGCTATAAAGATAACGGATTAATCAAATACCACACTAATGCAGTTCTACCAATTGTGGCCTTTCAACCTGTTTCTAAAGTCCAACTTCAAATGTTTTTAGAAGTGTCCCCCAGCCTGTTAAAAAAAAAAGCAGCCCTGGCTAGCAATACTTTAAGAGGGAGCTGTCCCCCGTAGTACCTCTTCTCCATCACAAGATGTCCTCAGTCTTCAAGGTTGAATGATACCCAGCTTTATTCAACCAGAGAGACTATGGACATATTGAGAGTGGCCCCATTTGGGCTTGTTCCCTGTGGAGACGTCACCACACCCTGAAATCACTGTGTATTGGTGCAGAGAGCAGAGCTGACGACATTGCGGCAGTGCCAATTTCTACATCACTGGGGACAAACCAGCTCAGAGGACAGACAAGGAGGAAGAGGATTGTGTGATACCAAGTGCTCAGCCTGAAAATAATGAAAAAAACAAACAAACAAACAAATAAAACATCAAAACAGCAGCATAATTAATTAGTTAATATGCGTATAAGGTTTCCGGGGGTGGTATGAATAGCGGAGGAGAAAAGGTGGACTTTTAATCAGGTTTAACATAAATAAAAGCTATTGAACCATAAGGGATAATATATTGAAGCTTACTAGTCTTACTAGATTTGGTGACTGCATTAGTCTTCTTTTATTTTTCAGACTAAGAACATTTTGGCAAATACAGAAAATAACTGTTGATCTTGCCAGGAATGCAGTGTCTGTCTCACTTCCTATAAATTAAACTGGAAGCATACATGTATCTTTCTTATGTAGCGCTACCCTCAGAGGAACCTATAGGCAGGTTCCTTCTTTGACTACGCCAGTGTGTGGGTGGGGGTCACTGGTGCACCTGAGGTACCTCTCTGTGAAGCGCAATCATCAATGCTCGGGACCAGATGGAGACTGCGGTCATGTGAAAAATCTAACATTACGGAGGTCCCCAACTTAAAGATGAGTTTCAAATGTGTGCAGTGATCAAGTGCAGAGTTCCTATGAAAAGTGACTTGTCCCATGTCACTACACACTGTACCTTGTAAGTTGCATTAGGAGGGATGTGCAGAGCCTAGGCCCACTCCACCAGGCCAGCGTACTTCTGTTAGCTCACTCTCAGTAACAGAATGGGGTCTTGTTGGGCACTTAGCATGGACCTCATGCATGCTCTCACTTAACTCTTTCCATACCTAATGCACAGGCCATAGATCTTCATATAGCAGGTTCCGATCCAGTTGCTATTGGATTTTGACCACTAGGGAGGGAGCCAGAACATTGACCCTCCTCACTTCTGGAGGAACTGTCACCCTTACTGGTGATCATGCCTAATGGCTCGTTGCTTGTAGCTTGTTCCTTCACTTGGTTACCCATAGCAATAGCATTGCTCTTCCTTGACTTGCTGAGTTAACCCTTTGTAGCAGTGTTACTTCATTCACTGTAGTGCTTTACAGACCCAGATTTTTTGGAATATGCCAGAACCAATACTCCTTTATATAACTACAGACCAGGCTCAAAACGGTTAACATAACTTTACTGGACATGACAGCATGAACAATGTCTTGTCCCTAATCCTAACTAGAATAATGTAGTGGTCCAGACATACCTCCACAATGCCATTATGGCATTATCTATGGCTTGGGTGTCCTCCACAATCCCTGGTTCCTTCAGCAGCGACATGAAGAGACTGCAACCCTTGAACCCAGCGGTACCTGCATTCCCATTTCCCCTCTTTGGATATTAGCTCTCCCCCTTTTTTTAGAACAAGTGGGCTGGCTAGGACCAAAAAAAACAGGAACTAAGCTAAAAACAATTAACCCTTTCCCAGCCTGGGCCAGCTGCTGGCTAACTAAGCTGTACACATTTTCAACCTGCCTACAAGCCGATATAATTTAACAGGTTCTTTCCCAAGATTAGTACAAAGATAGCCAGGCACACAGCAACAGTTTACTCACTCTGGCTCAACGAGCAGTCTAGTCTAATTTTCATTTATTTTATTGCTGAAAACTTGTAACTGGCCAGAGTGCTTTCACACTGGGGCGCTGCCCTGTCAGGACGTCAAAAAAGTCCTGCAAGCAGCTTCTTTAAGGCGCTTTAGGAGCGGTATATAAACCGCTTCTAAAGCGTCCCTTCCCATTGGAATTAATGGGAAGCGCTGCCAAAGCATACAAAGCGCCTCAGCAGCAGTACTTTGTGGCCACTTTTAACCCTTTATTCGGCCGCTAGCGGGGGTTAAAAGCGCCCCTCTATCGCCCGAAAAATGATGGTAAAGCATTGCTTGATTTAGCGGCGCTTTCCAGCATTTTTCGGGCGCTGGCAGCGTGAAAGGGCTTTTAAGTTCAAAACTAGTAAAGGTGACTCTCCACTAGGTAGTAGCAACAGTCTTTCAAGGGGTTGTAAACCCTTGTGTTTTTTCACTTTAATGCATTAAGGTGAAAAAACTTCTGGCATTTACAGGCCCCCCAGCCCCCCGTTTTACTTACCTGAGCCCCTTCATTCTCTCGGCGGAGACGCGCTCACCCTCTCAGCATGGGGTCCCGACTCTTGATTGGATAGATTGATAGCAGCGGAGCCATTGGCTCCCGCTGCTGTCAATCAAATCCAATGACGCGGGCGCCGGGGTGAATACACGCAGAAGCAGAACTCACGAGCGCGCCCACACGGGGGTCCACCAAGGAGATCGCTTTTTTGAGGTGGACACCTGATGCGGGGAGGAGCCACCAGCACCGCCGGGGGACCCCAGAAGAGGACGATCGGGGCCACTCTGTGCAAAAAAAAACTGAACAGTGTTTGTAAGTATGACATGTTTGTTTTGTTTTTTATAAAAAAAGAGGGTTTACAACCCCTTTCATTCCCAGCTGTAGACTAAAAGAGTGGTAGAGCCTAAGTAGGACTTGGAGGTAGACTTGAACAGTCTAATGCCGCATACACAGGACCATTTTTTCCGTCGGGATAAACTCCAACTGTTTTTCCGCTCAAGCTGTCTTGCATACACACGGACACACCAAATTTCCGACCGTCAAAAACGCGGTGATGTACAACACTAGGACGAGCCTACAAATGCTTCCGAGCATGCGTCAAATTGTTTCCGTGCATGCATGTTTTTTTTTGCTCCGTCCGAATTCCATACAGACGAACAGAATTTCTGATATACGGAAAAAGTCAGATGGGGCATACACACGGTCGGAATATCTGGTAAATTCCGTCTGACTTTTTCCAGCAGAAATTCTGACTGTGTGTATGCGGCATTCGTTTCCTGCAGCTGATGACCACAAGATATGTTTGGGCAGTTATTAGGAGCAGCTTGGAGGAGTCTGGGTTCTTGCAGCTGAAAATAACAAGATAGAATAAAACACTAGACACACTGGAACAGTTTTTAACATTTATAGCTGGGGACCATAGATAATCTGTAGCTCAGGAGATTTAGCTCTACTCATGGATCCCAGTAGCAGCAAGGCCATGGGCTTGATCCAGGGGAGGGAGTAATCCAGCAGCCAATCAAGTAGGCTAATTAGGCCCCCTAAAGCACAAGGTCCCCCTTCCGCCAGGGGAAGAACACATCCTGGGCTCCCAGCTTTTAACCTGCCTCCTACCCACCATCTGGGCACATTTTCCCAGGGATTGACTGGGGCAAGATAAGAGCCCTGCCTGGTAGGGTGACCACATGTCCCGGATTGCCCGGGACAGTCCCACATTTTGCAGGTCAGTCCCGGGCACCTTCATTCCGGGACAATACAGTGTCCCGGAATGAAACTGACACAGCCACTCTGCACAGTGCATTCTGCACCCTGATTGGGTAAAGCTTTGCCAAATCAAGGTGCAGTAAAATCTGGTTGTTAAGGAGTGGGGCCACGTCATCCTTAACAACCGATGAGTCATCAGTTGTCAATGGGCTTCCCCCGTTGACAGCTGAATCCTTGCTGTGATAAGGGTCTGGTATGGATTTTAGGGGGGGGGGCCCACGCCATTCTTTTTTAGCCGGGTACCAGCAATTGCAACCACAAGGGGGATTTCCCTGAATGGCAGTTTGGAAATGTGGTCACCCTACTGCCTGGGCCTTTGAATTTCCAAACCCTGAGCTCTGGGAAGTTCTTAGTAGGCTCAAGGGGAATCAATTAAATGCCCGGAACAGGATCAAAACAGCAAATCACAGCTTCTCTGGCTACAGAGCAAGCCACATGAAATGTACCCAGCATCCTTAGCCTAGGAGGTTGCTACACTTGTAATCTTCCAACCCCCAAGTAAAGTAATATGAGTAGCAGATGCAGACATGTTAGAAGTTCAGTCTGGGTGGCAACCAGGCCTGGACTGGGACAAAAAATAGGCCTGGGCATTTTAGACTGAGCAGCCCGGGGGGGGGGGGGCGGCACGCAGCGGGGGTTAATGATGGGATGCCCGCACAGAGAGAGAGACTGCTCCACATTTGTGGCACAGAGAGAGAAATCACTCCACATTGCTGGAACAGAGAGAAATCGTTCGACATTTCCCATTGTTGTACTGAAGTCAGTTGATAGATCGGAGTCTGTATAACCAGTCTGCACATTGATAGATTGAAATTTCTGCTGAACTGGCAGAATTTCAATCTATTTATGATGGCCTAAGACAAGTCCACCAGTCTCTGAGTTTAATAATATCCTCAAATCTTCTGAAAGGGGTTCTCAACTTAGGTTTAGAAATTCACTTTGAACTCCACCTTAATTCCAGAACTCTCATTATGTATTAGATGTGCAAAGAATAAGGTAAGAGAACATCTAATACCTATAAAGAGTAATGAAAATAAGGTGGAGTACAAAGTGAAATATCTGGAGGGACTGGCTGAGGTTAAAACAGGCAGGGAGGAAATTAGGTATCACCTCCTTACTGTCTGTCAAATGCCTCTGAAAAGTGACATGAGAATTGATAACTTTTCAGTGGAGTATCTGTGAGTGCAAGCCTTTTGGCTCACACTGGTGCTCAACATTTTTTTGGGGGGAAGCAATCAAACTGAACAAAAACATCAAATGCAGCCACTGTGCCCCATTATATGCAGCCACTGTGCCCTATCAAATGCAGCCACTGTGCCCCATCAAATGCAGCCACTGTGCCCCATCAAATGCAGCCACTGTGCCCATCAAATGCAGCCACTTTTTCCCATCAAATGCAGCCGTTGTGCCCCATCAAATGCAGCCACTGTGCCCCATCAAATGCAGCCACTGTGCTACATCAAATGCAGCCATTGTGTCCCATCAAATGCAGCCACTGTGTCACATCAAATGCAGCCACTTTGTCCCATCAAATGCAGCCACTTTGTCCCATCAAATGCAGCCGTTGTGCCCCATCAAATGCAGCCACTGTGCCCCATTATATGCAGCCACTGTGCCCCATCAAATGCAGCCACTGTGCCCCATCAAATGCCCATCAAATGCAGCCACTTTTTCCTATCAAATGCAGCCGTTGTGCCCCATCAAATGCAGCCACTGTGCCCCATCAAATGCAGCTACTGTGCTATATCAAATCCAGCCATTGTGTCCCATCAAATGCAGCCACTGTGTCACATCAAATGCAGCCACTTTGTCCCCTCAAATGCAGCCACTTTGTCCCATCAAATGCAGCCGTTGTGCCCCATCAAATGCAGCCACTGTGCCCCATCAAATGCAGCCACTGGGCTACATCAAATGCAGCCATTGTGTCACATCAAATGCAGTCACTGTGCCCCATCAAATGCAGCCCCTGTGCCCCATCAAATGCAGCCACTGTGCCCCATCAAATGCAGCCACTGTGTCACATCAAATGCAGCCACTGTGCCCCATCAAATGCAGCCACTTTGTCCCATCAAATGCAGCCACTGTGCCCCATCAAATGCAGCCACTGTGCCCCATCAAATGCAGCCACTGTGTCACATCAAATGCAGCCACTGTGCCCCATCAAATGCAGTCACTTTGTCCCATCAAATGCAGCCACTGTGACACACTCTCCACTCACTCGCTGTCTGACCGACACTTACCCCATCTTAGTGGCCGGTCAGGCATAAATCTATCCATTTTACATATGGGGGTGGCATAATGGAGGGGGCAGTGCCCGTGTGCCCTTAATGGACAGGCCGCCACTGTGGCGGTTTTCCATAGCCCCAGTCCCTCAGACTTCTAATTAGAAATTGTGCGTTTTTGCTGCATTTTTTGGAATTGCACCACAGATGCGGCATGCAGGACTTTTTGTGCACTTTCAGGACATGCAGCAAAAATGTACAACCTAATAGAAGTCTATGGGACTGGAGGGTAACATAACATGCCAGAACACCAGCACTGCAGCTAAACTGCAGCTTGCCAGTGTGAACCCACATCATAACATCTAGAAGGGCAAGAAACTGTCACAGGCTGCTGTAATATAACACTTAATATGCAGAGAGGGGGGGAGAGAGAGCAGGAAGGGAGGGAGGAGAAGCTTGTTGTCACTTACTTGGATGGGACATAATGGACAGTCCCAGGAGGGGCTCACTCGTTTTTTTTTTTCTAAGGATGTGGATGCCGAGCTGACTGCTTTGTTTTAACTTTCCCGCCCACAAATCTTCTTTACAGACAACACAGGTCTGCCAGGAGTGTGGGCGGGGAAAGAAAGAGCAGCTCCACCCAGCCTCTGATAGAGCTTTGTGTGGAGGATGGAGGCGCTGGGCTTATCTAACTCAAACTTGTATGCCTTGTATGCCCTATGGCCAGTCCGGGCCTGGTGGCAACCATGGCTTCCTCTATAGATACACTAGAGTAAATGAGTATAGCTACACAGGAACAGGAAGTGTGGTGTTTGCAGGATTACCAATTAAAAATAAAGGGAAACAAAGCCTGAAAACTAAAAATAATGCATCCACCATATCTAAGAACTGGAATGCTGCAACGTTACATTGTACATTTTCTTGGGGTTTAGATACACTTTCATTTATATTACCTATTTCCAACTCATCAGAATCATAGGAACTGCAAACATGTGCACATAGTTGTGACCTTAGTATTGCAATGTGTGTATATAATATAGACTAATAAAAAATATGGCATTTTATGCAAAGAATGGAAAAAATGCCATTTAAGTCCTTTTTATGAATAATTCTATTTCTTTTTGGGATTGTTTAAAATAGATAGGACAGACGTTGACTCACTAGGACTGTCTGTCTGTACAGCTGGTGAAAATAGATTTTAATACAAACAGATGAGGGCAAATCTGCTTCTGATTACTTTAGACGTGGCATACGCTTTGTGTGAGGTACCCGTGTTCAATTAACGACCTGATTAAAATCACCTAATCCTGTCATTTAACTTTCAAAAGTATACTTGCTTACAGAACGACAGGAAAATGGAATGTCAATTTCACAAGCGCCTCTGCTGGGATTGCTTGCTCTTGATTGTTCTAATGTATTTAAAATGGGCTGCTGCCATGCGTCATTAAACCCCCTCTCCCACAAGATATGTCCTACTTCTGCATCAAATCTAATGGCAAATGTGCAAGGGGAGGGATTATCGTATTCACATTACAAAACCGAGCGATAGAATTATAGGCAAGGTGGATGGAGGCTCCCCTGTGATCCATGACCAGGACAAGGACGGAGCTGTCCAATGGCCAGCCAAGCGGAAATTTTGTACACTGCTGCGTGTTGCGAGGTGCTCTGGGGGAAGAAACCGTTCTCAAGAAAAATTGATTTTCGGGTCGCTGACCTCTTTGACTGCTGAGTGTTTGGCCAGCCCACTGGTGAATTGTGGCCTGAGCTTTTGGACAGAGTTAGAGATTAGATGTACTTTAATTTGCCTTCGATACGCTGCATGCCTCTAGTTCTCTATAGACAACATGACCGAGAACAAACAGCTGACTGATGGGAGGTGGAGAGGACTGCAGTAGGCAGTGTACGGTATAACAATGAGGACAGGAGGCATCTGCAGAGCCTCAACAGAGCTAAAATGACTTTACATTTCAAGATATGCTGTTTGTTTGTGTAAACCCTGAACATGTATCCATAGGCACAGCGTATAGTAGATTTCATAGAAATTGGGCAGGGATATTTATAGTTAAGGGATTTAGCTGATGACCTTTATTTGTGGGGCATCACTGTTGTTGCTCCAAGAAAATAGGAGCATTGGGATTGCCTGATCTCTGCACACTACATGAATGTGCATGCTTCCTTCACAGAGGTGTAACTAGAATCTTCAGGGCCCAGCTGCAAGAAGCTATGAAGGGCCCACCTGACCCCATCTCGGGGGCCCTTTCCATTGGTCCCAGGGCCCTTCCCTTCAAGCCCAGGGGCCTTTCCTACTGATCCCTGGGCTCTTTATTATGGTCCCACAGCGGGACCCTTTCAGATGTTCAGCAGTGGGCCCCCTTCTTGCTGTCTTGGGGCCCCTCCACAGTGGCGGAATGCCAGGGCCTGGTTGACCTTTGCGACCTTGGTAGTTTTGTCACTGACTTAACTATTACTAGGGGGATGTTTTGGAGGATGTAAGGGGGCACTCTGGAAGATGTTAGGGGGAACTCTGGAGGTACTTTAATAGTACTTCTGGAGTTCCCCCTCACATCCTCTAGAGTGCTCCTTTAATGCCTCCAGAGTGTCCCTTAATGCCTCCAGGGTGCCCCCTTACATCATCCAGAGTGCCCCCTTACATCATCCACAGACCAGTAAAGTGCACTACAAGGTCCAGCCCAACAGACAGCAGTCTATGGTTTTAGCATGGTGAGGACAAAGGTTCGTTCCAACACACAAGAATCCTGCAGCTTGCCAAGTGAAGATCCTGGAAGATCCATCAAAGAAATGGCAGCAGGAGAATGATTATTAGAATGATAAAGTAATTTATTCCATAAAAACAAATACAGTGGAACCTCGGATTACGAGCATAATCCATTCCAGGGGAATGCTCGTAATCCAAAGTACTCGCATATCAAAGCGAGTTTCACCATTGAAATCAATTGGAACGAAAATAATTTGTTCCGCATTGACTTCAATGGCATGCAATACCACATGTGGCCAGAGGTGGGGGGCACCGGAGAGACTCGGAGACAGCCGGAAAGGCCCGAGGACAGCTCGGCTGCCCTCGGCAAACCTCGGAAAGGCTTGGGAACTAAGTATTTCCGGGTCTTTCCAAGCATTTCTGAACTGATTAGCACCTCTCGGCTCTGTCGCCCCCACCTCAGGCTAAACATGGTACTGCACGCCGCTTTGGCCTGAATCCTGCTTATTTTGCGAGACAACACTCGCAAACCAAGTTATGAACTTTCAAAATACAGTGCTCGTATTGCGAAACGATCATTTACCACGTTACTCGCAATCAGAGGTTCCACTGTAGTAGACTTACATGTTAAAATCTTGGCAATCAGCAGAGATGGAAAATGAAAAACACCACAGGTTTGTCTGAAGAGTGATGGATGAAGAAACCACAAGGCTGTCAATGTATGAGCCTGTCCTATCCCTCTAGCCGGCATCAGGGAGATAAGATTATGACAGCTGTCAGAAAGCCTGCCAATCCTTGGCATTTTGCACAAAAGCAGTCTACCACGTGCACACCTTTCATGTCTGTGAGAAGTGGGGGGCGGTGCTGGGGGGCGGTGACATGTTTCAGAGGTTCACTCTTTTTTTGTCAAAAAACTCTTTACTGAGAATTTCCCCCTCCCATTTCTTTGTTGTTTACATCATCCACAGCGCCCCCTAACATCCTCCAGAGTGCCCATTACACCCTCCTCTGGGCTGCCCGGGGTGGGGAAGGGCTCTGCATTTTTCTCAAGGCTTTTTGGTGTTCTGCCCTCTACCCTGTGCTGCATATAAATAGGGGGAAGGCTAGGCTCAAAGAGTTTTGGGAAGGTGGGCTGCATATGAAAAAGGAGAGAGGTCCGCCTATGAAGATGTAACCAACAGCAACCCGCAAGCTCCCAGCACAAGAATCCCCCTCTCAAAGACTCCACCAGTTATGGACTGCTACTTGGGACTTGTTAGTTAGAGGACAGCTATGTCCTTTTTGGAGTGTATTATTACAGTATGTTATGTAAAATTGTTAACCGTTCAAAAGCCTGGTCTGAGGTTATTTATAAAGGGGTTCTTGTTGGTAAATGGTGTACCTAGAAGAAAACGGCCTGTAAAGCACTTACAGGGTTGAAGTGTAAGGAAAAGAAGGCCACCACAAAGGGACATCTCTAAGCAAAGGAGTGGAAAGAATGTAGTTGTTACAGGTAGCCATGACCTGGTGGAAATGAAAAGCGACCAGACAGTGAGGAGCAGTAACAGGCATGGGTGACAGGTCCTCCAGCAACGAGGGGTCGGGGCTCTGACTCCCTTTTCTAGAAGTCAGTTTCTAAAAAGCAACTGGGATGGAACCCACAGTACGGAGACCCCATAGACCTAGCTGTATGGTGTGAGAGAGCTGAAGGATTTAACTTATGTGCACACATGAGGTCCATGATTAGTGCATGGGAGGATCCCATTCAGGGCAAGTAGGTCCTGCCCACAAACCGCTACCTTTAAACTTTAATTTGTGAATACCAGCAATTTTGACATTTTGACAAGTGGAACAAATATTTTCCTATCAAAGTATAGGGCCAGTCTGACGCCATTTGCTGTTTGAGAACATAGGAACCCCCAATTTAATTTTCACATTCCAAATTCTGACCATGTAATTAGACACTTCTTTTGAATGTTATATATTTATCTATATATAAAAATCATATGACTGACCCTTGTTGGCACATGCCATCCATTTTAGGTTATCTGCAAAGGCAACTTCTCTTCCAATCAAGTATGTGAATATTCGAACCTAGAAAAGAAGAGAAATTTATGTTAGAATAAATGGACATTTGCTTTTATTGTTTTTTTTTTTTAATTTAACATTTTGTAAAATATAACTAAAATGTTAAAAATATATATATGCAAATAAAGAAAGCATTGCCTTTTTTTTTAGACCTACAGTAAATTCTACCAAAATGTTTCTGTTGGGGAAGGGTTATGAAATCTCTGAAGTTATTATTTTTTATGTTCCCATTGGAAAGATTTCCTTTCCCTTGTTTTCCAACAGATGGGTGTTATGGGAATGGTAATGAAGAGAAATCTTCCATTGGGAACACATAGAGCCAAAAAAGCTTAATGAGTAAGTAGCTAGCAAGCATAATATTCTATATAGGGTGTTAGTGCCACTAAGGTCAAAAGGAAATAGATTCTCCATTTAGGATGAAAAAAGGTCACCTTCATCAGTACTCTTGCAAATCTGATTCCTTTTTAACCATATTCTGTACTGATGTCCCCCAATTTAGAGTGGTGTGTTTGCTATCTATTTACTTTATGCGTGTATTTTATGCACTAGATGTCCAAGCTTGGTCTCATCATTAGGAGCAGAGACCTACATACAGTCGCTTACCTGCTATAAATCTGCACCCACATTTTTCCTCATCTGTGTAGCACCCTCCTAGGTAGGTGCTAGGACAGTTTTTCAAGTGTTAGAATGTGTTTTTGATAGGTATATTTAGTTGACACACTGTAATTGTGTGTAGGTAAAAACAAGTTTGTCTCACTGTACTCATTGAGCTGTGTTTGTTTAGTAAGGTCTGATCTATGTGACCTGCTGCTGCCAGTCTGCTGGATAGCTTCCTCTGTATCCAGGTAACTTGAGAAGTTTCTGGATGATAGGTGTGGAGCTATGCAGATGGCAGCATGAATATTGATACAGCCTCAGTCTATCCCAGAGAGGCCAGCTCTGAAGGCATGCCTGGAAGACTATTTATTCTGAGAGCACATAGAGCACATAGAGCTCTGGGTTTTGTCCCAGAGTGGAGGAGTCCAGCCTGAGGGGGGAACGCTGACCTTTCAGGTAAAAGCTGCCATGAGGAGGCCTCAGGTGGGAGACCTGAGGGATGATTGCTGAGAGGTGCTTGGTAGAAGCTGCCTGAGGGGAGCTTGCTGCCATAGAGCGGTCTGGTATCACTGGAAGGCATTGCTTGAAAGATTATGGTAAAATTATAAATTACTTGGTTTTTTTTTCCTTGTTTAAGTTGTGTATAATGCATATTGATGTATTTACATATAAGATGAAATTACCCATTTAGTAAACCTTCCTTAAAACTCTGTTTATCCAGACAGCCACCTTTTATTATCAACATTGATAGCTTCTGGACATTTCCATTAAGTTGCGGACAGAGTGAAGAAGGGTTGGAACCCCTGTCGATGTTTTATTGATACCTGTGTCTCCATTTGGGAGATGTCTCCCTACTTCCTGTCTATTTAAAGGATGTAAGACAGAAAACGAAGTGAAGGAAAATCTCCCTACTTTCTATCTGGTGTCAGACACAACAGCAAATAATAAGATATCCCCATAACAGAGAAACACGGAAGTAATAAAAGCACCATTTCTAGTAGAGTATGGGCTCTTTCAGACAGGTGGTAATGATTACCGTTCACTGAAAAGCAGTCTGTAGTGGACTTCTGGTATTGTAGCAGCTGGCAGGCATTTAGGACACCACCACCTCCTGATACCTGATTTTTTTTCTTTAATTGTCAAATGTAAATTTCACATTGAGGGACCGTGCTGCAACTGGGAGCCAAGTGTTTGGTTCACGGTTGTGATGTGCCCCTGTCAAACTGTGCAGCCTGAGTTAAAATTGCAGCAGCATTTGTACAGCTCTGGCAGGCTGTAATGTTAGAATTACAGTGGACAGGCAGAGAATGTTATTAGTGTCACCTGATGGAGATTTTCCTCACTACTTGCCAAGATGACTTGTGTCAGACAGAATAGGAAAAGGGGGGCTACCTATCCAGGACTTTGCACAAATTTGGAATCACTGGTCTAATCCACTCAGCAATTATGTCCCTGTATTCTAATCCTACAGCTAGAGTCTACTCCTCTAGCTTACTCTCTGACCCCTTCACATTATCTAATTGCACCCGTCAAGGCTGCCCGTTATCCCCAATTATCTTTTCACTAATCATAGAACCACTGGCAGAATATATCAGATCCAGCGACCAAATAAAAGGTATAGAAACTGGATCTGGAAGTCATAAAATAGGTCTTTTCGCTCATTCTTAGGCCTCGTACACACGACCGAGTTTCTCGGAAGAATTCAGACAGAAACTCGATGGGAGCCGTATTCTGCCGAGGAAACCGGTCGTGTGTACACTTTTGGCTGAGGAAACCGACGAGGATCTCGTCGGGCCAAATAGAGAACATGTTCTCTATTTCCTCGTTAGTCAATGGGGAAACTTGGCTCGCCGAGATCCTCGGCGGCTTCACAAGGAACTCGACGAGCAAAACGATGTGTTTTGCTCGTCGAGATCCTCGGACGTGTGTACGGGGCCTCACTGTTTCCAACCCAACAGTTTCTCTACCTACCATCCAAACTTTATTACACAAATTTGGACAGATCTCCTTTTACAAAGTCAACACATCCAAATGTTATGTCCTGACACTCAATATTCCAAACGAAGAAAAAGCTAGATTAAAGAATATCTTCCCTTGCAATTGGAACCCCCCCTCAATCACATACCTGGGTATGCAGCTAACTTCCTCTTCCTCCAAAATTTACTCAAGTAACTACCCCCGACTGTTAAATAAAATAGAAGCGGAACTTAACCAAATTAGGATAGCTGCAAATGCAAGTGATGCCTAAACTCCTATACCACTTCAGAACACTACCCATTCCGATTCCCCAGAAATGTTTTACTCAATTAGAGATATATTTGAAAAAATGTATATTGGGGAGGTAAGAAGCCCAGAGTTGCACTAGCACAACTTAACAAACGTAAACACCTAGGTGGAGCTGGTCTACCCAATGCACATATATACTACAGGGCTGCGGTTTTAGACCAAATGCGCTACGGGTTCTCCTGCCAAACAGACAACCGATGGTCAGATATTGAATGCGCAGTTACACCAGGTCACAACCTTCCAGCACTAGCAATAGCTGCTAGCAATCATCACAAACCGATCACCCCATCGTACCCAACCATAAGAGCAACTATTGACGCTTGGTCTTCACTAACCAATAATCATTTTACTGATACCCCCACTCAAAAACTAAAAATCCCACTAGCGACCTACGAATATCTAATTCCTAACTTCTCGGCCCAATCTTGGAGGAAGATGGGGGCACACTTCTCCACACCTGCTTTGAATGAACAAAGTGCTGTAGATAGATATAGAATCTTCCAAATACATCACTTCTCACATGCTAACCCGAACAGATCCCTAGAAATTCCACAGATACTATGGGACGTTCTACTGAGTAAATCCTCAAACAAACATAAAGGGATATCCCTCTTTTACAAATTTGCATCCCCTCTATGGCCTGGATTCAGATACATTTGCGTATCTTTCGGCGGGCGTAGCGTTTCTCAGATACACTACGCCGCCGTAACTTACAGCGGCAGGTCCCGTATTCAGAAAGAACTTGCGCTGTAAGTTACGGCGGCGTAGTGTAACTGGGCCGGCGTAAGCCCGCCTAATTCAAATGTGGAGGAGGTGGGCGTGTTTTATGTTAATTACTTATGACCCCACAGAAATTATGCTTTTTACGAACGGTGCATGCGCCGTCCGTGGACGTATCCCAGTGTGCATGCTCCAAATTACGCCGCAAAGCCTTATTGGTTTCGACGTGAACGTAACTTACGCAATGCCCTATTCGCGAACGACTTACACAAACGACGCAAAAATCGACGCTGGCCCGACGTCCATACTTAACATTGGCTACACCTCATAGAGCAGGGGTAACTTTACGCCAGAAAAAGCCTTACGTAAACGACGTAAAAAAATGCGCCGGGCGGACGTACGTTTCTGAATCGGCGTATCTACCTAATTTACATATTCTACGCGTAAATATACGGAAGCGCCACCTAGGGTCCAGCGTAAATATGCAACTAAGGTACGACGGCGTAAGAGACTTACGCCGGTCGGATCTTAGGGAAATCTATGCGTAACTGATTCTAAGAATCAGGCGCATAGATACGACCCTGCACACTCTGAGTTACGACGGCATATCTGGAGATACGCCATCGTAACTCATATCTGAATCCGGGCCTTTATGTCCAATCTAAACTCCCCAGCATGAGGAATAGGAACATGAACTACAAAAATAATTCCCTTTACACCAATGGCATGAGGCAATAAAATATAACAGTAAATGCTCGGCGGGTAACCAGGTTTCATCAGGTAACCCAGCAAATTTTGGATGTGTCCAAATTGTAGTAGCGATGGAGGAGCTTAAAGGGGTAAGGTTAAATACAACCTGAGATTATGCTACTGTGAATCAAGAGTGCTTAATGTACAGCATGCAGGGGTCAAGGCTCAAATGAATGTAACACACAGAGTGCCAAGTTCTGTAGTAAGTAAAGCATCGATTGCAGGGGTCAGGAGTATGTAAAGTATGGATTGTAGGGGTTATGAGTAAGCAAAAAAGACATTGCAGGGGTCAGGAGTAAGTAAAGCATAGATTGCGGGTCGGGAGTAAGTAAAGCACAAAGTGCAGAGCTCAGGAGTACCTAATGTACAAATTGCAAAGGTCAGGAGTAAGTAGTGCACAGATTGCTGCAGTAAGGCTTTGTTCGCATAAGGTACTTAAAAATAAACCAGTTTTTCTGCAGTAGGATACACATCCCAATGCAGGCAGTCCCACTCATGTTATTGGGATGCAACGGCTGCACAGACACAGCCACTGCTCCCAAACCGACAGCTATACATGTGCGGATATATGGCCCCAAAAGCACACTGTCTGTACCTGTGCATCCACAAACAGGGGTACACTTAAGTACACCCCAGTGAAGGGGGCCTAAGATGTAAAATAACGCATAGAGGTCAGGACTGATAACATAGAGAGAGCAGAGATCAGGTCAGGAGTAAGTAAAACACAGAGTGCAGGGATCAGGAGCAAGTAACACAAAGATACAGAGGTCAGGAGTAAGCAGCGCAGCAGTCAGACATAAGTAGCCCATGGAGAGCAGGGGTCAGGAGTAACACACAGAGAGCAAAGCTTAGGAGCAAGTAATGCAGAGCGCAGGGGTCAAGAGTAAGTAATGCATAGAGTGCAGAGGTCAGGTCAGGAGCAAGTAACACACAGGTTGCAAGGATAAGTGCAGTTCCACTTTTTTTTAAATATATTGGGCCAGATTCTCAGAAGAGTTACGATGGTGTATCTCAGGAAACACCGTCGTATATCTCTTTTTGGCCCCGGGTATCTATGCGAGTGATTCCTAGAATCATTTTCGCATAGATATGGCCAAGATCCGACAGGTGTAAGTGACTTACACTGTCGGATCTTAAATGTAATTCACCGCTGGCCGCTAGGTGGCGTTTACGTTCAGGTCTCATTTGACTATGCAAATGAGCCTGATACGCCGATTCCCGAACGAATTTGCGTCGCATAGTCGTCGCTTACGTCGTTTCCGTAGGCGCAAGGTTACCCCTGCTATATGAGGGGTAACCTTACGCCAGTCTGCCGTATGCCATGTTAAGTATGGCGTCGGGTCCGCGTCGTCTTTTCCCGTCGGGTACGTCGTTTTCCTAAGTCGTTCTTGAATACGACTTTACGTCAATGACGCACACGTCGGCGTCATTGACGTTTTCCGTCGTGAGCTGGAGCATGCGCACTGGGCTATTTTTCAGCCTGGCACATGCGCTTAATTTAAATACAAGCCACCCCCTTTGAATTACGCGGGGATACACCGGGCCATTTACACTACGCCGCCGCAAATTACGGAGCAAGTGCTTGAGGAATACGGCACTTGCTCCAGTAAGTTGCGGTGGCGTAGTGTAAACGGCTTACGCTATGCCGCCGCAGAATCTACCAGAATCTGGCCCATTGTACCTCATTCTTTGGCTCACTGGAATACCAGGTATCCGATTATCACCTTTCCTTTCTATTGCGGGCACCTCCTGTATCATCCCCAGGAGCCCAGCAGCATAGCATAACAAGCCTCAATTGAGAATAGCGTAGTTGGCGTTTTCTATACAAGTCTAACAAAAATATTTTGGCTTTAGATACTGTACACTTTAAAAAATCTAGTATATAATGCATTCACACCTAGTCCTACTATAAGAAACATTCACCAAAAAAAAGGTCCGAAAGACTTAAAGTCTTTTTATGAGAAAAATATTGGCTACATTTTTGTCAATGTTGGTGCAGCAAAAATATGCAGTTTTATTACTTTATTGTCTAGCCTTAACATACAGCATACAGTGTATTTACTGGTATGTTTTCTGTAATTATAAGTTTGGTTGGGCGTTCATACAACATTTTTCTTGAAATCTTTGATATATCCATATTTTTAAGGTTTTTTATTTCAAGCAGTAAAAGCACTGCCGATGGCCTCCAGCAAAACTAATATCTGTCTCATAATGACACCTATTACTTACCTACTGCCTCTATCTAGTACAGTGTGTCATTCCTACATACTACAATTTTCTAAGATATAAAGTTATATTCATGCAGAACGAAAGATGCACATACAGCCCTCTATTCCCCTGTGAGGAGAATTTTTTTGGGGAAATGGAACTGACCTACATTAACCACTTGCTTACTGGGCACTTAAACCCCCCCTCCTGCCCAGACCAATGTACAGCTTTTAGCACTGTCACTCTTTGAACGACAATTGCGCGGTCATACAACACTATACCAAAATGAAAATATTATATTTTTCCCCCCACAAATAGAGCTTTCTTTTGGTTGTATTTGATCACCTCTGTGATTTTTAATTTTTGATATATATTCTTTGAAAAATAAATAAATACAAAACCGTTTTATATTTTGTTTTAACATTTTTCAAACAGGTAATTTTTCTCCTTCATTGGTGTACACTGATGAGGCTGCACTGATGGGCGCTGATAGGCTGCATTGATAAGGTGGCACTGGTGGGCACTGATAGGTGGCCCTGAAGGGCACTGATAGGTGGCACTGGTGGGCAGTGGGCACTAATAGGTGGAACTGATAGTTAGCACTGATAGGTGGCAGTGATGGGCACTGATCGGCACTGGTAGGTGACACTGATAGGCAGCACTGCTAGGTGGCACTGATGAGACAATGATTGGCACCACTGATGGGCATTGATAGGTGGCACTTGTGGGCATTAATAGGTGGCACTGTTATGCACTGGTGGGCACTGATTCGTGGCACTGTGGGCACTGGCAGGTGGCACTGGCAGGCTGCACTGGTGGGCACAGATGAGATGGCTGTGAATCTTTCTCTTCAGGACCGATGTCCCTTGCACAGAAGCCAGTGAACAGATTTTTTTTGTCCTTGCGCTGTCAGCGTGAGGAGAAAAAAAAAGATTACCGATCGTCTGTTTTCATCATTGGCTGACAGCTGATCGTGTGGTAAGGGGCCAAATACGGGCCCTTACTCCAATCTGTGATCATCTGGGTCTCATTGACTCGGTGATCACAGCAGGGGGCCCGCGAGGAGCGTGCAAAGGGGAAGACATCTATTGACAGCCTCCTGGCAAAGTAGGTCCGTGCTGTAGCTGTCATTCAGCTATAGTGTGGATCTGAAGAGGTTAAAGAGGAGTTCCACCCAAAAATGGAACTTCCTCTTAACCCACTCCTCTCCCCCTTACATGCCACATTTGGCATGTAATTTTTTTTGGGGGGGGAGTGGGGGCTTCAGGAGAAGGGGACTTCCTGTCCCACTTCCTCCTTCCGCCGAGGGGCTCAAATTATGACCAATTTGTGCAGAAATCCATATCATTCCAAAAGGGTTCACATACTTTTTCTAGCAACTGTATTTCATGAAAATAATTGATATTTGCCCATATAAGAAGCCATAAGCTGAATCAGCCCACTCGGTTCCACTTACAACTTAAATATCCATTTTGGGTATATGGATGCTGTAACAAATCATCCACAGCTGCACACATCCACGCTATTGAACATCTCCCCCTTGCATTGGTATTGTCCAATAACATTTGCTAAGTTATAGACACCATGGGGTTGATTTATTAAAGGCAATATACTGTTCCCTTTGCACGGAAAGTTGCACTGTGCAAAGCTATTTACCCCAGAGCTTAGTGAATGAGGTCATGATCATCCAATCATGTGCAAACCAAAATGCTGTTTTTTATTTCCTTGCACATTATTGGGTATTCTTTGCAAAAGTGAAGTTTCACCACATTCACTAAATTCTGGGGCAAATTCCCATGCAGTGTGCAACTTCCTTTGCGAAGTGAACAGCCTATTTGCTTTTAGTAAATCAACCCCAGTATGTTAGTTTGCTGCAAATGGTATAATGACTAAAATTCTGGCCTGCGGAAGATCATCGTGAAACCCTAAAACATGTTATTTGGCAATAAATCATATCACCATTTTTGGAAAGTAATCTCATGCCATCATTTACGCACATTGAAAACAGCAAGTTGTGTCTTTTTTATTTATGAGCTTGAGGTAGAAAAGAGATAGGTTCATGTATCAACAAGCTGGTACCAACATCCTGATCGGTGACTGCACTAAAAAATGAGAACAGTGATGCAGAGCTATTTCTGCAGTCAGGAAAGACATTTTATTATGTCTATTTTCAGAATAACAAATTATTATTTTATTATGAAAAATTTAATTTCTATACAGGTAAAAAATGTATTTGTATGTAGATTATATGCTGAATTGAAAATAAAATAAGCAGCTTCCTCAAAAATACTCACCTTTAAAGGGGTTGTAAAAGGTTTGTTTTTTATTTTATAAATAGGTTCCTTTAAGCTAGTGCATTGTTGGTTAACTTACATTTTCCTTCGATTTCCCTTCTAAATGTTTTTTTTTTGTCTGAAATTCTCACTTCCTGTTCCTCCTCAGTAAGCTTGCCCCCATCATCTGAGCCATTCTGGCTGGGGGTTAGTCAGCGCGCTCGCCCCCTCCCTTGGGACTACATTCCGGGCAGGAAGACCCTGTGTTCACAGCGTCTCCCCGCCCAGGATGTAGTTCCAAGGGAGGGGTCGAGCACGCTGATTAACCCCAAGCCAGAACGGCTTGGATGATGGGGGAAAGCTTACTGAGGAGGAACAGGAAGTGAGAAATTCAGACAAAGAAAAAAAACATTTAGAAGGGAAATGGAAGGAAAATGTAAAAATGGATGAAGAAGACTAGGACAGCCGCACTCCAAAAAAGCGTTCGTTTTTAATAAACGTTGGCATAAGTGCTTTGTAAATCTGGGCCAAAGAATTTATGGGTCACAAAACTGACATGTCACAGCAGAAATCAGAAAAAGACCTCTGTCGCGTTTCACACTGTCATACAGTGCTTAGTCTAAGCACTGTATGACAGTGTGAAACGCGTCAGCTCTGTTTTTCAGATTTCTGCTGTGACATGTCAGTTTTGTGACCCATTTTATTAAAAAGGAACGCTTTTTTGGAATGCGGCTGTCCTAGTCTTCTTCATACATTTTTGCATGTCATTGCCGGCACCCAGGGTTTTGGATTTGGTGAGAGAGTTCTCTTGGTCTGTCGGAGCGGTCACCCTTCTTCCCATTCTATTTTGGATTTTGGAAGGAAAATGCACTATCTTTAAGGAACCTATTTAGAAAACGAAAAAACAAACCTTTACAACCCCTTTAACCCCTCCAGAAGGCCCTCTCACCTCCAATCCTCAGCAGAAGACCTATCACATTCAAACCCCTACAGAAGGCCCTCTCACCTTCGACCATCTGCAGAAGGCCCTCTCGCCTTAAATCTCCTACAGAAGGCTTTCTTACCTTTAATCCTTTGCAGACTACCCTCTCACATTCAATCTCCTGAGAAAGCCTTTTGCTTTCAATCCCTGGCAGAAGACCCTCTTACCTCTCCTAAGGGTTTAATAATGGTGAGCATCATTCAACACATGTCCCCCAAGCCTAGGCTGTTATGGACACTTAACCAAGGGTGCATTGTCACTCATCCCAGGCTCAGGGGTTAATTACACTGAATGTTGCTGTTTAGTAGGACTACTCTGCGCCACCAGAGGAGAAGAGGGAGGGACTGTGACATCACTGAACCGGTCACTAGATCATTGGAGAAAGTAATGTAAGCTTTAATTTAAAAAAAAGTGAAGGGGAACTTGGGAAAGAGAGGGAGGGTTATTGTAAAAGCAAGCAATCGTCAAAGGCAGATAAGGTGTGCCTAGTCTTTAATGGCCCAGTCCAACCCCTCCAACTAGATTACACTGGTTTGCCAGGATAACAGAAATTCAACAAATGGAAAATCTTATTATGACGCTGAAAGAGCAAGATGAGAAATATTGGAAGATCTGGACTCCTTATTTTACTAGATCTTCCCAGCCTTCCCAGGGTGAATATTTAAATGCTTTCGGGGGGGGGGGGGGGGGTGGTTCCTTCCTGTCTCCTTTTTTATAATTTTTTCTCTTTGTTTCCGTTGATGTTTTGTTTAATCAGGGCTCTTCTTGGTTAAAGAAAATACAAGAAAAAGAGAAATTGTGTTTCTTGCGATTCACTGCAATGAAAGTTTGCTGAATTATTATACAATTTAAAGATAATAATATAGCCTAATAGTATTTGTAATAGTAAACTCTATTAGCCATGAGATGGACAAGTCTAATAATAGATGCTATGTCATGTGCCGCGTACACACAATTGGAATTTCCAATGGAAAAAGTCTGACTGACTTTTTCCATCTGATGTTCTGATCGTGTGTAGCCCCATCTGAGTTTTTTTATCAGAGGAATTCTGTCGGAGTTTAGATATAGAACATGTTCTATTTTTCTCCGGTGGAATTCCATCGGAAATTCCGATGTGATTTGGCCGTGCAAAAGCCCAATCGTGTGTACGCGGCATTAGTTGTCAGCTGTCTTCTTATATAATTGTAACGCTGTTTCTGTGAAAATAATGGCCCCGATTCACAAAGAGCGGGCGCACATTACCCCGCCATAGCGCAAACAATGTACGCTACGCCAACGCAGCGCAGAGAGGCAAGCATGGAATTCACCAAGCCAGTGCTCCCAACGCTGCGCTGGGTTTCGAAGGCGTACGCCGGCGTAGGTGGAAGTGGGCGTGAGCCATGCAAATGAGGCATGACCCCATGCAAATGATGGGCCGAGCGCCAGACAGATACGTATCACGAATGCGCATGCTCACAACCATGTTGGATCAACTGCCTAAACTACGCCGGATCACTGCGTACGGTGTGAACGTAACCTACGCCCAGCCAGACACGTCCAACGTAAAATGTTCCCTGTGTTCCCTGGTGCAGACCTTTGCATGTCTGCTGCTGGGTTGCGCCTCCTTTATGGGGAATAACTTTACGTCGGGCGCATGTATGTTCGTGAATCGCCGTATTTCACTCATTTGCATATTTGAATGGCTAATCAATGGGAGCGCCACCATGCGTCCAGCCTAAATGTGAGCTCACCCTACGCCGGCGTAGGCAAGTTACGTCGGCGGCATGAAGCCTGTTTTTAGGCGCATCTTAGTTTGTAGGTCCGGCGCACAGATACGACGGCGCACATTTGCACTTATGTCGGCGTATCTTGTTATACGTCGGCGTAAGTGCTTTGTAAATCTGGGCCAAAGAATTTATACATTTCCAGTCCATACAACACAGATTTTTTCAGTTTTTGGAACATACTGAAGCGTTAAACCACCTGAAAGTTTCTCACATTACTCAGGGACTCCATTGGTGAGCTCTACACTTGAGTTCATGGGTCTGCACATCTGGTGTGATCATTCTATGGTGTCTCTGTCTCCCTGTTGAATTCTTTATTAATGTTAGTTTGTATATAATGCAATATATATACCCAGCGCAGCGTTGGGAGCACTGGCTTGGTGAATTCCATGCTTGCCTCTCTGCGCTGCGTTGGCGTAGCGTACATTGTTTGCGCAAACAATGTACGCTACACCAACGCAGCGCAGAGAGGCAAGCATGGAATTCACCAAGCCAGTGCTCCCAACGCTGCGCTGGGTTTCGAAGGCGTACGCCGGCGTAGGTGGAAGTGGGCGTGAGCCATGCAAATGAGGCATGACCCCATGCAAATGATGGGCCGAGCGCCAGACAGATACGTATCACGAATGCGCATGCTCACAACCACGTCGGAACAACTGCCTAAACTACGCCGGATAACTGCGTACGGTGTGAACGTAACCTACGCCCAGCCAGACACGTCCAACGTAAAATGTTCCCTGTGTTCCCTGGTGCAGACCTTTGCATGTCTGCTGCTGGGTTGCGCCTCCTTTATGGGGAATAACTTTACGTCGGGCGCATGTATGTTCGTGAATCGCCGTATTTCACTCATTTGCATATTTGAATGGCTAATCAATGGGAGCGCCACCATGCGTCCAGCCTAAATGTGAGCCCACCCTACGCCGGCGTAGGCAAGTTACGTCGGCGGCATGAAGCCTGTTTTTAGGCGCATCTTAGTTTGTAGGTCCGGCGCACAGATACGACGGCGCACATTTGCACTTATGTCGGCGTATCTTGTTATACGTCGGCGTAAGTGCTTTGTAAATCTGGGCCAAAGAATTTATACATTTCCAGTCCATACAACACAGATTTTTTCAGTTTTTGGAACATACTGAAGCGTTAAACCACCTGAAAGTTTCTCACATTACTCAGGGACTCCATTGGTGAGCTCTACACTTGAGTTCATGGGTCTGCACATCTGGTGTGATCATTCTATGGTGTCTCTGTCTCCCTGTTGAATTCTTTATTAATGTTAGTTTGTATATAATGCAATAAGATGCCAATATTTCCCCTGGGGAACGGGAGCAGAGTCAGCAATTATGCAAAAGATGACACTGTTAAAAAAAATACAGGGACTGACTCAGCCCACCAGGTTCCAGTACACATTGGGCCTTTAAAAAATCAAGTTTTTGATTATTTTATAAAGTAAAAGAGTTTATAAACTTTATAAACTAATAAGTTAATTGAATGTGTTTACTGCTTATCTTTTCACCATATGTGCCAGCCTTGGTTAATTAAGAAAATCCTTCTCTGTACTTAGTTGTATGATTCTGTTGTTTCTATACAGCTGTTAATCCATCTAGCAGTTGTAAAGGAAAAATTATTCAGAAGTGACTGCAGTCACCTACCTAATCTTCTTGCACAATATCACATTGCTTTTTACAATTTACCTGTTATTAAAAATTAAATCTGACTTTTCAGGCACCACAGTCTAGCAGCCTACCTACTCCTACAGAGAAATTAAGAGAACCTAAATATTTAATATGCTGGTGTAATTAGCTACAAACTGTTACCTGATTTCTATCTGTAAGTGAAAGTGAAAAGACTCCAGAGGCCCTAAATTAACCTCTGTCTTTTCTACTGCTTGTGAGTTAAATTACCAACTGTAATTAGACTGTTCAAATTGCATCCGAAAATAATTTCTATTACCGCATTATTAAAAACCTAAAGCCCCCCTGGGACCAGACAAATTATCCACCCTGTGATGTGTTTGTCCTGATCCACTATATGCGGCTGCCAAGTGGGTAAGCTTGTACTTAAGACAAATTAATGACAACTCAGAGCAGGCCAGCTGCCCCTTTGGCATGGGATAGTCACGAAGCTGTCATGTGACTTTAGTAACACAGCTGGCTGAAAAAGACCACTTCGGTCAGTGCAGCTGCTGAGGTGTTGTGCACTCTTCAAATAAAGAAATCTTGGAATGACCAGAAAAAATAATATTATAATTAGCATGTCTGCTTATACTGAGCTGGGAGGACCTCTTGCCATGAGTTTCTACAGCAAGATAGAGACAGAGAGAACCAGAGCTGAGAGACTAAAGCCCTGTACACACGGCCGGGAATCTCGTCAGGAAAAAAACGTTGGTTTTCCTGACGAGATTCCTGGCAAGCTTTCTTGCCCGCCGAGGGTACACATGGGCCATTCAAAAGAACCGCCGTTCTTTTGAATGACAAGAACGTGGTGACATCATCGACTACGACGAGCACACGCTCGTCACATTCGCTGCCGTCGCCGCCATCTTGCTACACCCTACGCTATGCCTTGGAATCTACCGCGCATGTGCCGAAGTCTCATCGAGCATGCGCGGGTTTCCATGGAGGCAGGTAAGTATACACACGCTCGGGTTTCTCGGCAGGAAAACACTGCGCGAACGGCGCACGCGCATGCGTTGTCCGGCCACACCCGCGCACACCCCGGAACCAATCAGAGGCCTGACCGCCCTATTTAAACAAGCCCCTGTCTCATGACAGGTTGCTGGTTTGTCATCAGCTCCTGCTTGAACTTCTGTTACTGTACCTGCCTCGTTTTGACCCGGACTTCCTCACAACTCTGCTCTCTCTCTCCTGAACCTGACCTCTGGCTTACGTCCCTGGATTTGCTGCTGTCCCCAACCCCTGATCTCTGGCCTGTATCTCTGGACTTGTTACCTTCTCCTGCCCTTGACCTTCGGCTTGCACCCCAGGATCCGCTTTCAGTCTCCGCCCCTTTTAACGTGCTCTGTGTACCTGAACTGTCTCACCCACAGCCTGCCTCTAGTGAAGTACCTCCGTCTAAGTCTCCTGCCCAGAACCCGCAATCAAGCTCAGCTGCCTCACTGGTACCGGTGCCTCCTTGTGCCTTCCCCCTCTGTCTCAACTCCAGGGGGCGTAGTGCGCCAGGTCGCAAAGGTGAGCCGCCCTCAGCATCTCCGTCTCGGTAAGTACGTACCTGACAATCACCTATCCATTTTACACTTTTAAAGGGACAACTATGTGTGCGCCACCTTACAAAAGGGCCCCAACCCTGCCTTTTTGCAGAATGCATACAACCACCGACTATTGGGGCTGTTTGTGTAGTGTGCACACGAGGACCTTTATTTTTGGGTTAGTTGATACTGATACTTTGAATCCCTTTTTGCACCAGTTATAATTTGGTTGAGAGCCACTAGATTTTAGTTGCATGCAACCTTATGGGTTAGTATTAGCATGATCTAATACAGCATCTTTAAACCTGTTCAGTTGCCTGTTTATTGATTCATGCATTGTTTAACTACATTGCATAATGCATCCAATTAATTTACCACCAAGTAGCTTGTGGCCTATTTTCTGTGTATTATTATGTGGGGGCATTCTAACATTTAATTTACACAGGTGTGTCAATGGGGACTGAGCAGCTTAAAGAATCATGGAAGAACAGAGAACCCATCAAATCAAGCTGAATAGGAACAAAAACATGATGCTGTTTTCTCAAGTTTGACAGCAAAAGTGGAAATACCCTTTAACTAATCATAATACTTAGAAGCACCCCAGTTTGAACAAAACTATTTGTATAGTTACCACTGAGCTCATTTAGATTTGTAAAAAAAATAACCAATTATGCTGCCAGCCAGCAGGGGGAGAGCTAAAGCCAAGCAAACCCATATACTTCTATGCAGAGCAGTAGGAGAAGTAGTTTAAGACAGCAGCCATATAATGGCTACACTATAATGGTTACACTACAGATTCTTCTTAGCCCTGATTAAGGGGGAGTTTTGTTGCCCCCTGAAACTGTCTGTTGTAATATGATTGTACTACAAACTGTATAAGGTGTGTTAGACTTTTTCATCTTTGATTTGGTGCACATTTGCATGTCTATACTTTGAACATTGAAAACGTATAATCTTTCCCTACTCACCCCCCCTAAAAAAAAAGAAAAAAAAAAAAGAAAATTGACTACACAATTTACGTAGATTAAAATGCAACAGGTTTGTGTTAATATCTACCTGTGCCAGTAACAGAGTTAAGGAAATGTGACAGATCAAACGTGACATTGCTGCAACTCACTGCTGGCCAGTATAGTCATGTAGGGATAGATAACCTCGGCTCTCCAGCTGTGGTGAAACTACAAATCCCATCATGCCTCTAGGAGTCACGCCTGTGATTGTCAAGGTCTTGCAATGTCTCATGGGACTTGTAGTTTCAAAATAGGTGGAGGGCCGAGGTTGCCTACCCCTGATCTACAGAATCAACAGTGGGGTGTATGGAAAGTAGGAAAGGATGAGCAAGAGTTTGTCTTTTTATGGCATAGTCCAAATGTCCTATGTTTTAAGGGATTTGGGAGTACTTGAGACTGGAACCTAAACAATAAAAAAATATGCAAACTTGATGTGTGTGTCCGAATTTAGAGCATAATCCAAAGCTACCAGTAAGAGAAGTAAGAGAAGTTCACATGACTGGCAGTTCGTAGAAGATTCTGAAGCAATGTGGCGCCCACTGTAAGATAAGCAACCCAGCCACTGGCATTTATTTATATTGTGCAAGGAGTTCTGCTGCAGACATCCCAAGATCTGGTTTCTATTGCAGTCAACAACTTAATACTGTTAACGTGATATATTTACCAGTTTCCTATAATTCATTGGGGAGCCGCATTCTGCTTAGAAAATGCTTACAATCCCTATTTAGTGCTACGAAATTCAATACGTTGATTAATTGTCCATAATATGACCTTTGGGCTTTCCACATTCTCTGCTCACTTGCTCATGTCAAAAGGTTTGGCCAGCCACTGTACAAGTTTAGACCCGAAATACAGAAAGCTGTACAGTAAATCTATAAGGTAGAGCACAAAACATCCTACAGAAAACAGTTTTGACTTTTTCTTTTCAACAAGCTGGTGGCACCAAATTTGCTGTTTGGTTCTGAAAATGGCCGTCAGTGATTCCCAGAACCCTTTTCACCCACTCTATCAACACATACCTATTATAGGAATCCAAGACTCCTGTTGGCTGCCTTCCCACATACTGAAGTTAAAGACATTTTATTTCCAGTCCTGCAGACCCAATGTTTTTATTTAGTCCGTCCTCTAGTTTCAATATATATACACACACAAATGATTCTTAGATCATAACGTCAGCAGTAGAACATGTTATTATTCATATCTGCAATTATTCAAACTGTGCTAATTACACCACTGCCAAATGGTTCAGAGAATTCATTCTTTGTAGAAAGGAAAATATTGGGCCAAGATTTACAAGTTTCACACAGGAATTCTTCAACTTTCCTCCCTCAAAAGTTACATTTTTCAGCTGTGCTGCGATAAAAATAATAAATTGATTTTTTTTTAATATGTTCGTGTTTGTGGGAGGTTCCTGGAAAAATGTTTGACTTTCCTCTATGAACTTCAGAAGTGTTGCTCTTTCCCATTAAATTGACGGTAATATCCAGGAAATAGGCGTAAGGACATTCTACTGTATAATTTAGTGATCATTTGAGCTTTGAGTTTTTTCACTGTGGCATTTTATTCTTTTTTGTCTTTTTTTTAAAACAATTGGTCCCCTGGTGACTGAAAGTGTCAGAACAAAGAACTGTGCTATTTCTAGTAACAAATTAGCTCCATTCTTATTTTCTGCCCTAGAAATATGTAAAGGAGATGGTGATTAATTGCTGTGTGCAATAAGGCAGTTCTTTCAGCTTGAAATCACTAGGACCACAATGATTCAATAAAGTTGAACAAGGGAAGCGCCTAACACGAAATTTAAATATACTGTGTATATGTATGAACTGTCTTATCTGACAAAAGGACATGTCTGACAATGCAAATAAATGCCCACTGATCCAGAAACCTCTGACCTCAGCTGCAGCAGTAGTAGGGTACAGGGCTGGACTGGAACAAAAATTTGGCCCTGGACTTCATCCAGACTGGCCCACTTTGACAGGTCTCTCCCATGGCGGCTGGACAACTCCTGCACCCGTCCACCCAAGCCCCCTCTTCACCTTCACTAGCCACTAGCCGTTCTACTTTATTAGAGTATAATGGCGGGTACTGGTACTCTTATAGGCAGTACCAGTGGGGAAGCTAGACATTATTTCACCCGGGGCAAAGAATCAGTTTGGTTCCCCCCTTATGGGACAAGGTTAGGCAGAAGTGAGAAACTCCCAGGCCATAGCTGTTGAGTCAGCTGTCTGTCCCCTCCCCCATGCTCCTCTGTCGTCGTCCCCTGCTCCTCTGGTCCTCCCCCTGCTTCTTTGTCCCCCCAGGTGAGCACTGCTGGGAGGGAGAGGAGGTGAGCGCTGCGGGAAGGTAGAGACAGAGGAGTGGAGGGGGCGGTGGTCCGCTGTCACTGAAGCCGGCCCACTGAGCCATCGGCCCACCGGGAAACTCCCTGTAGTCCCAATGGCCAGTCCATCCCTGGTAGGGTAGCAGCACAAGATAATCAAGAGCACACCACAGCCACTGAATAGATAAATAAGTGACAGAGGCACATCGTTGATGCCACCCTCTACTCGTGTTGCTCTTTTCTGCTATCTGCAAGTTACTTTCTCCCAGTCTGCTGTACATGGGACTATAGAAGTGTAGCACACCCCACATAGGAGCTGCAGATGAATAGGGGTCCCCCACTCCTGCACAGCCAGGCACACCTAATCTTCACAGGAACACAAAGTCAGCGAACAGTCCGTAGCTTTGTTTTTGTTGTTAATTAGGGGGTTAACAACTGTGAAAGGGATGGGAAGTTATGGGATGCCCGCTTGACTTCAGCAAACATCAGGGACAACTTCCTTCATACAGCTATAGTATATACAGTGTTCTCTTCAATTTCCTCCTGCACACTCTTAGCTTCTCTCTTGCTCAGCTCTTGCTGGTACACTCTTGGGGGAACATGCTTAGCAGAAACACAAGATCTCCATTTTCCTCCCTTACAGAACGACGGTCTGCCTTGTTTACATAGACAGACCGCTGTCCTGTCTCTCCTCTGAACGATCGATGATCACAGCGGGAGCGCGGCTTCAGCAATGCGCGCGCCTGCCCCAGAACTGATGACAGCGATGACATACAGGTACGGGATTATGCTCTTAAGGGCCGACCTTGCTGCAGTACATGTACGTGGGCGGTCCTTAAGTGGTTAAAGTTTATGTAAAGCTGTTTTTTTTTGTTTCTGATAGAGCAGAAATTGATTAACCCATTTGATTTTAGATTTTTTTTTGTAAGATGTGTCTGATCTGGTAGATTTCCTTCTAATTTCTGTCATAGGGACAAACAGAAAATAAGAGTTAATCTCTCAAAAGCTTTAGGAAATTGCCTCTTAAGCCTCATACACACGATCGGACTTCTAGCGGACTTTTCCATGGATTTTGGTTTGAAGGGCATTGGCCATGAACTTGTTCTGAATAAGTGTGAGTGACGAGCGCAATTAAGTGCACTATATAATCAATGGGCTAAGAGAAAAAAAACAAGCAAACAAAAACCAATGTGAACCAATTCAAATGCAATGATAAAAAGGTGAACCAGTTAAACTTAAACAGGAGGTTAACACCGCAGTGTCAAAACCAAACAAATAAATGAAACTAATAAAGATGTGCGCTTACCAAAAGGCAAGCACCGTAACGCGACACGTCAGAGCGTCTCCTTGCCCGACGTACGTTTCATCAAATAATGACGTACGTCGGGCAAGGAGACGCTCTGACGTGTCGCGTTATGGTCCATGAGGAAGGGTGTTCGTGGAAGCCGGCCGGCTCAACTTTTATAGACTTTATTGTATGTCATTTTCTGTAAGTGCAACATTTTTTATGGTACATCACTATTGTGGATTCAATATTTTTTTCGGTGGTATTACCATTGCTGTGGATATTGGGAGAGCCCTGAGGCTGCGAGGTTGGAGACAGTTTGATACAAAGGCCCTGGCTGGGGTTCAGCCGCAAGCGATCAAAGCTTATCGGTCTGGTAAGCGCGCATTTCATTTGGTGCTCCCTGTCGGTGGTGGTTCTCCTTTTTTCCAATGTGCTTTACTTGATTTATGTCCATTAATTACGGTACATCACTATTGTGAGTTTTTCTTTTTGGGAATCCCAAAACATCCTTGCCATATTTGGAGGAATAGTATCCCTGAAGTCGTTGGTGGTTCTAATGTAAAGACCCTGGCTGGGGTTCAGCCGCAAGCCTATTATGCTTGCCTTTTGGTAAGCGCACATCTTTATTAATTTCTTCACTGGTGGTGGATACGCTTTTGGCTTCACAGTATTTTCGTTGTTATCACCATTATATTCCAAGCTATTTGAGGACTTTTGATACTTTGGACTATTTAGCTTGGTCTTGTTTTATTGATCATCAATTTAAATTTTTCACTTATCAGCGCAACTATAATCTTTTTCTTATGTACTTTTGTGTGTATATCACTTTTTTGTTGCAGCTCACTTTTATTTCGTTATTGTTATTAATTTTTAACGCGGTATAACCTTTTGTCTAAACAAATAAATGATTGGTGAAATAATTCCAAATAAAGTCCAAATTCAAAAACTGCTATAAAGTGCTGATAATCTGATGGTGACTCAGGTGTGTCTTCCTTAGTAGTGGGCTCACAGAGCGCTTACCTCCCCCCTCTGGGAAAATCACCTGAAACTCCTCCAAACGGCTTGGTGGAAACTGCAGCGTTAACCTCCTGTTTAAGTTTAACTGGTTCACCTTTTTATCATTGCATTTGAATTGGTTCACATTGGTTTTTGTTTGCTTGTTTGTACCCATTGATTATATAGTGCACTTAATTGCGCTCGTCACTCACACTTATTCAATCCACTACTTTGTTGTTAGCACATACAGATTTGAGCAGTGGTTGGCCCTATTGCACTTAAGTTTATTTATTTTATTTTTATTTTTATTCACTATTGGCCAGCGCTTGAGTAATCTTTTTATTCCCATGAACTTGTTCTGCAGATACACGGCCCAACATTTCCAGCCAACATTTAACAAACCATGTGGTTTTTCAGCTCTTTACCACCACCCTTTGGGCAACTTCTGCTATTGTTGTCTGATGTTTAGCATTGGTTCTGAGCATGCGTGTTTGTACTTTGGATTTTAGTTGGACGGACTTGTGTACACACGATCGGATGATCCGACGTAACAGACAGTTTATTGCCAGACAGTTGGTGAGCATGAACAGCCAACATTTGTTGTGGTTAATTCAGCCAAAAATTGTCTGATGGTTCATACACACGGTCGCATTATCCGACGCAACAAGTCCATAAGACAATTATGGCCATAAAATTGGATTGTGTGTACCGTCCTTTAGACACTTATCACTTTTAAGGCCTCGTACACACGACCGAACATGTCTGCTGAAACTGGTCCGTCGGACTAGTTTCAGCAGACATGTTCGGTCGTATGTAGGGCCGACCGGACAATTTTCCGGCCGACCGGACAGGTTTCCAGCGGACAACTGTTTCTTAGCATGCTAAGAAACATGTCCGCTGGAAGCCTGTCCGCCGCACATGTCCGATGGTCAGTACGACTCATCGGACATGTCCGCTGGCCCGAGAACCCGTGCATGCGTGGAAGCATTGAACTTCCGGGTTCGCGCACGTCGCTGCATCATCGTCACCGTCACGTCACTGCGTCGTCACCGCGTATTCTGTCCGCGCGGAATTTGGTCTGATGGTGTGTACAGCCATCAGACCAAATGATCCCAGCGGACATGTCCGATGAAAACGGTCCGAGGACCGTTTTCATCGGACATGTTGGGTCGTCTGTACAAGGTCTAACAGGTGTCCCCATTGGAAACCTGTTCCTGTGATTACCCTGAATTTTGAAGTCCCCATCATTTTATATATTGGGGACAAGGTTCAACAGGGCAAACAGAGAGGGTAACTTTCCCTAGCGTGAACAAGAACAGCAGTAAAATATTTTCTTAAGCAAAAAAACAAGAACAAAACTGATCTGAATTTTTTTTTAGCACACTTATCTTATTCAAAACTTAAAAAAAAAAACACCTTTAAAATGTGGTTATTTGGTTTAGGGGTTGGAAACTTTTAAAAGTTCTCTCAAAATAGGAATGCTTAGATCTATGGTTCTGTAACATTTGTATAAGAGATGTTCCAATGCTAAAGAAGAGTTAATATCCTGTAGGAAGCTGGATAATGGGCTCTTGAGCTGGACCATATAAATAAAATGTGCTGAAGAGAAACCTATCATGTTCTTTTGCTGTTCTTATCTCAAATTATATATTTCCCAGATTGTAGTTATTACAAAAGCTTTCCTTTGCAGTAAAATAAATTGTTCAGCCATGCATAGCCTCCCCATCTGGGCTACAAAGAATTTTTATGTATCGTAAAATATACAAAACAAACAGCAATTTTCAGCTACATTTCCAGTCCTTATTTTAGAGATTGTTTTTTTTTTTTGTTAAACCGTTGTGCTGAGGTGCAGATCTGGCATTCGATGTGTGGCAATGCACTTTACATTATGCACAAGTAGCCATTACAACCATTCTATTCTGAGACTTGAAACATATGTCGCAAGTGATGTTTATGTGCTTCAAGTCTAGGCGTTCACACAACATTAACCCATGTGCTGACGGAAGGACAGCGCTGTGCTGCAGTGCGGGGTGCAGCTGCTGGGTGCATCACGTGATGTCTCTAGGCGACTGCATGTTAAAGCAAAAATAATAATGTGCTCCAAAATACAGCAGACTTTCTTAGTGGTGAGGCAAAATACACATTTAAAGCCTTGTGTTTATTCATGTTCATAGTAAAAAAAAAATCTTCAACAGAAGCTGATTCTATGAAACTGTGACCAGAGGTCTACACTCTTAGCCAGATTCAGAAAGACTGGCTTAACTTTGAGGCGGCGTAGCGTATCGCATATACGCTACGCCGCCGTAAGTCAGAGAGGCAAGTGCTGTATTCACAAAGCACTTGCCTCCTAAGTTATGGCGGCGTAGCGTAAATGGGCCGGCGTAAGCGCGCCTAATTCAAATGAGGAACAGGGGGCGTGTTTTATGTTAATGACTCGTGACCCGATGTGATTGACGTTTTTAACGAATGGCGCATGCGCCGTCCGTGGACATATCCCAGTGTGCATTGCTCCAAAGTACGCCGCAAAGACGTATTGGTTTTGACGTGAACGTAAATTACGTCCAGCCCCATTCACGAACGACTTACGCAAACAACGCAAAAAATTCAAAATTCGACGTGGGAACGACGTCCATACTTAACATTGGCTAGGCCAGCTTTTTGTTCGACTAACTTTACGCCGGTAAAAGCCTTACGTAAACGACGTAAAAAAATGCGTCGGGCGCACGTACTTTCTGAATCGGCGTATCTAGCTCATTTGCATATTCTACGCCAAAATCAACAGAAGCGCCACCTAACGGCCAGCGTAAATATGCACCCTAAGATACGACGGCGTATGAGACTTACGCCGCTCGTATCTTAGCCTAATTTAAAGCGGGGGTTCCGCGGGATATTGTTTTTTTTTCACTCTAATCCACAGCTCTTACCTTTACTCCCGCACTAACAGGGTGTCCCACTCTTTAAGCCATCCGATGCGCTGTAATTAGATAAATTATATATTTGATCCTGATCCGATGGACGTTTCCATCTTGCCTGTGGGCATAGTGAAGCCGACAGGGTCTTCTTCCGGGATAGGGCGAATGCTGGCCTCCCAGCATTCACCATTCGATCCCGCGCATGCGCAGTGTTGACGGCAAGCGTCGCCGTCAATACTACATGTTTACCATTAAAAACGGCCGGCGTAATGTCGCGACGTCGAGATGTCGCGCGATTACAGGACAGCGCGCCGACGGAGGAGTTCCTAAATTGGAGTGACAAGACAGGGTAGAATGGACTTACACGCCCATTCCCCGCGGGGGATATTGATTGACAGGTCGAAACATCGAGCTGCAAACGGGTAAGGAGGACTCCAAAAAAAAAAAAAAAATCGTTTGGTCTTTCTTTTTGCAGAGCATTTGAATAGACAGCATGTTGTAAAACAGGGTGAACCACCGCTTTAAGCGTATCTGGTTTCCAGAATACGCTTAAATTTACGACGGCGTATCTACTTTTACGCCGGCGTAAACGTCTCTGAATCTGGCTATCTGTTTAGAAATCAGGGGCTTTGGGGTCATGAAGAAAAATAGGGGTAGGTGAGCCAAGCTGTCAAAAGGAGATGTTGATCATGGTAATCATCTAAGCATATTTCCCAATTTTCTGAAATATGGAAAAGTAACATGCAATAGCACGAATCATACCTATCCCTGGGTTAAAAACAATATAGGTTCTGTAGATTTGTTCTTAAGGTGAATTTGTATCTAAGTTGGAACAGGTACATTTTTAAATTGTTGAGATAAATGAACAAGCAGCGCAGATCCATCATCCCAAACACCATTAATCTGGCTGCTCTCAGTGGTAAAAACAATTCATATCAAATGGTAAATTATCAACATCAATGTGTGCAGTGATACAGTAAGTCTGCCCAACATATCATATTAAATTCAATATGAAATTCAATACAAAAGAATCTATATAAATATTCATGTGATAAAGTGCAAATGCTAAAAAAAAAAAAAGTGCAACACAAAACGTGCTATTGATGCAGAAAAAAGTGCATAGTGCAAATTTAATAAATAACATTTTTTTTTTTAGAAGATTTCACCTCACTTTCTGTCCCTGGGACAATTTGATGTTAAAAATGTTGATTTATCGTGGAAACAAGGATTGGTGATAAAGCTTCAGTGGAGACACCTTTGTCCCATGATAACTGTTACATAAGTGGTGAGGTTGAAAAAAAGACATAAGTCCATCCGGTTCAACCTGTGTCTGTGCGCGTTTATATTAATAGTACATTGTATACCCCTGTATGTTGCAGTCGTTAAGGTACCAATTGAATATTTTTTTTTTAATTATCGATGATCCCTGCTGATACCACTGCTTGTGGAAGAGAATTCCACATCTTTACTGCTCTGACAGTAAAGAACCCTCTATGCAGTTTAAGGTTAAGCTGCTTCTCTTCTAATTTAAGTGAATGGTTGTGTGTCTTTTTAAACTCCCTTTCACAGAATAGTTTTTTCCTTATGGTAGGGTCACCAGTACGGTATTTGTACATTGAAATCATATCCCCTCTCAAGCCTCTCCTCTCCAGAGAGAATAAGTTCAATGCTTGTAGTTTTTCCCCATAGCTGAGATCCTCCAGTCCCTTAATTAGCTTTGTTGCCCTTCTCTGGACTCTCTCCAGTTCCAGTACATACCTCCTAAAGGACTGGTGCCCAGAACTGGATGGCATATTTCAGGTGTCCAGACGAGAATCTTGTATAGCGGGAGAATTACCGCTTTATCTCTGGAGTAAATCCCCTTTTTAATGCATGCCAATATTCTGTTGGCTTTGCTTGCAGCAGCCTGGCATTGCATGCCATTGAGCTGTTATCTACTAGGACCCCCAGGGTTCTTTTTCATTCTAGATTCCCCCAGAGGTTACCCCCTAGTGAGTAAATTGCATTCATATTTTTGGCACCCAAATGCATTACTTTACATTTTTCAACATTAAACTGGTTGTAAACCCTGTCTGACATGTTTTACCTACAGGTAAGCCTAGATTAAGGCTTACCTGTAGGTGTTTGAAATATCTCCTAAACCTATAAGAATGTACCGATGACAACGGCGCAGGCGCACTGAGCATGCCGGTTTTGTGAATGGCTAATGCTGGCTTTGATGGCTCCCGCACGCATGTGCTGAGTGATGTCTTCGCTGCTCCGGCCAATCACAGTGCCAGATCGGCGATACCCAGAAGTAACCTTCCGGAGAGATGTCTGCGGCCGGAGGGGGAGATGAGGATGGCTTTGGGGAGGCTTCGATCTAAGGTAAGTAATTCATAATAAGCTAGTATGCTAGTCATACTAGCTCATTATGCCTTTGTCTTGCAGGTTTTTATTAAAAAAAAATTGGGGTTTACAACCGCATTAAACATCATTTGCCATGTAGTTGCCCACCCCATTAATTTGTTTAGGTCTTCTTGTAAGGTTTGCACATCCTGCATAGAAGTTATTGCCCTACTTAACTTTGTATTGTCCACAAATACTGAGATTGAGCTGTTTATCCCATCCCCCAGATCATTTATGAATAGATTAAACAGGATTGGTCCCAGGACAGAACCCTGGGGGAACCCACTTTCCACACCAGACCATTCCGAGTACTCCCCATTTATCACCACCCTTTAGACTCTCCTCTGTAGCCAGTTTTCAATCCAGGTACACACCCTATGGTCCCTGCCGACAGATATTAGTTTGTACAGCAAAAGCTTTTGGGGAGCTGTATCAAATGCCTTTGCAAAATCTAGATACACACATCCACAAGCCTTCCTTTATCTAGATGGCCATCATATGACATCCAGATCCATGTCCTGTCAGGGGAGAGAAGACCGATCGTGTGTTCCCAGTACAGAGGAACACCAATCGATCACCTCCCCCAGTCAGTCCCCTCCCCCCACAGTTAGAATCATTCCCTAGGGAACACATTTAACCCCTTAATCGCCCCCTAGTGTTAACCCCTTTCCTGCCAGTGACATTTATACAGTAATCAGTGCATTTTTATAGCACTGATCGCTGTATAATTGTCAATGGTCACAAAAAGGTGTCAAAAGCGTGAATATCACAGTCCCGATAAAAAAATCGCAGATCGCCGCCATTACTAGTAAAAAAAAAATAATAATAATAAAAATGCCATAAATCTATCCCCTTTTTTGTAGATGCTATAACTTTTGCACAAACCAATCAATATACGCTTATTGCATTTTTTTTACCAAACATATTTCGAGGATTACATATCGGCCTAAACTGAGGAAGAAATGTTTTTATTTATTTTTTCTAAATTGGGATATTTATTATAGTAAAAAGTTAAAAATATTGTTACAGTACTGATGAGAAAGAACTCGTCTTAAATCCATAAAAATACAAATTAGTTTTATTAGATACAAAAGACATTAAAACCAATGGTCCAATCAAAATCGCGGGGTATAGTGGTCGTCAAGTAACAGATTTACAGTTTAAACCATGTAGAAATCGCACATTCCCGACATGTTTGGCAACATTTCTTTAGAAGCGTATTTCGTGAAACATGTCGGGAATGTGCGATTTCTACATGTTTGAACTGTAAATCTGTTACTTGACGACCACTATACCCCGCCAGTTCGATTGGACCATTGGTTTTAATGTCTTTTGTATCTAATAAAACTAATTTGTATTTTTATGGATATAAGACGAGTTCTTTCTCATCAGTACTGTAACATGAACTGCACCGTAAACATCCCGTCTTCTCTCTTTCTAAAAATCCAATATTTTTGTTTGGGATGAGGTGCCTATAAAAAATAGGCTATTCTATATGTGTTTGGACTATCTCAAAATAACTTAAAAATATTGTGCCAGATCCAGAGAGAGAGTACGCCGGCGTATCTACTGATACACCGGCGTACTTTCAAATTTGCCGCGTGGTATCTTTAGTTTGAATCCTCAAACCAAGATACGACGGCTTCTGGCTTCGATCCGACAGGTGTACGGCTTCGTACGCTTTCGGATCGTAGGTGCAATACTTTGGCGCCCGCTGGGTGGAGTTTGCGTCGTTTTTCGCGTCAGGTATGCTAATTAGCATTTTCCGTCGATCCACGAAGGTACGCGCGGCCGTCGCATTCTCTTACGTCGTCGCTAGTCGGCTTTTCCCGGTGTATAGTTAAAGCTGCTATTTTGTGGCCTATAGTTAGACTTGCCATGTTAAAGTATGGCCGTCGTTCCCGCGTCGAATTTAAAAAAAATGTTTGCGTAAATCGTCCGTGAATAGGAAAGGACGTAACTCACGTCGAAGTTCAAAAAATGACGTCATTTCGCGCAAAGCACGGCGGGAAATTTCAAAACGGAGCATGCGCAGTATGTTCGGTGTGGGAACGCGCCTAATTTAAATGATCCACGATTGATTCACGTGACGCGTCAACGGCGTCAGGCCGTGACCAACCAGAAGCCCCGCAGGTCACGTGACGCCGATGACGCGTCACGTGACCGAATGAGAACACGTGACACGGAAGTACCCTCTGCGTTCCAGGGGCGGCTTTATGGTTTACGTTTCCCGCAGTAGCTTCGTTTTGCTCTGCGGGAACATGATGTTTTATATAAAGCGCCATTATGTGATTATGACACTATCGCCGTGTGTTGGTCGATTTTCGCCATTTGTCCTGTCAGCGCATGCGCACTGCCTATTGGTTCTAATCAGGATGAGGCTTGGTTTGATCCAAGCACGCGAACGCGCGGCTGATGACGTCATACACCCACATATGGCTTTTGTTACTTAAGGGGGGTGATCCGGTGTGTTGCCTGTGCCCCAGATGAAGCAAATTTTCGCGAAACCAGGTCGGGCGGAACGTGTATTCACAGCGGTATCACCCCCCGTTGACTGCACCTATTCCACACCATCGATGGGTTGTCTGGTCTACTTCCGGCCGGAGCTCCAGCTTGACAAGCCTTTCAAAACTACTAATTTGTAAGTGTGTTTTTATCTTTATTTTTAATAAATATTTTATACGGTTTTACACTATTGCGGCTTCCTATGTGTCTTTCATGTGGTACGGTTACCGAGTCTTCCACTACGGGAATGTTACAGTGATCGACTTCTGGATATGCCTATACAGATTCTAAATCCTCTACAGTATTAAACCACATGCTACCTGGGGTCCTCTTTTAACTAAGAGACCACTGGGAATCTGGTAAGCAGATTCATTACTCGTTTGGTGGAGGATCTTCTCTATTGGATTATCACGTCTATTTATGTTAATTAATTTGGACTTTTTCTTTTTTCATTCACTGGTGAAAGGATTTTCTGTCTTCCAAGGACTTTGGACATTTTATTTTTCCATATGTACAATTCTACTATTCATGGACATTTATTAATTTTATTTGTTTTTTGGATAATTTTTCACTTCACTTAAGTGTACCACAGTGTTGCATGAACTGTGCAATTGTCATTTAAAATGTGACAGCGCTGAAAGCTGAAAATTGGACTGGGCAGGAAGGGGGTGAAAATGCTCTGTATTGAAGTGGTTAAAGCATCTGGTCCCATTGAAAGATTGACTATATAATATGTTATTGTTGCACATGATGTTTACTGGTGCTGGTTGGCTATCGCCTGCATGGCAGAAAGTACAGTAACACAACCTGGCCTCCAGTTACGTGAACAAAGGCTTGCTGTAAATCACACTCTGTACTGTCTTCCGAACCTCGGATTACCAGAGCTTTTGTAGCAGACATTTAGCTTCAATCACCATTGGCCAAAACTCATTACAGATTGATGGATGCTCGTTTTCTATATAACAAGGGTTAGTATGCCCCATCCAGCTCCCTAGGGACCAGTTATCACATAGTAAAGGCATAATTACAAGTGATGTTTCAGGATTATTTCACCGTAGCCAATCAAATTGCACATTATCACGGTGAGTTACGTTCTGACGAGGTCAATATTTGCACACAGCTTAATGCCAAAACAGGAATAATTCACTGGCCTTTAAAATTGATGTTGAGAATCTTAATTCACTCTGCCATCTGGTATGTTTCATAGTTTAATAAAGACACCGTTAAAATGAAATTACTTTCCAAAAGACTTTCAATAAAAAAAAACTAATACTAATAATTGCACAGTCAAAAGACTGATAAAGAAAAATATATTAAATAGGATTGTTACCTATTGTAATGGAAATACATTTATATAAATTTATAATATTATAAGCCATTTTGATGGAAGAATTTCTTGCTTTTCTTAGGACTGATTAAATTTGAAAGTTGAAAAAAGTCAGTATATTTGAACAGTGTAATATAAAAACGTGCAATGCATTTTTGTTATTTGTTACAGTTTCTAGAGAATGTTTGACTTAATATATCTACACCATCCACCTCTCCAAAAAAGCATTTCCAGAAAAACTAAAAATGTTCTTGTCCTATCTAAATAAAAACCTGCCAAGCTTGGATTCTAGGGTGCCAGTGTTTACAGTGGGACTCCACCCAAAACATGTACTTAGTTTAGGAACTACGAAGGGTTAAAACCTTATCTGAGTTCTGGGTGGGGAGATTTACCACAATTCTTGCACCAGGAACTCTCAGGAAGTGATGGAAACTCTCCCCAACATGGACACTGACAGGAATAAAGAGAGCCCAACCTCTGGAGGAACCTCTGCCCAAAAAAAGCAGGCACAGGGCAGAGGACCATTCATCAGTATTATTTGTATTCTCCATGGAGTTGGCTGTGTGGAGGCAGCTAACTTGGTAGACTTTTCTTACTTATGTCAGAACTGCTATGATGACTGTTGGTCTATCTGACTAAAGAAGAAAAAATCAAGAATAGGGGTCTTCAAATTTCCTAAACAAAGAGCCAGTTTGTCACTCACACTTCAGGGGGGCCGGACTGTGACCAGTGAGAGCAGAAAATACCTTGGTGTCAGTGGGAGAAGGCAATGTCTAAGGCTTGGTGGTAAGTGGAAGGGATGTAAAAAAAAATTACATAATGCCTGTGGTCAGTAGGAGGAGGAATAGTGCCCCATCATTGTCATTAATGGAAGGAATAGTGCCTCTTAAAGGCACCAGGAGGTAGAATTATTCCCCATTGTTAGTGTCAGTGGGAAGAACGGTGCACCATCTTCAGTGTCAATGGGAGCTATAGTGCCCCGTTGTTGATGTCAATGGGAAGAAAAGTGCCTCACTGTTGGTGTCAGTGGGAGCAATATTACAGCACTGTTGGTGTTAGTGGGAGGAATAGTGCCCCAAGTGCCAGATAAAGGCAATCAGAGGTCCCATTTGGCCCATGGGCTACAGTTTGGAGACCACTGATCAAGAATCACTAGCTTTCATCTCAAAACGACAACACTTGTCTACACAAGAATCCAGTGCTACACTTCTTCATATATAACTTAGGATCTTAGGATCTTTTTTTAAAAGAGTAGCAGTGCATTGTAAATCAGTCACGTGACAAACTATGACTTACACATAGAAGAGTAACGGCAGAAAAAGACCCAAGTGGTCCATTTAGTTAGCTTTTTTCTACTTTTTTTTTACATTTTAAGTATAGATCTATGTTTGTCATAAGCATGTTTAAATACACTCCCTCTGTTCCCGGCATAAACTACTTTCTAAGGTAAGTTTTAAAATTCTTCTGCAAGTTTGAGGTCAAGTCCCCCGTGTTTTTGATCTTAGCTTCATACAGAAAATACTGTCCTCCTGAACCTTATTCACACCCGTAAAAGGGTTCACAAAAACAGAAATCATCCACAGAAGGTGGCTATGTTTTTTTACCACTTCAGATTTGTGCTATAAATAAATCATCAAAGCTTTTGCAGGAAGTCTCATCTACTCTCATGTCATTTCTATGGATAGCTCTGTAATGTGGACTGGAAGCATGGGCCCTTCTATAGAAATAAATGGACAGTCTGAATGCGCAGCAGGTGCAGCACCCAGCCAGGACTGTTAGGAAGTAAAGACTGTGTGGCGCTGGGAAGGGCCACACAGTGAAGATCCCATGAGTCAGTGCCACAAGAAATCCACCTTAAAGCTGTGTTCCAGCCAAAAATAAATAAATAAAAGCCAGCAGCTACACATACTGAAGCTGCTGGCTTTTAATAAATGGACAATTACCTGTTATGGAGTCCCTCGATGTCGGCACCGCAGCTGATGTTTCCATCAGCTGTCGGGTGCTGCCGCCGCCATTTCGGCTTCATGCCGGGAACTCTACTGCGCATGAGTGATGTCCCTCTCCTCTCTCCTATTGGCCCAGGGCAGGAGGATGGAGCCCTGCGGTGACATCATGGGCCACGGCCTGGACTCCTGGAAGTGGGAAAGGATACCTGTCAAAGACAGGTATCCTGTCCCCCCTCCCCAACGAAAGGTGCCAATTGTGTCACCGGAGGGGGGGAGGAATCAGATGAGCAAAAGTTCCACTTTAGGGTGTGTAGCATTACCCCCGGAGGAGCTGCTGGTTGTTTTGGGTGGCACATTTACCTCATGGCTCCTCCGAATTCCTAGGGGTGAATGATGCGTATTGCATTTAGTAGAAGTAAAGGAATGTCCACAACAGGTGCTCTTTGCTGTGCTCTTTATTACCCAGCCAAAAATTTTACGGATTTACGTGGAGTATTTTCTTTTTTTGGTTATACCATTCTGAATATATGAGATGACCTGGTCCATCTGGCAGAACACATTGACCATCTTCTATTCTGATCTGGAATACAGACGCAAAGGTCCTATATATCGGTGCTTACACCACAAGCCCTGCTGACTCATTGAGACATGTGCACACTGAAATATTTTGTTTCAGAATTTATTTAGTTACTCCCGAAATTCGTTTTTATTTATTTCGTTTTTCGTTAAAAAAAATGCATTCGTCCAAAAACCCAAATTAATTAAGGTCGAATCTGTCATTGAAGGCTTATGGTGTCTGTCGAATGTTCTAAGAAGATTTTACGGAATCTTTAAAAAAACAAAAAGAAGATTAGACAGAATCTTTAAAAAAAAAGATTTGACGGAGCAACAAAACTGTATGATGCCGCAATCTTACATTTCCGGTCGAATGTTCCGCCTACAAGCTATAGAACAATTCTAATGTTGTATGACCAGTAATAATTATATTTATTAATTATTATTACTAGTCAACCAACATTGGAATTCTTCTATAGCCTATGGGCAGAGCATTTCACTATAAATGTCCGCTTGCGTATGTTTTTAGCTACTTCGTCGAATCTTCATGTCTCTCTATGTCGAATCTTTTCTCCCTATGTCGACTCTTTTCTCCCTATGTAGAATAATATTAAACTAATAGAGTTAAGGTTAGGCACATTCGACCGCAACAAAAACGAAAATAAAGCATTTGTTTATGTCTGATCTTTTGGTTTTAGTTTTCTGTGCTTTCGTTATCGTTTGTTAAAAAGATAATAAAAATACCTAAAATTCGGACGAAAATGCATTCAGAAGAAAACGAATGCACATGTCTAATGCCCATTTGAATCCCTACACTCCAGTAAGCCTTCACACAACTGGTGGTTGTTTTATTGTCGTTTTTCATTTTAACGCTGACGGTATGTGGAATACCTTTAACTGCTATTGAGTTTTTTTCACTGTTTATCTATGGATATCTATGTTTATCTATGGACTGTTGTATTCATGTTTCATCAACCTCTATATGATAACATATGGACTCATAGATTGTGTGTGATTTTCAAAACACCTTTCACAGTTTTTTTATTTCTTCTTTTTATTGTTGTGGTTATTTCACATTATATTAAATATTGATTCTTATATACATGAATTTGTAGTAATATAAATCTCTAAGCGTTGAACATAATTTTACCTTTATATTATTTTTATTGAAATTCATTATAGTTTTGTGCTTGGCTGCTATTGGACACCCTTTTGCATTTCAGCGCGATATATATAAAAAAAATTCTGTTTACATTGACAGATCTCTGTTCTGTGATGCTCAGGAGTGAACATCGCGGCCGCTGGGCACGTGCATAGGCTCTGTCATCATGCCGTGGGCGTGCAAGCAAGCCCCCTAGTGGTTTTAAAGTGCCCGATGTATACCTACTGCGATTTGCCCAGACGAGCCAACCTGCCGCAGTATAACTGTGGCGGCTGGTCGTCTCATGGTTAAGGCTGGCAGCAGATTGGCTTCTACAAACTTAGATTAGAGAGCAATTGAGCATGTGCAGAGCAGGGTAAGACAGTGTTACTGGATTTTAAACAATATAGGCACGTATTTGTAACGTGTTACATGGCTATACCTGCAAAAGAGGCCAACCTGAAGTGATCCAGCAGGACTTAATTTTCTGACTAAAGCTCCACTTTAAGCTTGTAGCCATACACTATTAGAATTGCATTCAAAAACTTTTGTTTCAAGAATGTTCTTCTAATTTTGGAATGATTAGTGGGGTCATATTGATGTTTGTTTTTGTATGAAGTTACGAGAAAATTTGAACGTGCAGGGTAGAAAATGTTTCTTTAACAAATGAATATCTAAGAGTAAATGTGTTTTTGTTTGGGAAATTCTTTTAATTCCAAGATGAAAATTTTTGAAATACTTTTAAGCGACACAAGTCATTGAATGCACTAATTATAATTTTTGTATGAACGCTCATATATTTTATGAACTACTCGTATATGGAAGCTTTAGACAGTTTATTTTTGCTCTTTCTTGCCTCTGATGGCACACAAATACACTACCAGTCTAAATTGCAACCAACTGGGAGGTGCTCCCGCATGCACTGTTGAATGGCATCCTACTGAGCAAGCAATCTGTTGAGGGTCTTATCATTCCAATACAGATATTTCTAAGCTTTTGTGAATAAGCCCTTATAGACTTTCCTTTAAATCCTGAGACACAGCAAACTCTTGCTTGGAAAAATACCTGCTCCATCTGTATGAGCTCAAAGTGTAGCCTGCGAAATGTTGTGCAAGAAGCTCTAAGAAGCTCTGCAGTGAGATAATACAGAATGAAGGTATGGTATTTAGCAGGGTCACCCAGGGTCTACAAGTTGGCACCTGTTCATATAAAATCCTACTTAAACTTTTACAGCTAGATCTGACGGGCAATAAATTGTGAAATGAAGCATATCATTTTCTCTTAGACATTTTTCTTTGATTTAATACACATTGGGGTCTATTTATCAAACAGAAATGTTGTAATTTCACCTAAAATCCTCAAAAAATCTGATTTCCTGCACTTTCCCTACTTATTAAAGTGTTGAAGCTGTCATATTTCACTTTCTATATCTTTTATCATTTGAAGTCTTTCACTGGACAAGGAATAAAGGTCAGTCAGCAAAAAATGAAACACTTTTTGGTTAGCGCTTTAGAGTTATACTACCGAAAAATTCCTTACGTCCCTTGGGAACTCCAGTGTTGACATCTCCATGCTTGAATTTGTAGGCTTGGCCCGTCTGTTGTGGTCATAAAAATGGAGTCCATTCCTGCTTGTGGAATCTTCATTTATTTTATATTATAAAGAATTCAGCAGGAAGAATGGAACATCCATGTTGAAATGAAGCTCCCTGCTGGGTATGAACTATGGTGGGAACATTCCACTTTGTAAAGACATATCAGAAGCTAGCTGGTAACTCCTACCCCATCTTTGGGTGACCTGAACCTTGAAGCAATTATCTAAAGTGTTAGGCCCACTTCCCTATCATAGAGCAACATATTGATATTGATATGACTGCTGTGGGTATTTTACTGTTTGAATTGTGTTGTGACCAACTCGTAAAATTAGTGAAATAGATAAATACAAAAAAGAGTGTATTTAAATTGAAGCTGCTCCCCTGGAAATGGAGTGTATACCTCATATTTAATGAATGGTAGGGTGGTAGGGGGCGCTAGTGAGAATATAAATCAAATCACTGAACCAGTGAAAGTGGTGGATATAACATAAATAGGTTCTCTTCAACAGGTAAATATAAACAATTCTTAAATAAATTATTTGACAGTGAAAATAATGATAAAAAAGTAAATTTGGTGGAAAAATACAATTAATATAGTAGTTGATTAGCAAATGCACGGTCGTTAAGCCAGCAGAAACAAAAACTACATATAAAGTCCAAAAGGAGAGGGTTGTTGAGATGAACAAAGATTTCAGGGAAAAATGGAAAAAGTGGCGAGAGTACAAAAAAACATGGAGTTACTGTATGTGGAAAAATTGAGAGTATGTTGTTGAAACATGTGGAGAATATGGTGATCCAGATCTAATTAATCAAGTTTTCTTGTTGATAGAGAAACCATAACTGTTAAATATAAACAAGAAAAAATAATCACGGATTTAATTAGATTAAAATGTTAACAGAGCCCTGAGAGCCTGGTGGGGAGGGGGGGGGGGTGGTTGGTATGAGAGTGGGGAGAAATCAAATGTCGTGGTGGGGGCTTGATTTTAGAAAGATCTCTGTTAGGTGCAGGACTTATCGAATCCCTTTAATGGAAAAAATACTTCGATAATGAAAAAAAAAAAATGTAAACAATAATAATGTATAATACCACAGATGATGCAAACGGTAAACAGAGACAAAGGCAAGTATTAAACCATGAGCTGGTCTCTAGTGCTCGGTTAAAAGCTGACGTGGTAATGAAAAAAAAATAAAAAATAAAGTCCAAAAGGATAGTGATGACTCAATTAGCCGTGGGTGACCCAACAGGGGGATGAGTGTGTTATCACAATACTAGTGAAAAAGCCTCTGTGTGTATTCGAGATAATTCCAGAAAGAAATCTTATCATTCTATTTGTGCCTCTGAGTGCTCCTTCACCAATTACAGCGATCGACACCCAAACGTGCTCATTAGTGGTAATGCGCTTACCAGAAATGGTGGACCTTTTTAATGAAAAAGATGGTCAAATTCACTTATGCAGGATAATGCCTGCATACATATGATGCGTCCACAGATAGTAGGATAGACACCTCTTCCTCCAAACCTTTCAAAGATGGGACATGGAACAGAAAAACACCTCCATCGTGCAACCACTAAACGTGCCATATGTTTTCCATGGGCAAGGACAATAATCAGCCTTCAGATTTCCCAACCAGCACTAATTGCAGCCTCTTACCAAGCAAAAAGCAACAAAATTCCAGATGGTTTAGCATGCTGACAGTAATCAGCCATACCCAGCCTTCAAAACAGATGGCATATGCCAGAAACAGGTTGTTCAATGGTTCTCCGGCCTTCCACAATACATCAGCAATGATTAACTTATTGCACCCCTTGGACTTAGGACGGTTTGACACCACAGAGATGCAGTCTCTGTCCATATGGCAGCACGGTGGCTAACTGGTTAGCACATCTGCTTAGCAGCGCTGGGGTTGTTGGTTCAAATCCCAAATATGTTGCTACCTGGCTAGAGGTTTGTAAGTTCTTCCTCTGTTGTGGTTGTTAAAGTTTATTTTTCACCAGTGATTACATTTTTGATGGGTTTCACATAATGGAAACCCAAGAAATTACATTATAAATCAAGCGAGCATGGGTGTGCACCAAATCTATAATGTGTTTTTTGGGCCAGATATGGATGTATAAGTTTGGTGTAAAGCTGCACACATTTTATTGTTGTTGTATGCTGATGATGAATGACGAATGCTCTTTGTCATCAATTTGTCTGAAGCAGCCCTCACAAAGTTGTCATGTCCTATTTTGTACCCTCTACATGCCCAACAAGGTACAAATTACATTTTTAGATTGTTGGTATTACTGATCATGGCCAGAGCCTTGGACACATATATATGCTGATGCATTCTTTCATTTTTAAAGAGTGTGTGTTTCCTGTGAACAGGTGTGAGCACGTGAGACATACACAAAAAGACAGAATCAATTACACTGGTGGGTGTGTCCTTTATTGGGTGGGTGTAGATGTGCTAGCAATCCTAGCTAGGTTATATAAAGGCGGTTGTGGCAGTTGTTTGGCCTGAGTAGAGGCCAGAATCTTTGTTTGCAGTGCTTATATTGGTTTACAAATATATTTTTTTTTGGGGGGGGGGGGGAGGCTGTGGTTTGATGATTGCATTATTTGTTTGCTGGTATAGTTTGGCATTAAGGCCCTCCAAAGTGTGTTTTTGTGGGCATGGTTTCCAAATCGTGTCCTTGCCCAGTCTGACCATGTGTTCATTGTTTGTGAGCCTCATCAGACCTTTAACTTGTTCTAGTTACTTCTAAATCTCACATGTTAGACTTACAACTGCTAATGTTATTCTAGTTTATATAATGGTTTAGATCAGAGGTGTCAAACTCAATTTTATCATGGGCTGCATCAGCATTATGATTGGCCTCAAAAGGGCCGGTTGTATCTGTAAGATTAGATGTCCACCTTGTCCCCATGTCAGGCTGCATGCTCGCATAAGGGTCTGTTATTTATTTTTTATTTTTTTTGCGTGGAGTTAAATTCCATACCATCCCCAAAGGGCCTGGTATGGACTGGGGGGAACCTACACTATTTTTCTATATTTTTTTTCATCTATATTGCCGGCAAAAAAAACAGCTGCTAGAAAGTTTAAATTGCATTTTTTGCTTTAGAAATGACATTATTGCTGCGGCATGTTCTATACATCACACAGATGCACCACTTTACAGGCAGATTGAGCGGACCCCACAGGCACAATATTTACCACCTCAATACCAGGCACTTTCACCCTCTTCCTTCATCATGCTACACTCTACCTAAATTACATTTTTTAACATTGTGTTCACACAAATAGAGCTTTCTTTGGTGCAATTTATGTTTTGCAAAATAAGCAAAAATAGAGTGTAAACTTTGAAAAAGATCTGCATTTTCTACTTTATGTTTTTAAAAGAAATTCAATAAAATCAAATTTCATCATAAATATAGACCAAAATGTATTCTGCTACATGTCTTTGGTAAAAAAATCCTGATAAGTGTATGATAATAGGTTTGTGTGATCATGGACAGATGTGTGCAGATAATCATGTACAAATGTGCGCAGATGATCACGGACAGATGATTTTACTGGGACATATGTGGGACAGGTGTTTTTGCTGTGTGGGGATACTGTTTTGGGACACTTTATGGGGACACTAGGCTGGTGATCAGTGTGTAAAAAGCAGCTCATACTTACTGATCAACTACAGATATCCGCTCTCCTTATCCTGTATTGTCTATGTATGGTTGTGCTCGGCTCAGTAGGCTAGTGGTCTGCACTCCTGCCTTGAACGGCCCAGGCCATATGTTCAAATCCCACATATGGTATCACCTACTGAAAGCTTGCATTGTACTTCTCAACATGTGCTGAAAATAGGCAAATGCCTAATAGCCAATACCACATCAGGTTGGTTGATTTCATAATATTAACTCTTCAAATGCATGCAGTCCACATCAGGTTGGTTGATTTCATAATATTAACTCTTCAAATGCATGCAGTGGTATTCAATAATATTATGGAATTCCATAAATCACACACTAGTTAACGTGCAGGGTGTTAGTTAACATTTTTTGCTTTGAATTTGCTTGTGCAAATCAACACAGCTACCTTAGGTGGGTGGTAGGTTGGCTGGTATTTGAACTCATAACCTGAGTGCTGTAGAAATCAGTGCATACCACCAAGCCATTGTGCTAAGTATGCTGAGAACTGCATAAAAGTGTAGTATGATTAAAGAATGAACATAAATAATTACTGCTTTATAGTCTCATAAAAAAACAAAATTAACATGAAAAAAACTAACATATAACAGATATGTAGCCTAAAAGTTCACTACATGTGGTGCAGTTCCAGAAAATAAACACGGTAGCAATTGGTACTTGCGTATTCGCAGATATGCTGATTTGACATTTACAAAGGCATGTTCGCTGGTATTAGCGCACTTTTCCATTTGCATGTTCATCTAGTTGAAGTCTTAATTGGCTTAATTGGGTGTAACTAAATGCAGAGTGACCATTACTTCCCGTTTTTCTTAGTAAATGAACCCCACAATATGATAATAAAGACTATACAAAGAAATCATGTGTTACTTAAATTCCATAACAATAAATATCAATTCACGATACATTTTTAAAAAGAGACTTGTGCTCAGGTGCAAATAACAGCCGTGCAAATTATATGAAAAACTAGTTGTTATAAATACTAAAACGTGTCTTTTGCTCTTTAAATAAAGTCAGAATCAATTCATAAAGTATTTCATAATAAAAAATGTCCCGTGCAATAAATAATCTTCACATCCAAACTGAAGAAATTTGAAGCAATCCCATCTCCATAAAAATAATAATAATAATAAAAAAACACTAATATCATGCTTCACCTTCAGTGTGGAAAACCACCACCAGAACTCATTAGATCACTCACCAGAAATAATGGCTGATATTAAATCAGCAAATGCACATTGGTATATATATCTCGCTGTCACAGCGACACAGGCAATCTTTTTCAAGATAGTCTTGAACACTCCTTCAACCCGGAAACCACCATCATATTCCAAAATGGGATATTAAAAAGAAAGAAAGAAACTCATAGTGTAAAACCATTAAAACTCTGTTTATTTAATAAAGGAGCTCTATCCACTTACACATTTCCAACTAGTAAAATGCAATCTTAAAACCTTTTCCATCCCGACTCTGGCCGTAGGCCGCGAGCTCAGACCCGGCGTGTGTGGTGACCTCAAATCAAAGGCCCCAGATAAAAAAGACTAAGAAAAACTCCCTTTGCTGGTTGCCAAGGGATCTCTCAGGACAACCTCCAGATCCAGCATTGGCTCAGGACAGGGAGGTACCAGCTGTCAGCTTAGAGACAGACTGTCAAACAGCTGAACCTCTGTTTACCTTCTTCTTCTGGTCGCTGCTGTTTTTCTGACTAAAAAAAAATGAAATTAGCAAAAGCAGCTCAAAGGGTGGCGCCATTCGAATGGAACTTCACCTTTTTTAGTGCCGTGCTGTCGTACATGTTGTCGTACGTGTTGTACGTCACCGCGCTTTGCTCAAGCATTTTTTTTTTCATGAACATCTGTATGCAAGGCAGGTTTGAGAGGAATCACGACAAATCACGTAGAGAAAAACTTTGCTTTTTTGCATGACATGTATAATGGTCGTGTGTACGCAGCATAAAGCCTTGTACACACGACCGAGGAACTCGACGGGCGAAACACATCGTTTTCCTTGTCGAGTTCCTTGTTAGGCTGTCGAGGAACTCGACAAGGCAAGTTTCTCCATTCCCGTCGAGGAAAAAGAAGACATGCTCTCTTTTTGGCTCGACGGGATCCTCAACAGTTTCCTCGTCGAAAAATGTACACACGACCGGTTTCCTCGGCAAAAAAAAAATCACAGCAAGTTTCTTGCTGTTTTTTGACGATAAACTCGGTCGTGTGTACAAGACTTCTATTCAGCTTGGGCTTAGATTCCAGATAAGATGACGATGGTGCCATCATTGGACAGGCCATGCAGTGTAAAATGAACACTTCCGCAAATGAGCTGTATTTGATAAAAAATGTATCCATACTGCCGAAGGCAGGGGATTGGCTGAAATTGTGAAAGCTATTCAATGGCAATATATAATTTACATATTTTTATAACTGGAATGGAAAGCATAGTGGATTGATGTGGAATACATGTTTGGAGGTTTTTTGAAGCACTTTAGGTATTTTTTCTAATAGGGCGTTGTCTATGTCATGTGAGCAATTTCCAACATAAAGCAGGACCCAAAAATATCAATATCCAACTCTCCTGTTATCCTAACACTCAACACCCCCCAGTCACTTTGTAGCCAGAAACGGTATCACTAGGTTACAAATTATATGATACAGTGTAGCCCATTGTGTTTCCTGGCTGATTTTACAAAGCTCTTGAAACTTTTTTGTGTCAGACATAATTTTGTCTCATGGCACATTTACGTTACAAAATGTTTTAAGCTTTGCTGAACTTGCCAAATTGACATTACTATACATCTGAAATTGGCATCACCATATGTTTGAAAAGCGTTTGGCACCTAACTTTGTCTATTCCGGTCATTCACATCTGTTCCTCTGAGGCGAAGAATTTTAAGAACCGTGCGTCTCTCATAGATGATTCTGAAACTGCTGACAGTACTGTTGGCCCCTTATTCTTTATTAATAGCAAAGCCTATGTCTGATACCAATACTATATTTTCTCTGAACCCAGCATCAGATTCACAGCACTGCTCATCACATATCACTGACAATAAATATTGCTGCTAGCCATGGTCACTTGACCCTCAGCAATGTGTTGGCAGAATTATATGCATACTACAGCTTTTAATCAGATACAATCAAGTTACAGAAAAAAGACATATTGAAAATAAAAGCTTGAAGCTCTGCTCAGCTTCATTAGGGGTAAACACTTACTTTTGTGTTCCCTTAAAAACACCTATTTTTGTTGCTGGAAGCTTTCTGCCCAGACAGGACAACTCCTTGGGAGGTGAATATAAATAGAAACATTTGGTGTATATCGTGCTGACATATATCTAGTAGCAGTCAGCACAACACTAAGACCCCTTTCACACTGAGGAGTTTTTCAGGCGGTACAGCGCTAAAAATAGCGCTGCTATACCGCCTGAAAAACTCCTGCCCAGCAACCTCAATGTGAAAACCCGAGGGCCATGCGCTGGCAGGAGAGAAAAAAACCTCCTGTCAGCAGCATCTGAGGAGCGGTATGTATACTGCTCCTTCACCGCTCCTTCCCATTTAAAACAATGGAAAACCGTGGCAATACCGCCCGCAATCCGCCTCTGCAGAGGCGCATTGCGGACGGTATTAGCCCTTTATCGGCCGCTAGCGGGGATTAATACCGCACCGCTAGTGGCCGAGTCTCGCGGCAAATCCGACGGTATAGCGCCGCTTGCTTTTGTGGGTGCGCGCTCTTTGCTGGGTACCTGTGATCAATCCCCCACAGTGACAGAACGCAGATCTGCCAGTGTAAACAAGGCAGATCTGTGTTCTGACAGGGGAGATCACACATATCCTGTCTTTCTGCTAAGTTAAATCCTACCGGGGCTGAAGTGCTTAATGTACAACTGGGCGAAAGACCATGTTTGCCTGCATGCGATGCCCAGGTGTTCTGTGCATCCACATGCAGGCTGTCCCATTCATGTCAATTGGCTTCACCGACACATCCACTGCTCTCAAGTTCACACTGTATGCATTCGAGGACACATACCCACACAGCTGTCAAATTGCGAGCAGCAACTGGGTCCATGTAACTGCCCCGCCCTAAATGACATTAATGTGAATGCACGGGACCCCTAAGCATTCCGTGTGGGCAAACCTAGCTTTTCACACAGGTTTATGCATAAGTACACCCATGTGAATGAGGTTTAAGGCTAGGTTCAAACCTATGCATGTGCTACGGGTGCAGGAAGCGCATCTGTTTCCGCACCTGCAACCACCCACAGTCAAATCACGCTGCTCATTCATTCTATGGCAGCTTCACGCATCTCAGCATGCAGCGTGTTTGCGGGGGTGGGAACCGCAGGGAAATCGCATGGTCTTTTTGACTCTTTGGTCTCTTTGATTTCCCTGCGGCTGCATTTTTCAAAGGGTGTATGCACCTTTTTTTTGCCGAAAAGCAGGCACAGCAGCCCATCCACAGAAAACATGGAAAAGTGTGAACTTAGGGTTAATAATAACTTTTGAATGAAGTCTGTTTGGGGAAATACTATAGCTGCAGACTTTTAATAAAAGGACACCTGTCCAGGAATCCAGCTCCCAGGTCGGTCCCCGGCTTCAGCATGTTTACTGTGAGAAGCCTGCTGTGTCTTCTTGCAACTTCAGAGCCGGCTTCCCAGGGTAAAGTTTCACTTTAAAGGGGTTGTAAACCCTCATGTTTTTTCATCTTAATGCTTCCTATGCATTAAGGTGAAAAAACTTCTGACACTGAATGGCCCACCAGCCCCCCCCCCCCCCGTTTTACTCACCGGAGTTCTGTATTCGCACGCCGGAGATGCGCTCTTCCCCTTTATCTGTTGTCTTGGCTCTTTATTGGATAGATTGATAGCAGTGCAGCCATTGGCTCCGGCTGCTGTCAATCAAATCCAATGATGCAGGCACCGGGGTCGGGGGCCAAGTCCGCATTTTGCACCTATGGACACAAATTCTGGACTCGGTAGCGCGCCCGCCAGAGGGTTATATGATGCAGGGAGGAGGTACCAGCACCACCGGGGGACACCAGAAGTCGAGGATCTAGGCCACTCTATGCAAAACGAACTGCACAGTGGAGGTAAGTATGACATGTTTGTTTTTAAAAAAAGAAAAAACACACACAGCCTTACAATCACTTTAAGGTCTCATACACACGGACGTTTTAACATTGTCTATTTTTAGCTTTTTTTTGCTGCTTAAGAACGCCACTCAATGTTATTCAACGGACTCATACACACAATGGCGTTTTTGAGCTGTAACAGGCATGGTCGTTTTTAAGCTAAAAAAAAAAAAAACAAGGACCAGCGCATTCTGAGGCTCCAGTGTTAGAGCTGTTTTAACGCTGACGCCGAAAAAAGCTCAAAAACTTGAATTAGCGCTATACCAACGTTTTTTAGCGTCAGCGTTTTTAAGCTGTAAAATGTTTATTATGTGATATTTCACATTGTTTTATACTTTTCCTTGGCATTGTGGGTAATTTGGGAGTGGAAAATAGCAGAGGGATATTTTTTTTTTTTAAAAACACACCTTAGCGATAACACTTACAAACACTATTTAACGCGCATTGACGCCAAGTCAAAACGCTAATAAAATCGAGATTTTAACGCCGCTTTTTTCCAGGCCTCGTTACTAGCTTTACAGCCCGTTTTTTAAAACATCCGTGTGTATGAGGCCTAAGCTTTATGTAGTAGGGAGGGCATCTTTTATTATGCTGCAGTGATACTTTTGAACAGCAGAGGGAGGAACCAAGCTATGATATTTTAGTCAATTTGTCTCACTGCTCATGTTTTCCACCACTTTTGTTGTGTGATAAAATTGATAAATCTCCCCCACTATAATAGATAAAGAACTGCTGGGAAAGGCAATGTAAGGTAAACCTAATATGGTGGACCAGCCAGTTTAATAAATCTCTTTGCAGTCCGAGATATACTACATTAATAATTTTAATATGTATGTTTTGGAGGAGCGAAGAGGGAGGAAAAGAGAGGAAATGTGAAAGACATGAAATGATTCACAGAACGCATTCAAGGAGGAGAGTATTGTACATGTTAGAACACAAGGTCGAGTTCTGAACCAAGAGCTCTGTCAGTTTTCAGGAAAAAACTACTAAACAGAACATATAGAAGAATGTAGCAGATTTGCAAAACATCCTAGACGTGATTTATACTTATGGTCCCATAGGACATTATAACCGCTTTATGGCAATTGACTTAGTTAAGGCAAACCATTGCCTATATTGCAGTTTGGTTCTAGGAGTAGAACCTTTGTTGGGTACATGGAAAGGATAAAGCAAAACACACCACCAACAAAAATACACAAAACCTACATGGAGAGCAGCACTGAAGATCCAGCCAAGTTGCATTTGCAAGCAGAGCGTTAGTTTGGAACTTATACAAAATAATGAGTAGTAGTGACTGCATGCATGGGCGTCCGCTGAAATCTTTTCAGGGAGGGGCACTTTGGCAGCGGCGATACACAGTCGCATTTAACCATTTCTTCAAATGCTAGCTGGGATTAAACGTGCCCCACTAGCGGCCGAATAGCGCAGCTAAAACGATGGTAAAGCGTCACTTTTTAGCGGCGCTTTACCGATAACGCGGCCAGCTGGCAGTTTGAAATAGCTCTTGAGATAATTCATCTTCACTCTATGCCCATATAAATATAGCCTAAAGAATGTACAGACCCCCCTTCAGCACAGATGGAACTCCCCTTCAGCACAGACCCCCCCTTCAGTACAGACCCCCCCTTCAGCACAGATGGACCCCCCATTCAGCACAAACCCCCCTTCAGCACAGATGGACCCCCCTCCCCCCATCCCATTCAGTACCCTAGATCAGCCATCACCGCTGCACAGCAGGTTCCCTCCCCCTGTGTACACATAAACACTGGAGGGGGGGGTGACTTCACTCTGCTCGCTGTGCCTGTGTGACATCCAGCCCGGGACCGTTCAGACAGCCCGCAGCCGCAAAACTCTTCAACACCTTCTCAATTTTCTAGGGGGTTCAATTGCCCCCCTTGCCCTATGGAGCGGACGCCCATGACTGCATGCAACCCTGCCACCATGAGCCATCATCTATGTGGACATAATTGCCAAATGTCCTGAATCTTTTGGGAAAGTCCCACAATTCTGGACTTTGTCCCACAGGTTGTCTTGAGGTCTGTGTACTTGTTGGGAAGATTCCAACCCCTATTTGTCTTGCTTAGCATTATCATCATAAGACAAAGTGAAAGGAAATCCTAAATTTAAGAGTTGTCATGAGAGCAAGAGTTGGAGGGAGGAAGCTTCCAATGGGGTTGTTGACAACTAAGATAAGAATTCCTCTCACTTCCTGTAGTATTACCAGGGCCACTGATAAGGCAGTACAGCCAGTCCTCCTGTACTGGCCCTGGACCCCATCAGTTCAAAAAGGGGGCCGGGCATCTGCTGAGCATTAGGGCTGGCTGTACTGTCTTACTGCAGGCACTGATCGTCTTCTGCCACCTTTGCAATGCTGCCTGCTTCTCCTTCTCTTTCTCCCTCTGGCTGCACTGCAGGGGGATTAGTTCTGCGCCCCTTCCATCTGAACCATCTCAACCATAAAAAACCCAGTGGTGATCAAATACCACCATAAAAATGAAAACATTTTAAAAAATGATATACATTTCGTTTGGGTACAGCATTGCATGACCGTGCAATTGCCAGTTAAGACCCCTTTCACACTGAGGGCATTTTGCAGGCGCTATAGCGTTATAAATAGCGCCTGCAATCCGCCCTAAAACTGCTGCTTTATTCACTCCAGTGTGAAAGTCTGTGGGTTTTCACAATGGAGCAGTGCGCTGGCAGGGCGTCAGAAAAAGTCCTGCCCGCAGCTTCTTTGGAGCGCATTACAAGCGGTGAACTCACGGCTCCTAATGCGCTCCTGCCCATTGAAATCAATGGACAGAGCCACCGTACCGCCAGCAAAACACAGCTGTAGCAGCGCATTGCAGGTGGTTTTAACCGTTTCTCGGCCACTAGCAGGGGTGTTTTACCGCAGACACTATGTTTGGCACAGTGTGAAAGGGCTGGGGCAGTGTCGAATAGCAAGAAATGGCCTGGTGATGAAGGGGGTAAAATCTTCCGGAGATGAAGTGGTTAGGCTACTGCGCTTTGTTTAATGCAGGCTATTTTTAACACATCGCCTAAAGACAGAAAGATAACAAGTGAAAAGGACCAGACTAAAAAATCGAAATGTTAAATTTTTTTTAACCTGAAATATCAAGACATCTTGCAAACACATAATGAAATATTTCCTACACAATCTACCAACACATAGAAAAGAGTGCCCAATTCGTGCTTATATTGATATTTTGAGTATTTAGTCTTGTTACAGGAAACAGTTTTTCAAATTTAAAATAATTAACCTTTTTAAAAAAGATTCCACTTCGTTGTCTTTAATTTAAAATGGAACGGCACAGACGCAATCTGGCAATTTTATAGTAAGACGCGGAACCAGAGGCGATTATTAAAGTGGAGAAGTGGCACCATGTGTTTTTGTTGTAGCTCATTTTTGCTAATTTGTTGTGCCTATTAAATAAAATGTGCTGTTTATTTTAGGATCTTGCTTGGTCACGGACAATGTGTGGAGATGTGGATTTAAGTTTCTTTATAGTCAATATGCTATGTTTGCTTTGCCTTATTTTAAGAAAGTGATTTGTTGTTTGAGGGAAGGAATTAAAGTATATGTAAGCCCAAACAATTAAAATGTATTATTTTATTTTACTTTAGTCTGCTAAATATACAATTGAAAGAGTTTTTTTTTTATATCTGTTCAATAGGTGCAAAAATAACTGTTCATTTTGCTGAAAATCTTATGAGCTGATAACTTCCTATGTTTCTGCCTGTGCACAGGGATGGGTTATGAGCATAAGGATGGGAGGCAGAGATGAGGAGAGGTCAGAGCCTGGCCATCGGGAGTTTCCCAGTGGGCCGATGGCTCAGTGGGCTGGCATCAGTGACAGCGGACCACCGCCCCCCCTCCGCTCCTCTGTCTCTCCCTCCCCCTCAGCGCTCACCTCCCCCCCCCCCGGCAGCATTCACTTTCTCTCCCTCCCTGCAGCGTTCACCTCCTCTCCCTCCCCGCAGCATCCGAGGAAGCTTATGTCACAGCTGTGTGTGGTCGCTGTCCTTCCGGATCGTATGATGAGCTTCAGTGCGACTCCCGAGGAGCATGTCTGTATTCAGTTACGCTGAAGTTAACTAGCCAGGGAGAGGAGGTGAGCGCTGCGGGGGACCAGAGCATTATGGGGGGGTAGAAGCACATGGGGGACCAGAGCATCATGGGGAAATAGAGGCGCATGGGGGACCAGAGCATCATGGGGGGGAATAGAGGTGCATGGGGGACCAGAGCATCATGGGGGATAGAGGCACATGGGGGACCAGAGCATCATGGGGGAATAGAGGCGCATGGGGGACCAGAGCATCATGGGGGAATAGAGGTGCATGGGGGACCAGAGCATTATGGGGGGGATAGAGGCGCATGGGGGACTAGAGCATCATGGGGGAATAGAGGCGCATGGGGGATCAGAACATCATGGGGGGATAGAGGCGCATGGGGGACCAGAGCATCATGGGGGGGTAGAGGCACATGGGGGACCAGAGCATCATGGGGGGATAGAGGCACATGGGGGACCAGAGCATCATGGGGGGGATAGAGGCGCATGGGGGACCAGAGCATCATGGGGGGGTAGAGGCGCATGGGGAACCAGAGCATCATGGGGGATAGAGGCGCATGGGGGACCAGAGCATCATGGGGGGGATAGAGGTGCATGGGGGACCAGAGGAGAATGGGGGGGAATAGAGGCGCATGGAGGACCAGAGCAGCACATGAGGGACCAGCGCAGCACGTGGGGGACCAGCGCAGCACATGGGGGACCAGCGCAGCATGGGGGGAATTTGTCCGGCCGCCATGGGAGAGACCTGTCAAAGTGGGCCAGTCTGGATGAAGTTCAGGGCCAAATTTTTGTCCCAGTCCAGCCCTGGGAGAGGTCTGTGTATCGAGGCACAAATCCTGGGAAGGGTACAGAAAAATGTCTGCAGCATTGAAGGTCCCTAATGAGCACCGTGTCCTCCATTATATGTAAATGGAAGAAGTTTGGAACCACCAGGACTCTTCCCCGAGCGGACCGCCCGGCCAAACTGAGTGATCGGGGAAGAAAGGCCTTAGTCAGGGAGGTGACCAAGAACCCGATGGTCACTCTGACAGAGCTCCAGCGTTTATCTTTGGAGAGAGGAGAACCTTCCAGAAGAACAACCATCTCTGCAGCAGTCCACCAATCAGGCCTGTATGGTAGTGTGACCAGATGGAAGCCACTCCTCAGTAAAAGGCACAGGACAGTCCACCTGGAGTTTGCCAAAAGGCGCCTGAAGGACTCTCAGACCATGAGAAACAAAACACTCCAGTCTGATAAAACAAAGATTGAACTCTTTGGCCTGAAAGGCAAGCATCATGTCTGGAGGAAACAAGGCACCGCACATCACCTGGCCAATACCATCCCTGCAGTAAAGCATGGTGGTGGCAGGATCATGCTGCGGGATGTTTTTCAGCGGCAGGAACTGGGAGACTAGTCAGGATCGCGGGAAAGATGAATGCAGCAATGTACAGAGACATCCTTGATGAAAACTTGCTCCAGATCGCTCTGGCCTCAGAATGGGGTGAAGGTTCATCTTTCAAAAGGACAACGTACCCTAAGCACACAGCCAAGAGAACAAAGGAGTGGCTATAGGACAAGTTTGTGAATGTCTTAGGCCCCGTACACACGTCCGAGGAACTCGACGGGCAAAACTCATCGTTTTGCTCGTCGAGTTCTGTGTGAAGCCGCCGAGGATCTCGGCGAGCCAACTTTCCTCATTGAACAACGAGGAAATAGAGAACATGTTCTCTATTTGGCTCGACGAGGAACTCGTCGGCTTCCTCGGCCGAAAGTGTACACACGGCCGGGTTTCTCGGCAGGATTCAGCTCCGATCGCGTTTCTGGCTGAATTCTGCCGAGAAACTCGGTCGTGTGTACGGGGCCTTATGCCGCGTACACACCATCACTTTATGTGATGAAAAAAAACGACACTTTCTGTGAAGTAAAAAATGACGTTTTTGAAACTTCAATTTTCAAAGACGAAGTTGCCTACACACCATCGTTTTCTCACAATGATCTTGCAAAGCGAGGTTACGTTCCACCACGTTTTACCATTGAAGCTTGCTTCATAAGTAGCTTCTGGGCATGCGTGGATGAAAAAACGTCTTAGAAAACAACGTTTTTTGCTACACACGGTCAATTTCTGTGAAGTAAAAAGTGCACTTTTGAAAAACGACACATAAAATTGAAGCATGCTTCAATTTTTTTTGGTCGTTTTTTACAAGGCATAAAACGACGTTTTCCCCCACACACAGTCAATTAAAGTGACGTTTTTAAAAACGTCATTTTTTTTCATCACATAAAGTGATGGTGTGTACGCGGCATTAGAGTGGCCCAGCCAGAGCCCAGACTTTAAACCATTGACCATCTCTGGAGAGATCTGAAAATTGCTGCGCAACCAATGCTCTCCCTCCAACCTGATGGAGCTTGATGTAAGGAAAAATGGGAGAAGCTGGCAAAAAATAGGTGTGCCAAGCTTGCAGCATCATACTCAAAAAGATTTGACACTGTAATTGGTGCCAAAAGGTGCTTTAACAAAGTATTGAGCAAAGACTGAGAATACTTATGTACTTGGGATTTTTTTTTATTTTTAATAAATTTGCATAGATTTCAAGTCAACTTGTCATTATAGGGTATTGTTTGTAGAAGTTTGAGGAAAATAATTTATTTGATCCATTTTGAAATAAGGCTGTAACATAACAAAATGTGGAAAAAGCAAAGAGCTGTGAATATTTTTCGGATTCGCGGTATATAGTATAGTATATCAACTTATAACTGAACTTATAATTACTGTATTTATTGGCATATAAGACTCACTTTTTTACCCTGAAAATAGAGGGTAAACTGTGCCTGCGTGTTATACGCAGGAGGCTGTGGAAAGTTTTTTTCCTGAAACTTCCCACTTAAAGTTGGGGTGCCTGTTATACACCGATAAATACGGTAACACTAATGCCGCATAGACACGATCAGTTTGTCTGATGAACGAACCGATCGTGTGTGGGCCCCATCGTTTTTTTCCCCATCGGTGAAAAAACTTAGAACCTGTTTTAAAATTATCTGATGGTTAAAAAAACGATAGAAAAAAACGATAGTCTGTGGGCAAGTCCATCGGTTAAAAATCTACGCATGCTCAGAATCAAGTCGACGCATGCTCGGAAGCATTGAACCTCATTTTTCTCAGCACGTTGTTGTGTTTTACGTCACTGCGTTCTGACACGAACGGGTTTTTAACTGATGGTGTGTAGGCAAGACTGATGAAAGTCAGCTTCATCGGATATCTGATGAAGAAATCCATCGGTCCGTTTTCATCGGATGAACCGATCGTGTGTACGTGGCATGAAAGTTTAATTAGGACAGCAACCCGTTTTAGCACATTTGGAGAAAATATTTGTCTTCATTCAGACATTTATGCTGGGCCTTCCATTTGGTTGGGTTTCCCTGGCTGCCGGCTAAATGTACCAGGAAAGAATGAGTCATGGTTGTTAGTATGCCAGCAGCTGCCAGTCTCCTAACAACCAGCAAGAGGGGAAGATGTCACGTTTATCAGTGGGCAGCGATAAACATTATTGTCCATGAGGGGAATTAAAGTGGTTGTAAAGGCACAAGGTTAAAGGTAAAAATCCTTCTTTGTGCAGCAGATCCCCCCGGCCCCTATTAAAACTTAATTGAACCCCCTCTCGATCCTGCGATTGCCACAAGAGCCTTGCCCCTTCGGAGACTCAACACTCCTGATTGGCTATTAGCAACAGGATTGGCTCCTGCTGTCAACCATAGCCAGTGAGCTAATCAGGAGACAGAGGGGACGGGGCCCAAACGTGGCTCCATGTGTGAATAGACACACAGAGCAGTGGCTCGGCTTGGGTGCCCCCATAGGAAGCTGTTTGCTGTGGGGGTACACAGCAGGATGGAGGAGCCAGGAGTGCCAACGTGGGACACAAGAAGAGGAGGATCCCGGCCACTCTATGCAAAACCATTACACAGAGGAGGTAAGTATGTTTATTTTTTTTTTTATGGAAATAAATGCAAGCTTTACAATCACTTTAAAGGCTAGTTTACACTTGCTTCAAAACAAGGCTTCAGAAACGCTTTGTTAAAGCTCTCGGAATGCCAGTCAAAGCTCCTGTCACTTATTACAATGGTTAGCTTAAAGTCCAGTTTACACCTTGCTTTTGTTTTGCTTTACTTCGGCTTCGCTTCAAAAATTACCATGTCACTTTAGTGGTGCTTCAAAGCATCTTCAAAGCCTCCATAGAACTCTATGACAAAGCTTGCTTGAAGTTCGCTTGAAGCACCTGCGGCGTTTGAGAGGCTTTAATTCAGCTCTAGCTTTGTTTTGTAAAAATTGCAGGTATGAAATATTCACACACACACAGGACATCTGTCAAGCTTCAACCAAGCTTCAAAAGAGTTCACGGAAGCATCGCCAGCGCTTCACCGAAGCATCACCAAAGCTTTATCAAAGCACGCTTAAGCTTCATCGAAGCACCACCGAAGCATCAAAAACACATTATAAAAGCATGTTGAAGCGGTAGGCGCTTTAATGTGTGTTGAAGCCAAAGAAAGTGTAAATGAGCCCTTAAGTCTTATTTGTTTTTCAGCGTTCAACTTCTGTTTTGTAAGTAAACATTTAAAAAGAATAAAAAAAACTTTATGGAAAAAATGAGTCCCTCCATCGACTTGTGTAAATTGTATCTTGAGCTATTGAGCTCTGTTTACAACAGTTTTTTTTTTTTTTTACACGAGGAAGTATGGATAAAATAAAACATTTATAATGGGATTAATCCTCTTCCTACTGGCTCGATATAAGAATACACATTTTTCAAGTCTTAAAATATTTAAATATGATTATCAAATGGTATTTTTATCTCTGATCATATTAGACAACAAAAGAAAATATGTGCAAAACAACTTTACGTTTCCTTTAAATGTGAAGGAAAACCAAAAATGTTAAAATGTTCATGCAACACCCCATAATGACATTGCTCATAACTGGGCAAATTCATCAGATATTTTCCTGTTAAAATATATCTGTAAATCAACTCCATACCTGTTTTGTGTATGGCTACTTCTGTTTTAGTTTTATTGACCATTTAATGTACAACCAACCCAACCTAGGAAGGAAGTGTTTCTCCTACTAATTTCTTATCTTGGTTCCAACATTTTCAGCATTGCTCCTTTAGTCTCATCAGCAAATTGTGTCCAAAGTAATGTGTTCAGTCATGGCTAAAAAATGCTGATCAGGGGCAGAGTTAACTGCAAGATGTCTGTCAGTTCTAAGCAAATGTGACAGGTCTGGTGAGAGAAAACTGAGACGGGGTGTGAATCACCACCTTCGCTGCCAAGACCTCAGCTCAAAGGGTTATTTCACATTAATATACTTTATCTGAAACCAAAAGAAACTACTCAACAACAATTCAGTTGAAATGACTTAAAATTAGATTCATTAATTATAATAATGGCCATATATCATAGTCTAGGTATATTATTTGAAACATATTTATTATAATTTGTCCTCGTGCAACAAAAAGTACATTTGTTGTTAAAAGCCATCTAAAACCAAGTAAAAAATGTAACATAATGCAGCCTATCAGCCCTTAGATATGATGGCCACATTTGTTTCTTGCTATTCGATTTTGCTTCTCTGTAGATAGAGGGCAGTGAGTGAGAATTGTCACCTTAGGACAGATAGTGTGTTACTGGCAAAATCACAAGGTGAAAATAAAGGAAAAAAATCCTGGGAAAAAAACAAACAAATTAAATGCAACTACCACATCTATGAATTAATAACAGCCTTAAAGGGGTGGTTCACCCTAAAAACAACTTTTTTTTATTACACTGCCCCCCCACATTACAATACGATTAAGGCTCTTAATTTTTTTTTTATGCTGTACATACCTTTGTACAGCATATTCACCCGTGGCATCTGGCTTGCGAGTCCCGCCGGAGTGGGCGTTCCTAACATGTCTGTGATTGACGTTTGACCAAAAACGAGCTCCCCCCGTTCGCGTAAGCCGCGTCACGATTGGCGAAAGGAGCCGAACGGCGATGCGCATGCGCAGTATAGCGCCGACTCGCCGTTCGGCTCCTTTCGCCAACCGTGACGCAGCTTACGCGATGGGGGGAGCTTGTTTTTGGTCAAACGTCAATCACAGACATGTTAGGAACGCCCACTCCTGCGGGACTCACAAGCCGGATGCCACGGGTGAATATGCTGTACAAAGGTATGTACAGCATAAAAAAAAAATTAAGAGCCTTAATCGTATTGTAATGTGGGGGGGCAGTGTAATAAAAAAAGTTGTTTTTAGGGTGAACCACCCCTTTAAGCCCTGTACACACGATCGGTTCATCTGATGGACAGTTTTCATCGGTTAACCGATGAAGCTGACTGATGGTCAGTCGTGCCTACACACCATCAGTTAAAAAAATGATTGTGTCAGAACGTGGTGACGTAAAACACAACGACGTGCTGAAAAAAAAACGAAGTTCAATGCTTCCAAGCATGCGTCGAATTTATGGTTGTGCCTACTAACGATCGTTTTTTTTTTTTGGTTAGAAATCCATCGGTTAAATTTAAAACAAGTTGGCTTTTTTTAACCGATGGATAAATAACCGATGGCGGCCACACACGATCGGTTTGGACAGATGAAAACGGTCCATCAGACCGTTCTTATCGGTTTAACCGATCGCGTGTACGCGGCCTAACAGTTTCCCTAAGGGCAGGAAGTATAAAAGCAGCCAGGGGTGTGACTTGTCTAAGTATAAAAATCCTACAGAATAATAAGCATATATATGAGGTACCATAACTCAAGGCAGCCACTTTGTAAAATCTGCTGACCAATGTGTTGCATGCCACCTCACGGACTTACCTCTGTTAATTACGACTGTCAGATTTAGTAAGTTCCAGTAGTACAGCTATCACTACATAGAATCATGAGACCCAGCATTGGAGCACTGAGTAGCTGTAAATTAAATATGGCATGCACCTCATTGGACTTAACCCATACTAATTCAGCAGATTTTTCAAAGTGCCTGAATTAATGAAGTTAAAGCGGAGTTGCACTCAAAAGTTAAATGTCCGCTTATCCGCCCCCCTTCAGGGAGGAGGGGGGAATGGGTACCTGGTCTTGACAGGTGCCATATCCCACTTTTGGGAGATGAGGCCGCGGCCCGTTCCCTCGGAAGTTCACCCCCCTCATCCTTCCTCCGCCACCGAACCAATTACAAAGCGCAGCACACTTTGAGCATGTGCAATAGGGAACAGGCTGTGAAACTGAAAAAAACGTAATTGTCAAGTTCCCTTACCAGAAATGGCAGCGGCTGTACCCAACAGCCGACCCGAAGATTGGCTGGGGTGCTGACATTGCGGGCTGCCTGGACAGGTAAGTGTCCATATATTGAAAGTCAGCAGCTGCCGTATTTGTAGCTGCTGTCTTTCAATTTTTCATGGGCGGGGGGGGCTGGACATCCTCTTTAAGCTTCAATTTTGCAGTAGGATCTTCATATGGCTATAGCAATTAAAAAAATATTGGTTAACTCAAAAGTGGTGATGTACTAATCAAGCACATTTTGTTACTTAAACTGTGAAAAATTGCTATGTTATAAGAAACATTTAGAAATGCTAAATGTATTTATGCAGTACCCTGAATAATGTACCTTTTGTCTGGAATTCCTTCTGAAAAATGTAAGTGCACTTCCTGATATGTAAGTGTGTGTAGGCACTTCTGTATTTACAGCCTTATAGGTATATATCTGCATTGTGAGATCTAAAGCACTGTGCCTGTGATTGCTGGTTTCAAGAGATTTGGAGTCAGTGATTTGGGGATGTCAATATTGTGCTGCTCACTGTTGGTCCTTGCTGGGGGCTCTGACATGAGGAAGAGAAGCCCTGCTTCTAGCAAGATGGCTGCCTCCATACCGAGACACAATGTAGAACAAGGCATGGCAAGTCTGTATGGAGAAAAGATCAGCTGCAGTAAGACCACAGGCAATACTGGGGGCTAGTCTTCTGCCCCCTAAAAAACACCATACACCACAATTACTACATTAAACAGAGGTGTGTTTCTGCACTGAAGTATAAAGCGTTATCAAAGAGCTGCACCTATATATCACCGAAAAACCAACAGTGACATGAAAAATTATTATATATATATATAAATTATAGTGCGCTTCTGCTTACTACGCAAAGAATCAAATATAAAAAATTGTAAATTGAATAGTCTATAAAGTTTAATATGGAGATACGTCCATGTGCCAATAGCAACAAAAGCATATAGTGGAATAAAGGTCTATCCAATTCTCCTCAAGATAATAATATCCCACCGGGTGGCCAACCACCTGAATTGTTAATGAATTTCACCATCCACACATTCCCTCCACTGTAACCAAGACTCTTACCAGATGATTGTGATCCCCAATTACAGAGATTAAACATACATGAGAAATAATGAACCCCTCCAGGGGTCTCTAAATTGAATCAGTATTATCCACTGGGTTTCAACATATGATATTCCCCAATACCAATGCCAAAACTTTGAATCCAACTCCATAGATGAAAAGAAACATAGGTCACACATCGTGAATACTGCTAGTACACGTTTATTGTTAAAACCACCACAAAGTACTCACATGACATAAGGCAATAAAAAGCATTCAAACAGCATGGACCCTCGCCGACAGCTGACATTGGTTGGCGTGATAGCGTCACGTTTTTGGCATCACCCAACGTGTTTTGTGCCACAGTATGTCATCAGGGGAACAGGAGTATACTAGATGCTTTTAGTGCTCGGCCCTGCCCCATTCTCTCCTCATTAGCTCACTGGCTGTGATTGATAGCAGTGGGAGCCAATGACTGTCTCAGCAAATTAGGAGAGAGACCCGGGACAGCCGAGGCTCTCGTGCACATTGCTGGATCAAAGGGGGGCTCAGATGAGTATTAGGAGGGCTTTGCGGGGACCAGCACACAGAAGGATTTTGACCTTCTTGCATAGAATGTATGAAGGTCAAAAACCTTCAGACTTTACAAGCACTTTAAGATTTCTTGGCACAATACAATTTTGTAAAAAATAAAATATATATAATAAATACTCTCCGGTTATTACATAATATCTCCGGTACCCGACACATTTCTGGTTCAAGCCCTTCATCAAGGATATTAGATAGGAGAATATGTAGTCTTACATTTCTAATGCGGTATGTTCTACTATGCAACTAGGAAAAGATTGATGAAGCACTGCAAAAAATGGCATCAATGGGAGCTCACCAACATCCATATGTAGCGCACTCAGGGTCATTTTAAAATACCTCTTCTGTGCTTATGCTTGGATCAATTCCTCAGTGTGTGGCATCCACCCAGCTCTGCACTGAGGAATTGATCCAAGCATAAGCACAGAATAGGTATTTTCAAGTAACTCTGAGCTACATATGGATGATAAGAGGCTATATTGAGGCTTCGGATAGCAACACTCCACAACCTTAAAACACCGTGTACCACAACTTCCTCTCTGCATTTCGCATACAACTTTCTTTGAACACCCGTCAAATAAAAGATTTCTGTATTTTGGGAATCATTTTTATGTTTTTTGGCCTGGGCCAAAAAGATGTCGTACTTTCCAGGAGTCTTCATAGATATTTTTTTTCTTTCATTTAGAGAAGGGTACGAGGGTCTTTCTCAGCTGAGCACGTATTTTATTTAGTTTTGTATAGAGTGTGGGGGGGGGGGGGGTATAAAAGGTTTTACTGCCTTTGGAGGCTCCCTTGGAGAGATTTAGCTCCTTTCTGTGTTGTAAAAAAGATTGTCCCCAAGACAGGAAGTGAAGGGAAATCTCTTTAACAGAGCCCGGGATAACAATAAAACACAATTTGGATTTCAAATATCCCCCATTTGTTACAAAAAGAAAAACGAAAGATTTGGGTATAGATACATTTTACATAAAAAAAAAAATGGAACCAGACTGAAACATTTATGTCTGTATAACAAAAGCAGAGAAAATGCATGCAATTCATTGGCTGTTCCTGAAAACAAATCTATAGAGGAATAAAGAGGCTGTCTTTGTAATAAAGAGCCCGGCGCAGTTATTGATGGTTTTTGGGCAGCTTAGCTCAAGGGAGCTCTGTAAAATTTGGAAAGTTAATGTAGCATTTGAGCACCACATGTTAAAGAAACTCCAGGTCAGGATTAAACAAGGCGATTAAAGAGAACACATTTTTTTCCCCTTTGAAAAATAAACACTGTCATAATTTGGTCCTTAGAGCAGGTTTTTATTATCAGCACAGAAACATAAAAATGTGCCCAATAAACGTCACCGTGGGAAGGTAATTCCAAGCACTCGACAGAACAGACTGTACAGTAGGACGCTGCGGTCAACTCTCCCCCGAAAACATTTAAAGGAGGGCTGCACAATGACACAAACTCATTTTGTACAGTTGTAAAAATAAAATAAAAAATCTGCTTGCCTGTTCTGGATGAGTGTTATGTGAAAGATTACGGTAGGATTTAGACAATAGTTTTAAATGTGGTTTATGTTTCCCAGATGGCAAGAGAATCCCCTATAGTCACACCATCTTTTCACAGTAACATTGCAGTTTGAAGTACAATTGCCTTGAAAAGCTGACGTGCGCGGTTTGATTTGCAGTGTCCGCATGCATACCGCATGAGCAGCGATTCCAGATTTGCCGCGTTTAGGGCTGTATAATTCCGTTCATTTAAGCATCTGGGCCAATGTGATTAGAAATGACTGATCTCAGGTAAGAAATCCCAAATATTTTCCTTTGCAAAAATGTGAATTTATCCAGATGTACAGACCTGAGCTATTGATCATTTAGTAGGGCCCCCAGGGCCCCTCTCAACCAAACTTTCTTTTTTTTTTTTTTAAGACAAATAATCCAACTAAATCAACCGGAAGGCTGGTTTTATTCATTCTCTTTGTAGTCTTGAAATTGGTAAGGACAGGCAAAATTGATTTGTCAAATGACAAAAGCGAACCCAGATTGAATAATGGTATAATTAGCTACCCTGCCCATGTTTCCAAGAACTTTTAATAAGAAAATTGGAGGGATATGAAAGATTACAAGGTAATATCCAAAGATGATGTCAGCTCTGTCTGGAGTGCTAGGTAAAGAAATGTGATGGATTTTGCATGTGCTTGTCCAAAATGTGGGTGTAGTGTGGGTGTGTGTTTGTTCTAACCCACGTATATATACATTAGCTCCTGTGTATATATATATATATATATATATATATATATATATATATATATATATATATATATATATATGACAGGGAATAATATATATATACTTGTGTGTGTGTTTCATTCATAATAGTTTCTGCCCCAGTAAAGAATAAAGTCTGGTCAACAGATGACCACATTCTATAAAGAAAACAATCTACAGAAGCAAAACTAATGCTTGCAGTCTTATTCGATCACTATACAGTATACCCTTTTCTCCAAGTCCATGTCAGAAGATTGTAGCCCTATTCTTATATTTAGATCAGATCAGATTTATCTACCCTTAAGCCTGCCATAGACGGTTCAAATCTCAGTTGGTTCAGCAGAGACTGGCCGAGATTCGACCCATGTTTGGGCAGGCTGATTGTACCAAATCTGATTGATCGATCATCTTGGGTACAACCAGCATAGGGGATTTTTCGACATACAATTACTGCCAGTGGCTCTAGCCGCTAGCAACAGCCACTGTATTCTGCTGGCCGGGAATGGTCCCCTCGCCCCCAGCAGGCAGGATACAATAACGCAGCAGGAGGCCATGGTGGAAGGAAAGTAAGGAAAGAAAATCTTATTCTCAATGGACAACCGTAGTCTTCTCTTCAGGTCAGGATCCTATACTCCTGCTCTCTTCTCCAGTCAGACACTTCTACCTCTCCAGGTTAGCCACTCCAACTTTTACTCTGTAGGCTAGGTACTCCAACCTGTCCATGTTGGGCACTTCAACCTTTCTCATAAGGCAGCGCATTCCAATCTGTCCAGGTTAGGCACTCCAACCTCTACTCTTCAAGGCAGACACTCCAACCTCTCTTGTTCAGGTCATTAATTGTTTCTATCATTCTCTTAAGATTAGGTGTTTCTACTCATAGTCTCCTCTCCAGTTCAGGTTCTTCTACTTATACCGATCCTCCCTCTCTCCAAAGTTTTACATATATTTATTATAAACACAGAAGAGACCTAAGGAAAGCCCAGGCCTGCTGCCTGGAGGAAGAGATGCCCGCGACCTAGATAGGGTAAGTGCGGGGCTGGTGACCGGGGGGGTTGCGGGTGACCCGCCGACCGACCGTCGTACCCAATGATTTCCAATGAGTACCATTCATATCTGTGCAGCTTCGAAGTAGTCTCTGCACTACTTTGGTCCGACTTTGATTCGACTTGAGGTCCATGTACCTCAAGATTACACAGGCATTGCTACAAGTCACGTCAAAGTCACAGAAAAATCGCCTCAAAGTCGAGGCACACATCTTGGAAAAATCACGGCAAAGTCGCACAACTTTTAGGTCACACAAATGTGAAAGGGGCCTTAGCACTTTTGCATTGCAGCACTAGGGCCTTTGGTTCAAATCCCAATCAGGACACTACCTGCATTTAGTCTGCATGTTCTCCCTGTGCTTACTTGGGTTTCTTCTGGGTACTATGATTTACTCCTACACTCCAAAGACCTGCTAGTAGGCTAATTAGCTTCTATATAAATTGGCTCTATACAGTATGTATGAATGTATGTGAGATAGGGATCTTTGATTGTAAGCTCCTTGAGGGCAATGTGAATGTACAAAAAGTAAAGTATTATATACATTTAAATTGTTGTTGCTATATACATTCCTGTAACAAATTAACAATTGATAATAAATTTGATTTGAATTTGATTGGATTGCTGGCCATAAAATAAGAAATAAAAAAAAAAAAGAAACTTTCTGCATGTTTTCCTTTAAGAACAAGTCTTTAGATAACATTTTCCCTTTCATAAAAAAAATTACTTCAGGAAACTGCGCCATGCTGGAAATGATTGTGACTTATTTACAGTTTGATGTAGAGAGGAATGAGCTGGCTAGGAAAGATAATGCACAAACCAGATACTCTTAGACAGTAAATGAATGTCCGAGGGAAAAAACAATTACTGGACTAAACATTTTAATGTGCGTGAGGCCTGCAGCAACCAGAGGAAATAATAAAAAGTGAATAAGGAAAAAGTGATTTACTTTAAATAATTTTATATTGTGAAATAAAAGGTATTAAAGGTAGTGCATGTTAACATGCACTACCTTTAACACCTTTTATTTCAGTGATATTTCAGTGATACAGTGAAGAAAAAAACAGGGATTGGAATTCGAATAAACATTATTTCAGTAGCCTTTTATGTTGTATATTTGTATCCACCTTTCACAATTTGAGAGTGTAGGGCAATAGTTACATAATTAGTCTGGTTGAAAAAAAGACACAAGTCTATCTAGTTCAACCAATAGAAAATAATAAATAGAAAACCTCAATATACACATATATAATCCTATACCTGCAATTAATCCAGATGAAGGCAGAAAAAAACCTATAAAGCAAGGGTCTTCAAACTTTCTAAACAGGGGGACAGTTTACTGGACTTAGGGGACTTAGGATAAAATTAATAGAGTCTATGCACACTTGTGTATTGTGGTAAGGCATGCTAAAACATGCATGTTAATGCCTGTTACCACTAGGGATGAGCTGAACACCCCCCGGTTCGGTTCACAGCAGACATTGCGAACAGGCAAAAAACTTGTTCGAACACGCGAACACCGTTAAAGTCTATGGAACACGAACATGAAAAATCAAAAGTGTTAATTTTAAAGGTTAATATGCTAGTTATTATCATAAAAAGTGTTTGGGGACATGGGTCCCTGCCCCAGGGGATATGTATCAGTGTAAAAAAAAAGTTTAACATTTTTTTTTCAGGAGCAATGATTTTAATAATGCTTACAGTGAAACAATAAAAGTGAAATATTCCTTTAAATTGTATACCTGGGGGTGTTTACAGTATGCCTGTAAAGTAGCGCATGTTTCCCGTGTTTATAACAGTCTCTGCACAAAATGACATTTGACAAAATGACATTTCTAAAGGAAAAATAATTTAAAACTACTCGCGGCTATAATGAATTGTCGGGTCCCGGCAATACAGATCCAAGTCATTGAAAGTCATTGAAAAAAACCTTCAGGTCTGGTATGGATTTTAAGGGGAACTCTGTGCCAAAATTAAAAAAAAATGGCGTGGGGTTCCCCCCAAAAATCCATACTATACCCTTATCCAAGCACGCAACCTGGCAGGCCGCAGGAAAAGAGGGCCCTCGTCCCCACAATGCTTGCCCGGTGGTTGTGGGGGTCTGTGGGCGGGGGGCTTATCGGAATCTGGAAGCCCCCTTAACAAAGGGGAACTCCAGATCCCGGCCACCCCCATGTGAATTGGTACCCCTGCCATTTCACAAAAAAAAAGTGTGAAACATCGCTGGATTACATCACTGGAATCGTTTTTTTTTTTTTTTTAATAAAGGACTTGTCCCAAGCTGTCTCCTGTCGTTTTTAACATTTTCACACTTTTTTGTGTGAAATGGTAGGGGGACAATGTACCCCGTTACCAATTCACATAGGGGGCTGGGATCTGGGGGTTCTCTTTGTTAAAGGGGGCTTCCAGATTCCGATAAGCCCCCCGCCTGCAGACCCCCACAACCAACAGGCAAGGGTTGTGTGGATGAGGCCCTTGTCCCCATCAACATGGGGACATCCTCCCCATGTTGAGGGCATGTAGCCTGGTACGGTTCAGGAGGGGGGTGGGTGCTCTCTCATCTCCCCTCTTTTCCTGCGGCCTGCCAGGTTGCATGCTCTGATATTTTATTTGGCGCAAGGTTCCACTTAATACCCATACCAGACCTGAAGGGCATGGTAATAAAATTTGGGGGAATCCCCACGCATTTTTCAATGACTTTCAATGACTTTGATCTGTATTGCCGGGACCCCGACAATTCATTATAGCCGCAAGTAGTTTTAAATGATTTTTCCTTTAGAAATGTCATTTTGTGCAGAGACTGTTATGAACACGGGAAACATGTGCTACTTTACAGGCAAAATTTAAAGGAATATTTCACTTTTATTGTTTCACTTTAAGCATTATTAAAATCACTGCTCCCGAAAAAACGTCCGTTTTTAAAACTTTTTTTTGCATGGATACATGTCCCCTGGGGCAGGGCCCAGGTCCCCAAACAGTTTTTTATGACAATAACTTACATATTAACCTGTAAAATTAGCACTTTAGATTTCTCTCTCTCTTTTAAAGGGTGTTCCGTGACTTTTCGAATTTGCCGCGAACACCCCTAATTGTGGGCGAACAGGCAATGTTTGAGTCAAACTCGTGTTTGACTCAAACAAAAAGCTCATCCATAGTTACCACAGTACACAGCAATGCACCTACTCTATTTTAGTTGCCCATTGCTATCTACTGTACAGAGTGCCATAATGACACCTAAAAAAGGGCCAGGTGGACTATTTCATTGGTTGATTAAGAATGGACTGTCTTAATGCAACACATGTTAACACAAAAAGTAATAAGCATGAAAGTGGTTGTAAACCATTATATATACCTAGTGAGGGGGACAGGGGATACACAGAGAAAAAACAAATCCTACTTCATAAGTTGTCACTGTGTATCTGCAGCCATCTCTCTACATCCATTCAAAGTCCAAAATTTATAAATCTTGTCTGAGCTGTCAGAAAACAGGGGGCACGGAGCTAAAGTTACTCTATGATTGGATCAGAGCTGATTGGATGGAAGGGACACACACTCTCCTTCACGCAGCACACAGGAACAAAGCTGAGGCTGTCAATCACCTGAAGGTCCCTCCCTAGTCATCTTTAATTCTCTTGGTGTCAGGAAAACCTGTCAGAAGTGACTCATGCTGATAGCAAAGGAATGAAAAAACAGACAGAAATTACACAAAGTATTACTAAACGCACAACAGTAAAATCAGTCTGTATATGCAGTAAAGCATGCATGTTATACTAGCTGTGAAATCTAAGGGGTTAATCCTCTGCATTGTGTAACAAATCTGTTTAAACCTGTCTTCTTTGATCCTCCCCTCCTTCCACTGTCCCCAATCCATCTCCTCGTAGTACAGAGCCTTTGGAGTGTATTGCTAGAGAGAGTTTTTTTTTTCTTGGGAAGGTGCATGTGATCAGCACAGGGCCAATCAGCACTGTCCAGGCATAGGGTCAGGGGTAATTCAGCATCATAGGACAATCAGGGGAGAATGAAAACTGAATAAATAAAAACTCCTCCTTCATTCTTTAACCAGACACTGACAGAAGTCACATGACTGCTATATACTGCTGATGAGAAAAGATGTTTAGCATTTTATATTTACTAAAATAATTGCATTTCCATGTTCTGTGTACTGTGGGAGACCAGAGATAGTGAATGCAGGGTTCTGGGTCTACTAACACTTTAAAAATTTAATGGAGAGAGGCAAGTAAACGCTATAGAGGGATATGCTTTGATCATATTTAATGTCTGAGGTTTACAACCACTTTAAGACACCTCTTATATAAGTCCTAAATCAAAGAGCATCTTTCATTCAGTCATGCATTCAATAATAATACTAATAATAACAACTTGCATATTTATCCATAAATATTATATGGGAATACTTATTCAGGTTTTTATATATAACTTTATGTCACATATATTGTCACACCTTGAATGCATTTTACAAATTTTAATATACAACAGATATTACAAAACTTTAACAAGTGGAAAAACCAACCCTAAGACTACAGAAATGTGTCAAAAATCATTATCTTCAGTATTAAAACAATTCATAACTCCTGGTCTTAATATTACATCAAATATTAAATAATTTGCAGACTGTGGATTAACCTAAATTCACTTTAATCTAACCATGAAACACGGATGGTGCAGATAATAAAAATCAAATGGATACCCCATGAACTGTTCCCTCAAATTACGGAAAGACTGCATGCGGGATTCATTATGCCGCGCTGCGTTCACGTCTAATTGAATTAACCGACGTGCATATGTCAGATGGATGAAAGACGGCGAAGGGTAAACTAATGATCTCATTTTGCCCTTGGTGAACATTGGAATAAATCAAGACAAAAAACTGTGGTAAAATACAATAAGAAAATATTCCAAAACATAATCAAGCCAAAAAGACAACGTATTGTGTTTTACACTTAAGAAAATGAAAGTACAACCCAAAAAAAATATATTAACTTTTAACTGTTTGTATGGAATTTTTGTTATAGCAAATGAAGGTGGCTCCATTATTAATGTATGTGTTAATGTATTTTGTAAATTCAACTTATATAAGCACCTGAATTGGACTTGGTATGAGCCTCTTGCAATCCCCTATACAATGCACTCAGACTGAGAAAGAAGGGCACACTTATTATTAATATTACTATTTTAATAAAAGTTCTTCCTATATAATGTAACCCATTCTTTTACTTCTGTCTGCTCTTCCTAATTTTTTTTTTCTCTTTGTTCATTTTTGAAGTGTCACATTGAAAAAAATACAAAAACATCAATTTAGCAAAAACCTATGTGGATCAACTGCACAGGTGCAGTCAGCAGAAAGATTTAGCTTACAAATTCTCAGGATTGGGGCAGGCTGTGGGATGAAGGTAACACTGGGGAATGGGGAAGGTGACCTTAGGTTAAAGGAACACTAAAGGCAAACTTTTTTTTTTTTTTAAATAACAAACATGTTATACTTACCTCCACTGTGCAGCTCGTTTTGCACAGAGTGTCGCCTAACCCTGTCTTCTGGGGTCCCTCGGCGGCTGTCTCGTCTCCTCCTCCCAAAAGCTTTCCACCTTCATGCTAGCATGTTGGAAAGCTTTTAGGAGCGCGCTCCCGTGATACAGTGGCGGGCATAGCCGCCGACTGTATCACTCGACCCTGCCCCCCGTCGTGCCGTGTCATCCGCTGTAATTGACAGCAGCGCCAGCCGATGGCTGCGCTGCTATCAATCCGTCCAGCCTAGCCAATCAACGGCCAGGCTGGGAACCGAAGAGGATCACGTGGACGCGCGCGGGACTTTCGAGGGGTCAGGTAAGTAAAACGGGGGTTCGGGGGGGCGGTACAGTCAGATGTTTTTTCACCTTAATGCATAGGATGCATTAAGGTGAAAAAACATTTACCTTTACAACCCCTTTAAGTGGTTATGTAGGAAGGATTATGCCACGTACACACGAACGTTTCATGACGAGAAAAAAGCCATTTTTTAAATTGGTCATTAAAAACGATCGTGTGTAGGCTCCAGAGCATTTTTCTCGACGTGAAAACGTCACGACGTGATGACGTCACTATGATGGACAGTCGTACCAACCAGTACGACTGTCCATCATAGTGACGTCATCACGTCGATCGTTACTGGCGTGTGATTACACAGCGCAGCGGGAGAAACAAATCTTGAACCGAGTGGTGGATGCCGCCCTGGATGCTCGTTTCTGTGATTCGATCGAATGATGAAAGCTGTCACTTGTATTGCCTGACTTACTCTTCTAAAGTGTAAGTGTACATTTTATATTCTACTGTTTTTTTTTTATTATTAAACCAAACGGAATTATGCTATGGGCCACTGTCTGTTTCTTTTCTCACATGGGAGAGGATATCTAATGAGGATTGGATTTTACCCCTGCTGTGATTTAAGTTACGATACAACGCTTATTACCCAGCTTTGTCTGGTAAGAGTTTTACTTGCTCTGGTGGTGGTTTTAAGGATATCACTGGATTGTCTCTATTGGAGATTTCTTCTAAGTCTTCTCACGGAACATTTTGTTTGGGACTATTCTTTCTACCATAGGCTTTTCAAACAAACTTTTGGACTGTCATATAATAGCATTTAAATTCCACAAGGAGCGCTGCTGTATATATATATTGTTTATATGTTGTTTTTTATATCATGTTCATCTGTCTATGTGACAGAGATTAAGTAGCAGCTTCAGCTTTCATTAGCTTGATTGCGAGGGAGGTGCATTATAGATCTGCATATTACTTCTCGCATGGTTTGGTTATATTAGTGTATTTTTAATGGTTTATCTGTGTCCATAAGCGCCGAGTGCTTGGGGAAGGGCTGAGAGCTTTGGTTTACATGAGAATACATATAGCCTCAGAGTTTGCAGTCAGTAGGATACAGAGTAGTGCTCCTATTAGTAGGAGTAATTGTATCCCATCATTGGTATCAGTGAAATAAATTGTGCCCCCTTATTGGTGTCAGTGGGAAGAATAGTGCCTCATATCAGTGGGAGGAATAAAACCCCAAGGGCAGGATAAAGGCTAGCAAAGGGCCACAGTTTGGAGACCCCTGCCCTAAACAATGCAAACTGGAAACAGTAATATAAGTATCTAATGAACAAGTAGCATAAACAATGAGAGAAAAGCACCCTAATAAACCGATTACACATAGCAGCAGGAGACACCGGCATCAGATTAAGTCTAGGAGGGGGGATTGAAGCAATCAATGTATATCTATGTATATGGTGAGAATAAATACCGCACTAAGTTGAACTGTAATAAAAAAACAGCTGCAACATACCATGTGATAAAATATCATAGCATATGAAATAAAGTAAAAAATGTTGCGCTAATAACATAAGTGAACATGTATCACATAGGTAGTGAAAGAAAATAAATGAATAAAGTCCACAATAATCCAAGTGATCCAGTCAAAACCCGTGATCCATGAAGGATCAAACGTGCAACACAAGTTCCATTAACAAAATGTGCTGAGTCCACCCACCTCCACCAAAAGTGCTTTTCACAATTAAAACATCCACAGGTACACAGGAGATAGCATCCCAAATGCCTCTAGTATTGACATAGTGATGCCACAGTGTTTTTCATATCTGATGTCATCTGGGGCACGCTGAATCAATCAATGCTGGTTTGGGCACAGAGGCCCCAAATCTGTATCCAGGTCCTAGGTTCCCAGAGTCTGTGTATTTTGTGGGGGACATGGACCCAAATCTTAAGCAAAACCATTTCAGAGGTCCCCCAGGCACACACCTCCCAAATAATTGAGCCCCCTCAAAAGCAAGGGCCCATAGTTAGGTTACCCTGCAATCCGCTCCAAAAGCCCCTGTTGGATCTGTAACAGTTCCACTTTAACCTAATTCCCAGCTAAATCTTGACTCTAATATACTATGGCCCAGATTCACGTAGAGCGGCGTATCTTTGTACGGGTGTAGCGCATCTCATATGCGCTACGCCGACGTAACATAGAGAGGCAAGACCAGTATTCACAAAGCACTTGCTCCGTAAGTTGCGGCAGCGTAGCGTAAATTGGACGGCGTAAGCCCGCCTAATTCAAAGTAGGAAGGAGGTGGGCGTGATCTATTAAAATGAAGCGTGACCCCATGCTAATGCACATGCTCAGAATCACGTTGCATATACTCCCTAAGATACGCCGGCTCAATGCCTACGACATGAACGTAACCTACACCCAGCCCCATTCACGTACGACTTACGTAAACAACGTAAAATACGACGGCTGTTCCGACGTCCATACCCTAACATGACTTACACCTGCTATTTGATGGTTTATCTTTACGCCGGACGTACGCCTTATGTAAACGGCGTAGATTACTGCGACGGGCGTAAGTACATTCGTGAATCGGCGTATCTAGGTAATTTACATATTCGATGCGTAAATCATTGGAAGCGCCCCTTGCGGCCAGCGTAAATATGCGCCCAAGATACGACGGCATAGGAGACTTACGTCGGTCGTATGAAGCCAAAATTTAGGCGTATCTTGTTTGCTGAAAAAGGCGCATAGATACGACGGCGCATCCGTGGACTTACACGGCGTATCATTAGATACGTCGGCGTAAGTCTTTCTGAATCCGGGCCTATATATCTAATACTGACATTTACTTACCTTGTGTCAAAAGTACTGATACCAAATCCTAACAATTCAATACTAAACAATAGCGCTAAAATTGCACTGCTAAAAACTGCTGTTCTATGTTGTCAAAATGATTTTTTCCCCCTTTTAATAGCTATATATTCTTTTCTTCTTTTATAACTTTCTTGACAATGTGTTTCCAGATAACCAATCCCCACCTGTATTAAAATGTGACATAAATTCAGTGTAATGTCTAATCTCCCCCATCCCCGGTAATGTTATTTTCTTCAGTGCCTTTATAACATGACTGGCCAGAATATACATCACAATAGTTGTCTGACAAGTCTATTCAGCCTGTTGAAGATGGTAGATAGGAAGCAGACAATAGGCTTGTCGTGATTTAACGTTTGCTGATGACTGCATCTAACTAAATCTTTAAAGAATCTATTTTAAGAAAATGCTATTTCATCTTATCTCACGATCTGTAGCTTTCGTCTCTTAGTTCCCAATCTTCATTTTTTATTACAAGGAAGATAAGTTATATTCTTCTTCTCCGAGAAGTACAAGCTACGCAGTCATTGGGTTTGGGGGTGAAAAAAAAGTGAAATAATGAAACAAGCTTTTTGTATTACAGCAATAACAGTCTGTGTTTAAATTCTAGCGAACGCTTTGTTAGAAAAAAAAAATCAATTTAATAAGAGCCAGACAATGGTACAGCTGGGACATTCAATTTACAGGACGAATGTTTTACTTGTGCAGAATCAGCACGTTCCTGAAATATGGACATGCGGCTACAATTGTATAGAATCTTTGTATCCCTGAAGATGGAAACACGGGCAGGAAGGAGGAGAAGATATACAGTCACCGCCAATGCCCCAGTGAAATTGCGCTATCCGTTTTTCCTTTGGCATGGTGTCGCTGGGTCTGTTTTATTTCATGTTCAGCTTAAAGGCTAAACGAGTTATACGCCTTACTTTCAACTATCGGTACATTTAAGCTTTGAACCTAGGGGAAACAACAACGGACATGTTTTTTTTCTTTTGCTTTTAAGTATAATAAGATCATATTTGTGCCTGACAGTGAGGTATGTGGGTTGTGTCATACACAAAAAAAATATGAAAGAGCCATAGAACATACGATTCAGGGTAGCTTGTGTATAAGAATTAATGAAATCATTTACAAATAGTCAGTGGAAAAGTGCAAGAAGTTTTTAGCAAATTAAAAAAGGTTTCTGGTTGAAATATAAAACGATATCTGCTTCTAGCTTTCCATATTGGCCCGATGCATAACATTTTTAAAATTAAATACTAACTACAACATACAAAAACATTTACAACCAGCCATTTACAACAGCAGCAACATCACCAACCTTATCTCAACATATCACCCAAGCTTTCCTCTCTGCCATGACTTTTTAGAACCTCTCAAATCCTCCGGAACTCCTTACCCCAAAAAAGTATTTCTTCACTAACGCTACGATTAGTTAGATGGAGGTGTGGGCAAAGTGTTAAGGGACAAGAAACAGTTCAGTCTGAAGCAGGCAGTCTGCAATTTGTAAAGGAGTTAGGCAGTAGAGATAGATATTTTACAAGGTCAAGAGTTTAAGCAGAATACTAAAATATTTGTTTTGTAATGTGAGAAAAAAGGATTGAACTAACCAACACCACCTTACACAATTAGTTAGTTCATATGCAGAGTAGACATGTGCACACTGAAATATTTAGTTTTGGAATTTCGTTTTCGTCCAAAAAATACATTTATTTAGTTACTCTCGAAATTCATTTTTATTTATTTTGTTTCATTAAAAAATGCATTTGTCTGAAAATCTGAATTAATTAAGGTCAAATCTGTCATTGAAGGCTCATGGTGTCTGTCAAATGTTTCAAGAAGATTAAACGAAGCAGCTAAACTGCACAGCGCCGCAATCGTAATTTTCCGGTTTAATGCTCCGCCCACAAGCTATAGTAGAATTCTAATGTTGAATGACTAGTAATAATTATATTTATTAATTATTATTACTAGTCAACCAACATTAGAATTCTTCTATAGCCTATGGGCGGAGCATTTGACCATAAATGTCCGCTCGCAGCGACTGCTTCGTCGAATCTTCAGGTCGAATCTTCATGTTGAATCTTTTCTCTCTATGTCGAATAATCTTGGACTAATAGAGTCAGGTTAGGCACATTCAACCACAGGCTCGATAGACACAGATCGCTATTGTCACCGCCATGTTGAATCTTCTATCTATGTCGCAAGGAAACAAAAATAAAGTATTGTTTTATGTCGGATCTTTCTGATTTTGGATACTGCACATTCGTTATTGTTTGTTAAAACGAATGTGAAAATCCCCGAAATTCGGACAAAAAATGCATTCGGCCGAAAAAGAATACACATGTCTAATGCAGAGCGAAACCAATGGCAAATTTTGAAGGAACTGTATGCATACTGTAGTTGTCCTTTACTTTTTTTTTTTTAGTTTCATCACTTTGTAGCTTGCAGTGCTACTGAAGATTATCATTTACCATAAATTTGGCTGAAAATCAAAATGTGTGGATGTTTCACAAATGGTAGAATTTATTATCTTTCCCAAAGTAGCAGAAACAAAGAAAAAAAGAACAACAAAAAAGATTAGCGACTGAATGAAATCCCGCACCATCAACTGCTGCCAAATCTGGGCATAATTCATTTAAAGACATTTATGTGGCTTAAAGCTTTCATTATCTTGGGGAAAAACAGTGAGTCAAAATGAGCCAGAAAAAGAGTTTTAAATGTGCTGAACCTCTTATTTGACTGAAAGAGACTTTTAAAAGATTATATGTAAACTGTTATGCCGCGTACACACGATCGGTTCGTCTGATGAAAACGGTCCGATGGACCGTTTTCATCAGACGAACCGATCGTCTGTGAGCCCCATCGTTTTTTTTCCCATCGGTGAAAAAACGTAGAACCTGTTTTAAAATTATCTGATGGTTAAAAAAACGATTACAAAAAAAGATCGTCTGTGGGGAAATCCATCGGTTAAAAATCAACGCATGCTCAGAATCAAGTCGACGCATGCTCGGAAGCATTGAACTTCATTTTTCTCAGCACGTCGTTGTGTTTTACGTCACCGCGTTCTGACACGATCGTTTTTTTAACTGATGGTGTGTAGGAAAGTCAGCTTCATCAGATATCTGATGAAAAAATCCATCAGACCGTTTTCATCGGATGAACCGATCGTGTGTACAGGGCATAACAATTTACAAGATGCCCAAACAATGTTTCATCATCGTTGTCGCAGAAAATAAGTAAAATCTTCTAAGTAAACAGATCAATGACATGAGGTATACCAAAATCTGTCTCTGTCAAAGATTGTATATTAGCGCAAGTCTGGTACTATGACAGCTATAACTAAATAATTGCATATTCAAAAGATTTATTTTTTAAGAATATGCAGCAGTAGGGCGCAAAATGTAAGGGTAGGTTAAAATTTCAGTTGGAGGTGTTTCACACAAAAGGAACCAGACTCTAATAAATGTCCCAAACTAGTAGGATCTATCAAGAAACCTATATTATTTAAGCATTCCTAATATGAACAATTCATCCAGTGTTCATGACATTTGTTTAATAAAGCTTGTTGACTAAATACTTGGAAGCTTTGTGTGGTATACATTTCTAAGCCTACAACATAGGGGGGGGGGGGTGGTTAGGCTTGGGGGCTGGCCTGCACCTTTCAATAAAGTGAGTCTTGGGAGAAGCTTAATGCCTTGTACACACAATCGGAATTCCCGATGAAAAAAGTCAGACGGAATTTTTCCATCGGAAATTTCGACGGACTTAGAATGAGGACATGTTTAAAAAAAACTATATCGCAAATTCCGATCATCTGTGTGGAACTCCGATGGATAAAAAAACATGCATGCTCAGAATCAAGTTGACGCATGCTCGGAAGCATTGAACTTTACTTTTCTCGGCTCGTCGTAGTGTTGTACATCACTGCGCTTTGGACGGTCAGAAATGGGTGTGACAGTGTGTATGCAAGACAGCTTGAACAGAATTCCGTCAGAAAAATCAGTCGGAACTTATCCCAACTTCAGATTGTGTGTACGGGGCATCAGAGTGGTCAAATTGACTCATAACTTACGATGTACAGTATTACACAATATTGAAATGGAGTTAAGACTTTAAAAAAAAGGAGGAAAGTGGGAAAATAGTGCTGGACTTGTAAGGTTATATTATTGGTATTGCTAATTTAAAATACCGATGTTGATGTAAATCATTTTGGTTCCAGTGCAGGATGGCTTCCACATCCAAGAGGATCTTCATGGCCTCCTTAGCTTGCAGCAAAAATGGAAACTGAAGTGCCACACCACTCCTAGGAGGTCCATGTTCAATTTTTATTACCATCAATTTTAGGGGTCCAAAGTGTACCCAAGGCATTTCAGGGCAAAACATGTTTTGACCCCTGAAATGCATTAGAAACTCTTTATACTGCCCCCCCTCTTTTACGGCACCAAAATTTACATCACTGCACCCTCCAAAAAAATGGGCAAAAGAGCTGGAACCCAGAAGGAAAACCAGGAGAATATGTCAGTGTCTGTGTCTGTGACTGCTTGGAGTGCTGATGTTACTATGCTGGATGATATTGCTTGCCAGGTAGGTCTGGCAAACTAGCACATTATGGCTAAAAGCTATCGGGACCCAGTAAAAAAAATTGCAGTTTTTGAAGTTTAGTTCAGCTTTAAATTATTATTTCATTTTTAAAGGCAACCTGTGCTAAAAGAAATACACAGGCTGCAATTGCTGATACAATGGCGTCAACACTTGCACTATCCTAGAATAAATGTAGAGATCACGGGCCAGATTCACAAAAGAGATACGACGGCGTATCTCTTAATACGCCGTCTTATCTCTGAGAGTATCTATGCAGCTGATTCATAGAATCAGTTACGCACAGATAGCCCTAAGATCCGACAGGTGTAATTGACTTACACCGTCGGATCTTAGGATGCAATACTTTGGCAGCCGCTGGGTGGAGTTTGCGTCGTTTTCCAGCGTCGGGTATGCAAATTAGCTTTTACGGCGATCCACGAAGGTACGCGCGTTCGTTACGTCGTCGCTAGTCGTTTTTTCCCGTCGCAAAGTTAGGCCTGCTTCTTCATGGCTTAAAGCGGTGGTTCACCCTTAGAGGGCACTTTTTCCCCTTAGATTCCTGCTCGTTTTTACTAGGGGAATCGGCTATTTATTTTAAAATATGAGCATTACTTACCCGTTTACGAGATGCATCCTCTTCGTCGCTTCCGGGTATGGGCTGCGGGAATGGGCGTTCCTTCTTGATTGACAGTCTTCCGAGAGGCTTCCGACGGTCGCATCCATCGCGTCACGATTTTCCGAAAGAAGCCGAACGTCGGTGCGCAGGCGCAGTATAGTGCCGCACCGACGTTCGGCTTCTTTCGGCTACGAGTGACGCGATGGATGCGACCGTCGGAAGCCTCTCGGAAGACTGTCAATCAAGAAGGAACGCCCGCTCCCAAAGACCCATACCCGGAAGCGACGGAAGAAGATGCATCTCGAAAACGGGTAAGTACTGCTCATATTTTAATACAAATAGCCAATTCACCTAGACCGAACGAGCAGGAATCTAAGGGGAAAAGGGGAAACATTTTATAAATGGGTGAACTCCCGCTTTAACTTAAGACGAGCCATGTTAAAGTATGGCCGTCGTTCCCGGGTCGAATTTCAATTTATTTATTTTTTTGCGTAAGACGTCCGGGAATACGAAAGTACGTTACGCACGTCGCCATTCAAAACATTACGACGGGTGACGTCATTGCACGCAAAGCACGGCGGGAAATTTCAAAACGGAGCATGAGCAGTACGTTCGGCGCGGGAACGTGCCTAATTTAAATGGTCCCCGCCCCATTTGAATTAGGCGGGCTTGCGCCGGACGTCTTTACGTTACTCCACCGCAAGTTTACACTCAAGTGCTTTGTGAATCAAGCACTTACGAGGAAAACTTGTGGCGGTGTAACTTAAAGACAATACGTTACGCCGCCGCAGTTCTCTATGAATCTGGCCCCACGAGTTTTAATTTCACTTCCTGCATACTTGCACTGAGTTTGTGCGTTGAAGGCAGTAGAACCAACAAGAATTACTGATGATAGTCTACTTATTTACTGTAAAAATGGCAGTATACAGTTGGAATACATTCTCGTAAATTGTCTTGTCTTTCAAAAAATATTTAAGCAAGTCTTCTAATGCAGGCAAACCAGCTAAATAACCCGGCCGGTTAGTGACCTCACTTTGCTTTCCTGCATTCAAACAAAACAGCTTGGTCACTGGTCTGTCTGTCTATAGCCTGCTGATTGGCGAGTCCCCACACCGTTAATTATCTGATCACTCTGCACCCTCCTCCCATAGCTAAAACAGTAACACGATAACATTGTAAGTTAACTTATTTTTTCACTTGTTCAGTCTTACTAATTTTTTGTAGTATTCTATGAGGGTTTATGTTACTAAATAAGTAAAGAGTGATCAGTGATTTTGCATTAAATAAAGTAAAGATTTAGTCACCCAATATTGTGAAAGCAAAGTCTATTTTTCTACTTACTTGAATGCATGATTGGGTATTCAAAGTCAACATGGAAACTACGTGATCATTCTCTACTACTTTAATTAATCCATTACATTAAATTGCAAACTGAATTAGCCTTGTGGTGTGGGCAAAGCCAAGTTCATTACAATAAATGCAGATCATGGGTCTTTTTTGTAAACGTTTAAATTTTTTTTTTATAGCTCAAAGCTGAGCAATAACGATTATGCTTTTAGCGTTTAATTTTTTCATGCATGATCTGGTCTGAAGGGAAAAAGTTCAGTTCTCCCACTAAGCTCACACAAAACCAAACCATGCCTGTCTCCTTAATGAGACCGCAGTTCTTTAGTTCCACAGATCGAGACAGACCCCTACAAGTCAAGGCCATCAGGGAGTATGATGTCAGCATTACACAACTAACAAGACTGAGTCACTGCTTCAGGTAAAGTTTAACAGATGGAGGAAATTGTCTGCAAAGTTTAAGTTCCTTTCATTAAAACATATTTGAGTTTTATTTGTGACTTATTAGGCCAAGGTGATGTGTAGAATAGATAGGGGCAGATCCACAAAGATCTGCCCCAGCGCAGCGTATCAGAGATACGATACGCCGCCGTAACTTACTTCTCTTTGGTTCGAATCCATAAAGATTTCGCGCCATAAGTTACGGCGGCATAGTGTATCTCTCGCGGCGTAACGGCGCCTAATTCAAATCGGCAAGTAGGGGGGCGTGTTTCATTTAAATGAAGCGCGTCCCCGCCCTGAACAAACTGCGCATGCGCCGTCCCTAAATTTCCCGCCGTGCATTGCGCTAAATGACGTCGCAAGGACGTCATTGTTTTGACGTGGACGTAAATTACGTCCATCCCGATTCACGGACGACTTACGCAAACTAAAAAAAAAATGTCAAACTAAACGCGGGAACGACGACCATACTTAACATAGCAGGTTTAACTATACGCCACAAAACAGCAGCTGTAACTATACGCTAAAAAAAGCAGACTAGAGATGACGTAAAAAAATGCGACGGCCGCTCGTACGTTCGTGGATCGTCGGAAATAGCTAATTTGCATACTCAACGCGGAAAACAACGTGAACGCCACCCAACGGACACCGAAAAATTGCATCTTAGATCCGAAGGCGTACGAAGAGGTACGCCTGTCGGATCTAACCCAAATGCCGTCATATCTTGTTTTGAGGATTCAAAACAAAGATACGACGCGGGAAATTTGAAAGTACGCCGGCGTATCAGTAGATATGCCGGCGTACTCGCTTTGTGGATCTGCCCCATAATATCCAACTACAGAGGTTTTTTTTAACCTTTGGGGTGGAGAAGACTTTGAACATCTGCTGTCTCTGTTCTTGCTGAGAAGATTTCACAGTACTTCCTGTTGACTGGCATCTGTCAAATGGTGTAAGGAAAAATGGAGTTAAAGTATAACTAAAGATAACACTTTTTTTCATTTTGGGTAGAGTGGAGAGGGATTGGAGCACATGTCAGTTTTTATTGCTGCCTGTGCTTAAGTTAGGGAGATTTAACCTCTCTATCTGTCCTGTTTATCATTATCATTGAAAGTGAACGTACAGTAAAAGGATATCCCAAATTTTGGGTTGTCCCCAGAAAAATTAAAGAGGGGAAACTAGTTCTGGTGACATGGGAGTCCACAAGATATTCCTTCCATTTGCAGGGACCCTCTCACTTCCTTTTTTGGCTATGGGACAGGAAGTGAAGTTAAATATCCCTCATGGAACAAACAGGGGTTATAAACCTCCCTTGCTCCATCCAAAATGAAAAAAATAATTGCCTATAGCTCTACTTTAACCACTTAACCCCCGGACCATATTGCTGCCCAAAGACCAGAGTACTTTTTGTGATTCGGTACTGCGTCGCTTTAACAGACAATTGCGCGGTCGTGCGACGTGGCTCCCAAACAAAATTGGCGTCCTTTTTTTCCCACAAATAGAGCTTTCTTTTGGTGGTATTTGATCACCTCTGCCGTTTTTATTTTTTGCGCTATAAACAAAAATAGAGCGACAATTTTGAAAAAAATGAATATTTTTTACTTTTTGCCATAATAAATATCCCCCAAAAATATATAAAAAAACTTTTTTTTTCCTCAGTTTAGGCCGATACGTATTCTTCTACCTATTTTTCATAAAAAAAAATCGCAATAAGCGTTTATTGATTGGTTTGCGCAAAAGTTATAGCGTTTACAAAATAGGGGGTATTTTTATGTCATTTTTATTAATATATTTTTTTTACTAGTAATGGCGGCGATCAGCAATTTTTTTTTGGTATTGCGACATTATGGCGGACACTTCAGATACTTTTGACACATTTTTGGGACCATTGGCATTTTTATAGCGATCAGTGCTATAAAAATGCATTGGATTACTATAAAAATGCCACTGGCAGTGAAGGGGTTAACACTAGGGGGCCGGGAAGGGGTTAAGTATGTTCCTTGTGTGTTATTACTGTGGGGGGGGGGGGTGGCCTCACATGGGGAAACACTGATCCTCTGTTCATACATTGTATGAACAGAAGATCAGCGTTTCCCCCGCTGACAGGACCGGGAGCTGTGTGTTTACACACACAGCTCCCGGTCCCCACTCTGTAACGAGCGCGCGCCCCTAGTGGCGGCTGGAAGAGAGGACGTTATACTACGTGCTCTCGCCCAGCAGAGCCAACCGGCATAGAATGGCGGTGCGCGGTCGGCAAGTAGTTAAGGACAGCAATATAAAAGTAAAACCCTTATATATTCTTTCTACTGCTAAAAATGCATTACCATTGACATTACGCTTAAAATTTTGAGACACTATGCTGGATATACAAAAATAAAAAATATACGGTAATAAAAAAACACCTATATTCGTTACCAACACCCCTATATAGAATAGGAAAGAAAGGGATCCCCCAGGGTGGGGCTTTAACGGTAACAGCTCGTTAAAACATAAGTGTAGTAATAGTAATAAAAGTTTATTATACAATAAATACAAAAAATATGAATATTAAAAATCAAAAATCAAGATTCATGAATAGGTGTCTGACTTGTCCAAGTTTTGGACCATTGGCAGAAACAATGCCCTATTTCTTGGGTTAAACATTTAAACATTGTACTTTTTGAGCCATTTTACAGAGCGTTCCAACTTTGTTGCCAAACAATGACAACAGCAATGATGATGTGTACTACATTAGCACCCCATGACTGACTGTTTTTTGGGGAAATAATATCACTTACAAATTACACTTTGTGCAGGGACAGTTCTAAGCACAGGAAACAAGCGCTGCTTTACAGGCATACTATACACACACCCTAGGTACGAAATTTAAAGGAATATTTCACTTTTATTGTTTCACTTTAAGCATTATTAAAATCACTGCTCCCGAAAACTTTTTTTTGCATTGATACATGTCCCCTGGGGCAGGACCCAGGTCCCCAAACACTTTTTATGACAATAACTTGCATATTAGCCTTTAAAATTAGAGTTTTAGATCTCCCCATAGACTTTTACAGGGTGTTCTGCGGCTTTTCGAATTTGCCGCGAACACCCAAAATTGTTTGCTGTTCGCCGAACTGGCGAACAGGCAATGTTCGAGTCCAACATGAGTTCGACTTGAATTTGAAGCTCATCCCTACTATGAAACTTCATGTGTTACATTAATAGTAAAAAGTAATACTATGACTCATTTCATATAGAATATCATTCTGAGTCATGAAGTCACAGCCGTAGCGTTATGCTAGTGGGAGGAATCCCTGATCGTACAGGTATGAAAGCCTTGTCTGATTACTATTGTTCCCCTTTAGATAAACTACATTGGGCGCCGGGCTGCTCTTCCCTTTCCTTCCTTATCATGAGCATAATCCAAGCCAAACATACAGATTTATAGAACAGTTGGCAGAGGGTTTTGCTTGTACATTTATCTTCCCCTCCCTGTCTTTGTGAATGTTACATTTTGAGATATGATTTAATTGGAGTTGCCAAACAAGTAATTACCATGGCAGTTCTTGCTGAGGGAAATCATCAAAAAAGTCAATTTCATGTACGGAAGACTGCAAAATTACTACTCTGGGCATCATTTTACAGCAGCCTACAGCAGTGCTTTTCAACTCGAGCCTTGAAGTATTAAAAAAATAAATATAAATCATCAGTTTAAAAACGAATAAACTGAAAGAGTATAAAAACCCCTTACAACAAACTTATCTTATTTGCTCCATTTTGGTCTGTTTTATCAGAGCCAAGCAAAAAAAAAAAAAAATATTGGATAGAAGATTGATAAAACAAATAGTCCACAAAAAAATAAACTATTGACTTTCAATCCAGTGATTTTCCCTGCAGTACTTTTTTTTCCCGTCACTGAATGTCTTTAGTCTCATGGCTGGCAATATTCAACCCGCTTCCCCTCAGCCCAGATTGTCCCATTTGGTGACTGGATATTAAAAGGAGACGCAGCACAGTGATAGGCTCATCTCTCTATCATTCTGCTTATTCCTTCTATTAGCATGCTTCTTGATAGCACATGGCTAATTGGCTCCTTGCATGGCTACTTTCTTTCACACTCTAGCCCAACTATACCAAGACTGCAAGAGACTGACACTAGGTTAAATCAGGTGCTTACAATGCTTGAATTTTAAAAATACATTTATTGATGATTACAAAGATGCGTTTATTTTTTTTATTTGCCTAGAGATCAGCTTTAAATATACCACTAATACCACTTTGTTATGTTTGCTTGATAAATGCAATTACCCTATGCTACTGTATGTAGAAAATTAGATAGATAGGTGTTTTGTATGCCTATCACACTTCCTGTCCTAGGTTGATAACTCTGTTCATCCATACATACAGTGCATTGAGTGAGCATTGGCACTCTAGGAAGTGGGTTACTAGCAGGATTACCAAGTAAAAATAAGTGAAAAAAAAAGGCAAAAACTCTTGCATCCACCACAGCTAAAGACTGATGAGCTGCAATACATTTTTTGTTATTAGGTTCAGATAAGGTATATATAAATCAAACACATTTTTGGATAGTGTAGGGGATAAATAAAACCTCTGTCATACCTTCTCCGAGAAACTGATTTACACCAGAGAATGGGAGCATGATATGCAGTACAAAGTTTCTGAAGTACAATTGGCCTTTATCAACTGACCCTTTCTAGTTCTATAGAATCCAAAACACAGGAAAATAACTACAACTTGTTAACTTGGTGGTATTGGGGAAGGGGATGAGCCGAACACCCCTCGGTTCGGTTCGCACCAGAACTTGCGAACAGGCAAAAAATGAGTTTGAACACACGAACATAAAAAAAAAGTGCAAATTTTAAAGGCTTATATGCAAAATATTGCCATAAAAAGTGTTTGGGGACCCGGGTCCTGCCCCAGGGGACATGTATCAATGCAAAAGAAAGTTTTAAAAACGTTTTTTCGGGAGAAGTGATATTAATAATGCTTAAAGTGAAACAATAAAAATGAAATATTCCTTTAACCACTTCAATACCAAGCCCTTTCACCCCCCTCCCGCCCAAGCCATTTTTCAGCTTTCACATTTTTGAATGACAATTGCACGGTCCTGCAACACTTTACCCAAACAAAATTGTAATAATTTTTCCCCCCACAAATAGAGCTTTCTATTTGTGGTATTTGATCACCTTTGCGGTTTTTAGTTTTTTCGCTATAAACAAAAGAAGAGCGACAATTTGAAAAAAAAAAACTATATTTTTGCTATAATAAATATCCCCAAAAATATATAAAAAACAAATTTTTTCTCAGTTTTGGCCAATACGTATTCTTCTACATATTTTTGGTAAAAAAATCGCAATAAGCGTATATTGATTGGTTTGTGCAAAAGTTACAGCAGCTACAAAATAGGGGATAGATTTATAGCATTTTTATTTTTTTATTTTTTTTACTAGTAATGGCAGCGATCAGTGATTTTTATCGTGACTGGGATATTGCGGCAGACACACCGGACACTTTTGACACTATTTTGGACCATTCACATTTATACAGCGAACACTGCTATAAATATGCACTGATTATGTGACTGGCAGGGAAGGGGTTAACACTAGGGGGCGATCAAGGGGTTAAATGTGTACCCTAGTGAGTGATTCTAACTGTGGGGGGAGGGGACTGACTGGAGGAGGTGACCGATCTGTGTCCCTATGTACAAGGAGCACAGCATCGGTCTCCTCTCCCTGACTGGACGTGGATCTCTGTGTTTACACACAGAGGTCCACGGTCCTGTTCAGTTACTGGGCAATCTCGGCCGCCGGGCATGTGCAACGGGTTCCCAGTAACGTGGCGGGTGCGTGGCGGCGGCACGCGCGCGCCCCCTAGTGGCTCTGCAAGATGAGGACGTCATATGACGTCCTCTCAGAACGACAGAGCTAACGTGCAGCCATCAATTGACGGCGGCCGGTAGCAAAGTGGTTAAATATTGTGCCTGGAGGGTGTCTATAGTATGCCTGTAAAGTCCCACAGCAAAATGACATTTATAAAGGAAGGAAAGTAATTTAAAACTGATCGCGGCTTTAATGAATTGTCGGGTCTCGGCAATATAGATAAAACTCATTGAAAAAAACGACATGGGTTCCCCCCCAGTCCATTATCAGGCCCTTTGGGTCTGGTATGAATATTAAGGGGAACACCAAACCAAAATGTAAAACAAAATTGTGTGGGGGTCGCCCCAAAATCCATACCAGTCTATGTGGACAGCCTAAACCCTTGACATCTGCATACTTAGATGTTCCTCTTTTAATCATCAACCATGTGAGTTGCTAAATGTTTCTTGGTGTATGGTGATGGGGAACATAAATTAGGCGCTTTAGTCTTTTTACCATTTATTACTGAACTCAATCTTGGAAGACAAGGTTAAAGCAGAACTAAGCTGAAAATACTTGCCCCTGCTCCAACTATTTCTGTCCACAAGTTCCCTCTCTGGGGCCATTTTCTTCCAGGATTCTTCAAGCAAGAGAAGTTCATTGTTGAGTTTCCATACATTTTACTGTTGCTGGTCTTCAACCACCAACCTTAAATGTATTTCAACTGCTTGAATGATTCAGCTTCTCAGCATAACATTATATTTTTTTTAAAACAGGACTTCCCATTGCTCCCTTACCCTACTGAGCAATCAGCACAGCAGCTACCACTCTAAATCGGTTCTTTAAGCCAAATAAAAAAGAAATACATTTCTTATTCTATAAAACGTCAAAAACAGAGAAAAAATACCCATTAATATTGTTAGGTCAGACTGCCACTATACAGAACCAGCCATCAGTAAGGCTGCTTTTATATTGGCAATTTGGCCCACAATGGCAATCACCTCAGAAACCAATTATATAAAATAGTACATAATAAACTGGGCTGAAAAGACCTTGATTTCAGAGGTGCCTGGCAAATAACAGAAATAAAATCTCAAATTATTGTCCAACTGCTCTCCATTTTCTGCCCACACACATACCTGCCTTACCATTAATGTCTATTTGTTTTCACTTTTTTCTTAACCTTTTCCCAAACTAGAAGGGAAGTATAACATATTTTTAATGAATGCTTATTTTGAGCTATTATTACAGTGTTTACCTTAAAGAAGAAAGGTCATTATATATTTTTTTAATGTTCTGTCCCTATAGGACAAAATACATGTAGCACTTTGTCCCATGTTGCTAGATGCTTTCTATGCTAGCTATGAGTTCCAACCTGCACCCCTCAACTCCTACCATGGCTGATCCGACAATGGTAAGGAAGGAGATTGACACTTCATAATGGGGGCTTTTCCCTGCTCTGCGCCCTTTTTTAAGATAGGAAGTGCCAACAGGAATGCAGAGGGAGGGTAAGGGGTGTTAGCCTCTGCATTCTTGTACATGTTTCTGTTGTCTCGTGAAGGTGCTCAGAGCCACAGTCGGATTGACTTTCGCAGGTAGGAAAGAGGTGCAGTAAGAAATCATAGCTAGGGTTAGGAAGCACCTGGCAAAATAGGACAAAAACTTACAAGTACTTTGACCCAAAAGGGACAGAACAGTGTCTCAGTGAAATGGCTCTGACTCTATTTTATATCTGTTGAGTTAAGATGTCAGCAACATCTTCATTCCTTATTTCTTAATTGTAAGCAAAAACAAAGAACCAAAGCAACTTTCCTACCAAAAAAGTCTCCATTCTCCTGGCATGCATACGCACAATCTCCCTTCAAAAATTAAATAGCCCACAAACACACCAACCCTCCCCCTCAATTGGGAGCTCAGTCCACTATACACTAGTACATCCAAATGCTTGCCAGTGTCCTTATGAAGGGAGTTAATGGAGACCTGCAGCTCTCATTTCCATGCTCAGGAGTGCAGCACACAGAAACCATATAGTTTTTCTTCTGGCCCACCAAGAGCAATGTCTGGGAAGGTCACATTGGACAAGGGGAAGTCAGATGCAAAGGGATATTGGAAGAGATATTTAGGGAACTTGATGCTAAAAAGTCAATCCAGATCAGAAATCCAGATCAGAAATGTCCAAGTGTATGTAAGCTCCAAAAATACATCACCAAGAAGCACTGGGATATTAACACTTATTTCTTCAGAAGGGTGAAGAATTCAGGTCTCTTTAACAAGCTGACTTGACCTTGTTCACATAAAACAAGGTTCTTCTCTGGTTGGGACCCAGAACATTCAAATCATTAAATATATAACAGGAGTGCCGGACCAAATTGTAAGGAAGTCCAACCTGCTTTAATTGTAAGTGTCATATGATGAAAAATGATACCAATTTTGACCCCTTTACCATTTGGCCTTGTGCTCCTGTTGTATGTTTTATGTTTGAACCCAGATCAGGAGACTGACAGGAGCAGCCAGCTACAAGGTGGGTGGGTCACCCGCCACAGAATTGGAATCACAATCAACAGCGCTAATTCAAGTTCATACACTAGCAATGGCCCAGAATCACACTGAACTGCAGTCGTCCACCCAAGATACCCCAAAAAATTCTATGGGAACCCTGGTTTGCTGTACAGGGCTTAGCCCACCTCTCCTTGGTCTCAACTAGGTTATTACAGTGTTAACCTAAATGGCTATGATTGTACTATTAGTGTGCAGAGTAGGTTTTACAATGTTGGGCCTCTGTAATGTGATGAGTGTAGAGATTTACAGCTATTTGACCTGACAAAGTGTTGAGTCTAAGCAGACGTGTTTGTATAATATTTTTTTATTCATTTTGTTTTCTATATTACTGAATTGTCTCTTATGGCACGTGGTTGCTGTAACTAAATAGTCTTTCACCTTCACACCCGAAAATTTTGGGTTAGAGTAAATTGTTACTGTGTTTGCTCTATAAACAACGATGTAATGCTTTTCTTTAACTAACTTTGCTCCTAAGTGTTTTATTTGATTGTTCTACTTGTTTTTGTAAAAATTGGAAATTTAAAACAAAAGTGATTTGACAAAAAAAAAAAAGATACCCAAAAAGTCTAAATACCCACTCAAACCTGAATGGCAATTCTCCATCAGACTATTGGCCACTTGAACAGGCATGCAATTTCCATTCACCTTCTATGCCAATCACAGCTTTATAAAGGTTTGACATGGAAATGCTGGCCTCTTACAATCCTTGCAGTAGTGATCCACCTGGAATGACAAGCGGCTGCCCAACAGTCCATGAATGATAGCCACATATCCATCAGTATTGATAACCAAGAATATAAGTCAACCATAAAGCGTCCTCTCTCACACATCCAGCACCTCCCTACCTTGCAGCTTTTACAGCCTCCACTCTTTGGGGAAGCTTGTCCACAATATTGTTGAGTATGTCTGTGGGAATTTGTCCACATTCATACAAAAGAGCACATGTGAGTTTGGATATTGACAAAGGCTAAGAAGACCTGGCTTTGCAATTGGCAATATAATTTATACCAAAGGTGTTCAGTAGGCGTGAAGCCAGGGCACTGTGAAGGTTTCTCAAATTTTTCACACCGGACTTGTCAAACCATGTCATTATGGCTTTGTGCACAGGGCCACAGTTTTAATAATAAACAGCTTTACATAGACTGTTCCCAAAAAGTTAGACAAGTGTCTAAAATGGAGCTTCCCAAACAGGGTGTAGTGGCACCCTGGGGTGCCAACTGAGTTTTCCCAGGGTGCCATGAGCTGGGACCCTGTTTGCACTGGATCAGCAATTTTAGTTGCCATGGTGCTGGTGAGTCTGATGGGAAGGAGAGGTGTCAATGTGATAGAGTGCCTCTGATGTGAAAGAGGGCTTATGTTGTGAAGTTAATTTCATCAAGGCAGTTGTGTGCATTGTTCCAGGTCCAGGTTTCCCATTGATAACTAACCTTTATGCCGCGTACACACGATCGGAAATTCCGACAAGAAAAGTCAGATGTGAGCTTTGGGTCGGAAATTCCGACCGTATGTATGCTCTATCGGACTTCTGCTGTCGGAATTTCCGCCAACAAAAGATTGAGAGCAGTTTCTCTATTTTTCCGATGGAAAAAGTTCCTATCGGAAAATCCTCTCGTCTGTATGCAATTGCGACGCGCAAAAAAACATGCATGCTCAGAATCAAGCAGAAGAGTCAAACTGCCTATTGAATTTCATTGATCTCGGCTCGTTGTGCGTCTTGTACGTCACCACGTTCTTGACGGTCGGAATTTCCGACAAGATTTGTGTGACTGTGTGTATGCAACACAAGTTTGAGCCAACATTCCGTCAGAAAAAATCCACGGTTTTCTTGTCGGAATTTCTGATCGTGTGTACGCGATATTAATTTTTTTTTTACATTTTAGACTGGAGTTCCTTGAGATTTTGCATATTTTTAAAGGGGTGCAACTGCCAAAAAGGTTGCAAAATTCTATCCTAAAATGTCTTTGTATGCTTTGTTTGTCCAAAGATGTTTCCGCCATACGAGTGTTCTTGTCAGGTTTTCACAAACGTTTGGCCATATAGTGTACTATAACACCAAGAACCTGCTGATTTTTCGAAAGGTTAAAAGGCAAAAGATGAAAAAATTCTATCTATTAAAATTACTTGTTTCACTATGCTGTGCCCATGTCCATATGTTAGCTGGTCAATATGAGGGTGCAAATTTTTGCAAATATCCTCCGATATCATAAATAGTACAAAGATTTAGGATTGTGTCATTTGCCAGGCACTTTACAGGCTTGAAAAAAAAATGTAAAAAGATCACAAGCAATTGTTTTGCTTTATTTTGTCATCTTACACCAATTATCCCTGTCACAGGTTTCAATGCTCTTTAATCACACTTGTTGATTCCCACCCACTGCTAAAGATGATCTCATTGACTTGTCTACAATATCAAAGCATCTTCACTTGTATTGAACAAACACTGTGCTTTAAGATGTAAAAAAAAAAAAAAAGATAAAAGATTATTTTAAGGTTTGCAAGTGACAGCTATAGAGTCCGATATGATGAAAGCTCTGTTTACTCGTGACACCAGTAAAAATGACTTGTTCAGGTATAATAACCCACTGAGCTTTAAATGTATTACAAAACTTCAGGAACAATAAATAGTGTAAAACAAGAATTTTACAGGGTGCAGGAAATCAATAACAAAATTTGCAGTTACTTGCAGAGAAAATTTATTATGCTGACTTCCACCACCCACTTGTCACAGTGATTTGCTTGATAGGAAACACCTTCTATTTTAGTTCTATGTACTGTTAGGCCCCGTACACACGTCCGAGAAACTCGACAGGCAAAACACATCGTTTTGCTTGTCAAGTTCCTTGTGAAGCTGCTGAGGATCTCGGCGAGCCAAGTTTCCTCATTGACTAACGAAAAAATAGAGAACATGGGGCCAGATTCTCAAAGAATCGGCGTTGGCGTAGTGTAAGCCATTTACACCACACCACTTACTGGAGCAAGTGCCATATTCTCCAAGCAAATTCGTTCGGGAATCGGAGTATCAGGCTCATTTGCATAGTCAAATGAGAACTGAACGTAAACGCCACTTAGCGGCCAGCGTTGAATTACATCTAAGATCCGACAGTGTTAGTGACTTACACCTGTCGGATCTTGGCCGTATCTATGCGAAAATGATTCTAGGAATCACTCGCATAGATACCCGGGGCCAAAAACAGAGATACGACGGTGTTTCCTGAGATACACCGTCGTAACTCTTTTGAGAATCTGGCCCATGTTCTCTATTTGGCTCGACGAGTTCCTCGTCAGTTTCCTCGGCCAAAAGTGTACACACGACCGGGTTTCTCGGCAGAATACGGCTCCGATCGAGTTTCTGGCTGAATTCTGCCGAGAAACTCGGTCGTGTGTACGGGGCCTTAAAGGCTTATGCCTTGTACACACGAGCGGAATTTCTGACGGAAAAAGTCAGACAGGAGCTTTTAATCGGATATTCCGTCCGTGTGTATGCCCCGTCTGACTTTTTCCGTCAGAAATGTCCATGGGGATTAGATAGAGAACATGTTCTCAATTTTTCCGTTGGAAAAAATTCGATCAGAAATTCAGATCGTCTGCATGCTTTTCCAACGGAATAAACACCACGCATGCTCGGAAACAATTTGATGCATGCTCGGAAGCATAGAACTTAATTTTCTCGGCTCGTCGTAGTGTTTTACGTCACCACGTTCTTGACGGTCAGATTTTAGTGTGACCGTGTGTATGCAAGACAGCTTGGGCGGAATTCCGTCGGAACTCCGTCTGAAAAACCTTCGGATTAGAAGTCCCATAAATTCATCAGGTGCCTGGTACTGCATGTAACGACTTCAATGTTACATGAGCTGGAGATCCAAATGTATACTGTAAATGTCTGCCTTTTCCCCCTTGTATAGAGTAGGGAAAGATTAGTACACCTATCATCTTTTACCATTGTTCAGGGGTCCGTTAGGGAGTTCATCCCTTAGTCACTGTCCTGTGGACAAGCTTTTCACACTACAAAAAGTGAAGGAAACTCTTTAACAGCAACACAGGCATAAATAAAGTTACTCTTTTAATTAAAGTGGTGGTAAACCTCAGACATTAAATATGAACAAAGCTTTGAGGCCTTATCACCTTCAGTGGAAGGCAGCTAGATCCGGAGGACTGGCAGGTCATGATTATAGCACTATCTAAGTGCTCAAAAAATGTCCTTATTTTGGAAAATGCTTACAAGATACTTTACAGGTGGTATTAAACACCTGCTAGGTTGGCTTGTTTTATTCCAGCCTACTCTCTTTTTTGTTTCCAAGGATGTTCCCAGGAGGGTACTATGGCGCACATTTGATGAACATGTCCGAAGGTATGCAGAATATGGGTCAGAGTGTCTACACTCTTCTCCGCAACATGTTCCATACCAATCTCAAAAGGGACCCCAATGAAGCTCTTCTTTGCAAACCGATTGCAGAATTGGTTCGTCTGGAGCGTCAGCTAGTGCTACATCTCTTTACTGCAACCAAGTTAACTATAGCAAGGGAATGGAAGACACCTGTACTTAGTTTTGAGGCAGTTAAAAATCGTATGAATGATATTATGGTAAATGAAAAGCTGACAGCTATCCTTTCAGACACCCATGACAAATTCCTTTGGGTTTGGCTAACATAGGTTGCTTATATTCAACCCTCCAGATTTGACGCCACGCTTCTCTCGATTTAATATGCTCCTGGTCCCCACCCCGTGGACTCCCCTTCTTCTTTATTTCTCTTTCCTTTTTTTATTCATGGTTTTCTCTCTTCTCCTCCCTTTCTTTAGTCTCATTTCCCATTCTTCCTTTTAGTTCACCAGGCGACCAGGCATATGCATGGGTGGAATGGTTACATAGCTAGCTTTCTAGCATTGTTACATAGTATATCCTTGTTTATATAACATTTTTGAATATATGGTTTTGTAACAGGCTGCACTCAGCTTTATGCATGGACCTTTTAGTTCTATACTTTGTGCAGCGTTTCCTAGAGTACCTAGATGTTACGCATAGCCAATCTTGGAATTTCTTTGACTTTAGCATTTTTATTTATTTTCTTTTTGTATTTATTACATGTTTATTTGCACCGTAACCATCAAAATGTTGAGTAGTAATGTTGGAATGAATATTAATAAAACTCTTTGTAAAAAAAAATATGAACAAAGCATATTCCTTTATAGTGTGTACTTGTTTCAATTAAGAGCACTAAGGCCTCGTACAGACGAGGGGACATGTCGGATGAAAACGGTCCGCGGACCATTTTCATCGGACATGTCTGCTCGGAGATTTCGGTCTGATGGCTGTACACACCATCAAACCGAAATCCCCGCGGACAGAGAACGCGGTGACGTAGACGACACCGACGTTCTCTGGCGCGGAAGTTCAATGCTTCCACGCATGCGTCGAATCACTTCGACGCATGCGCGGGATTTCGGCCGAGCAGACATGTCCGATGAGTCGTACTGACCATCGGACATGTCCGACGGACATGGTTCCAGCGGACATGTTTCTTAGCATGCTAAGAAACATTGGTCTGCTGGAAACCTGTCCGCTAGGCTGGGAATCCGGTCCAGTCGGCCCTACACACGACCGAACATGTCCGCGGAAACTGGTCCACGGACCAGTTTTAGCAGACATGTTCAGTCGTGTGTACGAGGCCTAAGTGTCACTTTTGTCTGTTGCTTCATTCCTCTGCTATCAGCATGAGTCACTTCTGACAAGTTTTCCTGACACCAAGAGAAAAAAGGTGACAGTAGAGGAGCTCCAGCTAATTGACAGCTTCAGCTCTGTTCCTGTGTGCTGATAGTCTAGACTCAGAGGATCTCTTCTAACTAACCATCATATTCTATATGAGAGCTGCCTATTCATTGTTATGATTACACAGGGTCTGCCACTTACATTAAACAGAACTCCAAACATAGGCTCAAACAAATACAGCTTATATTTTTATATGGTATGTGTGTTAAATTGAACCTGTGCTCCATTTTGAATTAAAAGCACTGCCAAAGAGAACAGATAACACACGATGGGGGACATTCAATAAAGGCTTTGCAACATATTTCTGGCGTTATAGCTGAACTATTGCGCCAAATTCATAAAATATGTGTGACATTTCCAGGGATAGATATGATGAAAGTTCATAAAGTTCTTATTTGCGATACATTCCCAGAATGGCTGCAGCGAAAACATACCACCATACCTGAGCTGAGAAAACTGGAGGTACAAATTACTTATTTCATCTTTTAATAACATGTGTGGCAATTCTGACATATCTTTGTGGCAAGTGCGTGTATTTGTTTCCAAAAGGTACATGAATCTGTCACATGCACCAACATTAGTCAACCAGACGCGAGACACACTTCTAAAGAGTGCTTGCAACACTCTTTTGGAACTTCCTGCTGTTACCATTATTAGCCAGAAAAGCCTCTTATGTACCCTTCTCATGCGAATGAACATGCACATGTTTGGGGATATCGAACCATAACTAGATGTATGGTCACGTCCGCCACAGGTACTGGAGCCTAGAGGGCTATATAAACCTGAGCTCTACATGGGATCAATTCTGATTAGGCTTTCAGTCAAAGTTGCTGTTATTCCTGATCTTGAAACGAATATTCGACCCTGTTATTGATCCAGCTTTCATCTGACCTGCTGCTGGATTATTCTTGTCTGCTTAAGTTTGCTGCCCATCTTTGTTACCGACCTCGGCCTGGACAACTGGACCAAGATTTTGCCAGCATCCTGGTACCTGCACCCTTCAATCACCCTTGCAAAACCCTACTCCAACTTCCACAGGTGCTTAAATTGGAATTGTGTGAGAAACCAACCTGATCAACTCCACATGCAGGAATGTGACAACCATACCAACTGTTTGTGATAGGAAAGGGGGACTCCTATTAGCAAAAATATGTAGGCATAATACACGCCCCCCTGTGACACCCCCTTAAAGGAGGATTATACAAAAAAACGATTATTTAAACCCACAAGTGCTTTTTTTACCACTACTATTTCTTTATACTGGCTTTTGAATTTACAAATGCAGCAATTTAGAAATTGGATGAAAGGTTTAGCACTGGGAAACACTTTTTGAAAGACAAAAAGAAAATTGTATATACAACTATACAGATCAGACCAAAATGAGGGACAAATGAGGAGGAAAGAGGGACTTTGTTCCAAATCAGAGACAGCCCTTTGAAATCAAGGACAGTTGGGAGCTATGTGAAACTGAAGTCTAACATCTTTTCACTCATTGCTAAGTCCTAGCAATTAAACTGCATCAGTAGCCAGGCAATCTCATTAGACAGGGAGATACCAGTTGGTGCAGATGAATTACCACACATCATTTCCCAAAGGCCACACACAGTTTAACAAAATATCACTCTACTGTCCTTTTCACAAGCTCATTTACAGTAGAACAAAAGAAAATAAACCGTGCTAAAACAGAAATGATGAAATAACCCTAATTGTGAAGCAGCAAACATATACACAGTAAATCACATAAACAAAGCAACAAGTTGCGCTAATAAGTATAAATCAACAAAATATAATATTCGCATTGTGTAATGCATCAATAAACAGTCTATAAATGTTGTGAGTGAATCCTGAAGTTATCTTCACCAACCACCCTCGAAGTGTTAACAATCAGTGCCTCCACCAATAGCTGTAGGGCTTGCTTAATGCGATTGCTATTGATCCCTCATTACAAGGGATCAATAACGCTTGTGGCTATAGCCCAAACAAGGCCTTTACACCGGGTCCAAATGATCTCCCCACCGCATCACTCTAGTGGTAGTGTGTAGGCTGACGGTGTAAGATACATGCAGATAAAGGAAAACGCTCTGCATGTATCTAAGGCCTTGTACACACGACCAGACATTTCCGATGAAAACGGTCAGCGAACCGTTTTCATCGGACATGTCTGCTGGGAGGTTTTGGTCTGATGTGTGTACACACCATCAGACCAAAATCCCTGCGGACAGAGAACGCGGTGACGTAGACGACACCGACGTTCTCTGACACGGAAGGTCAATGCTTCCACACATGGGTCGAATCAATTTGACGCATGCTTGGGATTTCGGGCCTCTGGTTATACGTCATAACCAGCGGACATGTCCGATGAGTCGTACTGACCATCGGACATGTCCGACGGACATGGTTCCAGCGGACAAGTTTCTTAGCATGCTAAGAAACTTTTGTCAGCTGGAAACCTGTCCGCTAGCCCAGGCATCCGGTCCGCTAGGCCGTACACACGGTCGGACATGTCCGCGGAAACTGGTCCGCGGACCAGTTTCAGCAGACATGTTCGGTCATGTGTACAAGGCCTTATACTATCTCAGCCTACACACTACCACTAGAGTGATGTGGTGGGGAGATCATCTGGACCCGATGTAAAGGCCTTGACTGGGCTATAGCCATAAGCATTATTAATCCCTTGCAATGAGGGATCAATAGGAGTCGGTAAGCAGGCCCTACAGCTATTGGTGAAGGCACTGATTGTTAACACTTTGTGGTGGTTGGTGAAGATAAATTCAGGATTCACTCTCACAACATTTATGGACTGTTTATTGATGCATTACACATGCAAATATTAATTCTTATATTTTGTTGATTTATACTTATCAGCGCAACCTGTTGTTTTGTTCATTTAAAGTAGAACTATGGCCTCCCATATGCTGCATCACTGCATCTACATGTTCAGTTGTTTTTTAGCTCTCCTGCAAGGTCCCACAAGTACCTGTTGATCCTGCCAGTGAAGCCCACCTAATGCAGCTTCCTGAAATGGTGTGACAATGGTGCTTCTGAATTCAAAGTAGAGTTGTCATTCTCATGTAAGTTGACCATGCTTGCATTAAAGTGGGATGAAAAACTATTGCGGTGGCATGACTATCTGCATTGTCACTGCTGATTCACATGTCTGTAAACCTAATCCTGCCCAATGCTTTCTTGATTGACAGCACTGCCTCTATTGGTAAAAGCTTCCCACCTTTAGCTTTAGTGTCTGAAATGGGAAACATGAGACAGCAATGAAGGAGGATTTGGACAGTCAGGGAAAGTACCAAACATTTGGAGTATAAGCCAGCACATACTGTAGTAACTGTATTTGGGACTTATTAGAATTTCCTAGAAGAGCCTTTAATTATACTTAAAATAATGTAAATAATTGCAATAGCATTTTGTGCACAGAGGAATAGGCAATAAAGCAGAAGTCCACCCTAAGACTAAAATCCCTGCATCTACAGATATCGATGATCTAACACTAACCTATCTAGCCCTTTAAAGAAGAGATCAGTATGCATACTTTTTTTGAAGTTCATCTGAGCTGTCAGACGCGGCTTTGCTGTGGAGGTAGGTGAATAGGACACATCCGAAAACAAAAGCCCCATAGTAACCCATGTGGAAGTAAAATATATTTTAAATATATTTTAAAAAAACATTCTTAATATATTTTTCTCAAATATATTGCCATATATTTGAAATGCTACAATTTTGGCCAGATTCAATATATTTCAAAAATATATTTCAATATATTTGTGAATATATTTTGGAATGCATTGTGAAATATGTTGCAAATATATTCATAAATATATGTTAAATGTACTTCTGAATGCATTTAGCAATATATTTATGCAACCATAAATATATTGCAATGTGCATTTTGGAATGCATTGTGAATATATTCAGAAATATATTGCTAAATGCATTCAGAAGTACATTTCACATATATTTATGGATATATTCACAATGCATTCCAAAATGCACTTTGCAATATATTTATGGCTTCAAAAATATATTGCTAAATGCATTCAGAAGTACATTTAACATATATTTATGAATATATTTGCAACATATTTCACAATGCATTCCGAAATATATGCACAAATATATTGAAATATATTTTTGAAATATATTGAATCTGGCCAAAATTGTAGCATTTCAAATATATGGCAATATATTTCGGAAAAATATATTAAGAATGTTTTTTTTAAATATATTTTAAATATAAATGTAAATGTACTTCTGAATGCAAAATTTAAAAAAATACATTCCTATTACATTTTGAAATGCTGTGTATTTATATATTGTATTTTATATATTGTAGGCCTATAAAACTAGCAAACATTTGAAAAAAAAAACAATAACACAGTACAATACACACAACTTTATTATCATGTAAATATACAAAAACTTCAACACAGGGAATAGAAAGTGGTAAATGGCATTAATGACATAAAAGTTTGTGGTATTCTGCTGAGGTTCCTGATGTTTCCCTTCAGGTGATATTTCAACGCAGCAATTTTTCTCGTAACAGCGTCACTGATCACAGCTTATGAAGTCCATGGAAACTTTGCCAAAGTAGCAGCTTTAAAAAGTAAATGGAAAATATTAGACTTATTAGATTTTCCCTGTGAATCAAAAGCCATATAAGACCCTTTTCACACTGCAGCGATGCTAAAGCTCCAGCGGTTTTGCAGTGTTTTTGTAGCACTTTAGGCGTTTTTTTTTTAAAGGGAAAAAGTCCAGTTTTAATGCGCTTTTAGGGTGCTTTGGAAGCACTGCCCATTAATTTCAATAGGCAGGTGCGTTTTTGGAGCGCTCCCAACCCGCCCCAGATGCTGCTTGCAGTACTTTTTCTAATGTTGCGCAAGTGCATCGCCCCAGTGTGAAATTACTCATTGCACTGAAAGGGATGCAGTTTCATGAGCTTTTTAGAGGCTATTTCTAGCGCTAAAACGTCTGAAAACTGCCTCAGTGTGAAAGGAGTTTAACAGATGCAGCTGAGTAAATAAAACTAACAAAATTAAGCATGTATAAAAACATCAAAATATTGTAGACTTTTCAAAAATCAGTATAAAAATCAACATCTTGCCTACAACTTGCCTTATTAGTTCAGACTACTACCAGACTGAGCAAGATATCTCATTTTGACACAACAGTCAAATTGGCTTACAGTCTACAAGTCAAAGCTGATGTTTTCATAGGGTCTAACTGTACCCGCTTCTCTCCATCTGTCAGCCGCTTGGAGGCACCGCCTTAAGGCCGGATTCACACTAGTGCGGTGCAAATTTCAGCTCTCTTATCTCTGCAGAGAGATAAGAGAACTGTTCAGCAGATCCATTGCGTTTTAGCTGCAGATTAGGAGACCTGGGAGAGGGGAAGGTGTATTGAGCTGAATGAGACAAATCCTGAAGAGAAATTAACACATCTGCAAATCAGCTGCGCACCCATAGAAGATAATGGGCCTGAATTCGCACCTGAGCCGCACCGCAATGCCTAAAATACGCACACGTTTTTCTGCAATGCATCGCACATATGTGAACCAGCCTCATTGAAAACAATGAATTTAGAAATGTTCTGCGTATTGGATGCGGTTTAAGCCGCACTCAATTCGCATAGGTGTGAATCCGGCCTTAAAGTTACTTTTTAGTGAAGTGGTTGTAAAGACACAAGGGTTTTTACCTTCATGTATTCTATGTATGAAGGTAAAAAAAAAAAACTTCTGTGCGCAGCAGCCCCCCTATACTTACATGAGTCCCCTCTCGATCCAGCGATGTCCACGAGAGCCTTGTCTCTCCAGGGACTTGCACTGCTGATTGGCTTTCTGTAGCGGTGGGAGCTATTGGCTCCCGGTGCTGTCAATCACAGCCAGTGAGCTAATTAGGAGATGGGGCCAAGGCAAGGCTCAGTGTGTGATTGGACACACAGAGCTCTGGTTCAGGAGCACCGGCATGGGACCTGAGAAGAGAAGGATCTGAGCTGCTCTGTACAAAAACCTTTACACAGAGCAGGTAAATAGGAGTAGGACATGTTTGATATTTAAAAAAAAAGACAACGTTTTAATCTTTCGGTACCAAAAGAAAAACCTACCTGTTTAGGCCTTGAGTACGACACTTGACAAGGAGATGAGTTCAACTCTTCAGACGGGACAGAAGGTGATGCACACGATACACCCACACAGGATGAACTTCCACCATCATTCTTCAGTACTATTAGCTGCGCTCTTGTGGTTTTCAAAGTATCCATTATGCCAGGCAAATCTATGGAAATGCATAAAAACTTTTTAAGTAACATAATGGCCTCACTATAGCCATTCATTTCATGTGTTAGAAATTGATGACTTGTGGAAAAATGACTTTTACATGATTAGAGGGTTTCCTCCAGTCTGCTGCTGACCCCCCCCACTAGATCAAAAATATTCCAGGAGGGTTTCACCCAAGGTAAAAGTAAAGATGTTCCACAAAACAAAAATCCTACTTGTGCATATAGTATGTAGTTACCTCAGTGCACTCACTGATACTATAATGAATGTAGTACAGTAAACTCCCAGTTACCCAACGATCCCCATTGGTACTGTTGTTTCTGGTTGCTTGAGAGCTAATAGTAACTCTCAAGCACCCATCTCCCATGGCACCCGGACCCCCTCCCACTTAGCAGCTAAAGGGGGTAGGGCTTGGGGGCAGGGTTTTACCACCCCAAATTCACATGTGAATGAGCCTTAAAAGTGCTATTGCCAAATGCAACTAAGGGCTCATTCACACGTGCGGTATGCAATGCTCCAATGCGCCTCTGAGAAATTATGCAAGGTGGTGAGGAGGCAAAATGTTTACACCAGTAATTGCAGTGAAAGGCAAGTGATTGCAGCGCAGTAGTACGGCAATTATAGGTTTTAGTCAGGTGTGAGGAGGCAACATTGGAAGACACTGTGCCCTGTGATCTTTGACTTCTCCCATGTTGTTCAGGTAGATTTCCACCTCTCTAAGGTTGCCTAACTCTTAAAATACTGTAGAATGAAAGGGAAAATGATTGGTCAAACAGAAAATAAAGATAAAAAAAAATAAAAATAACAAAAGGCAGCAGTACTGGTGGAATAACACACAATAAATAGATAAAAAATGAATTAAAATAAAACAATTTTACCAATACCAATTCACATTGAAAGATTGGCATCCAGGGGCTGATATGCCAAAAACGGTGCACAATAACAAAAACAAAAAATCAGAGTGCACAGAAAAATTTGTATATAAATTCACAATATGACTGTCCAATTATATATATATAAACAATGGCCCGGATTCAGAGAGCAATTGCGCCTGCGTAACCATAGTTACGCAGCGCAATTGCTTACTTGCTCCGGCGTTACGAATTCTCCTGATTCAGGAACATCGTAACGCCGACTGCAGCCTAAAATCTGCGTGGCATAAGGTCTTATGCCACACAGATTTTAGGCTGCATTCTTGCGATGACCGCTAGGGGGCGCTCCCATTGTGCTCAGTGTATAGTATGCAAATTGCATACTTACGCCGATTCACAATGTTGCGCGGGCCCTGCGTACGCAAGTTACGGAGTTTCCGTACGGCGTCTTTAGCGTAAGGCTGCCCCTTCTAATAGTAGGGGCAGCCAATGCTAAAGTATACCCGCCGTTCCCGCGTCGTGAAATTTGAATTTCACGTCGTTTGCGTAAGTGATTCGTGAATGGTGCTGGACGCCATTCACGTTCACTTTGAAGCAAATGACGTCCTTGCGACATCATTTGCCGCAATGCACGTCGGGAAAGTTTCCCAACAGTGCATGCGCTTTACGATCGGCGCGGGAACGCGCCTAATTTAAATGATTCCCGCCCCCTGCGGGATCATTTAAATTGCGTGCGCTTACGCCGGGCAATTTTGCCGGCGCGCCCTCGCAATTTACGGAGCTACTGCTTCGTGAATCGAGGGCAGCGGCGCAAATTTGCGGGGGCACAGGGCAAAATCGTTGCCCTGTGCCTCCGTAATTTATGCGCAATTCTTACTGAATCCGGGCCAATGAGAGGTTAATACGCCAAATCGGTGATCCCAAAATTGTATGCCAACAGCACACAATTGGCAAACCAAACCTCAAAAGTTCTTAATGATATCACCACAAAATTTAAACACTGATGACCAAATGAATAATGAAGGATGATGCAGATATGATGATCAGGTACAGTGCCAGTTGAGTGCGGTGATATAAAAAAAAACGGAAGGTGCCCACCATCGTAATTAAGTTGTCCGCTTACCAAAGGCAAGTTGTCTCAGTTGTCGGTTTTCTTCTTCCAAGTGCTTATTCCGGTTTTCCATTCACCAGTTGTCAGTCTTGGTCAGGTGCTTTGACAGCGGCCCATCTGTCAGAATCCCCCCAAAAAAAAAAAATAATAATTAGCTTTCCACCTCCACACCCCCCCCCCCCACACACACACACCACAGACACACACACCACTAACCTCTTTCTGCACAATTTATTTGATGGCAGCTGAATGTAAACAGCAGGTAGTGGGGGAACCATAGCCAGACTGCCATTGGCTGTTTCAATTTTAAAATTAGGCTGACTATTGCGCCCCGTTCCCAATGCCTGCTGTCAATCAGCAGAGGAAGACCTGAAGAAGAATGTTCTTCAAATCCTCTCCTTTGCTGATTGACAACAGGCAGTGGGCGGGTGTAATAGCCCCCTAGCTATTGGCTACTGCAATTTAAAATAGTCAATAGCAACCTGGCTATTGATTCCCCTGCTATCTGCTCTTTTTTCCTGTATTCTGACAGTGGCCAGTGGCTGTTAGAATACAAAAAAAAGGCCTAGGTGTCAACTGACATCAGGCTACTTCTGGGGCAGCTGGATGTAAACAGAATATCAGTACCTCATATTGTTATCGGCCTGAAAGGTGGCCCATAATTGGTATCTGTATGGAAAAATCCATATCTGTTGGCACCTAGTAGCAGGGCAGATAATATGCAAAAGGGGAGGGAGACATGAAACATTGGTAGCACTGTGCCCTGACATTATAATGGGGTATATTTACTAAAGGCAAATCCACTTTGCACTACAAGTGCACTTGGAAGTGCAGTCGCTGTAGATCTGAAGGGGACATGAAAAAAAAAAAAAGCATTTTTGCTTGTACATGATTGGATGATAAAATCAGCAGAGCTTCCCCTCATTTCAGATCTTCCCCTCAGATCTACAACGACTGCATTTCCAAGTGCACTTGTAGTGCAAAATGGATTTGCCTTCAGTAAATCAACCCCTATGCTGCATGATGAGTGGATATAGAGTGGAAACCATATAATATTATATGCAGCAATGTGCACTGAAAGTATGCTACACAGTTACTGGATATAACATGGAAGCCACACATGTTATATGCAGCAGAGTGACATGCTGTGGAAGAGGAGCTCTATAATATTACATTACTGTTCACATGCTGCATGGTAACTGGGGAGGTGAATGCACACAGAATGATAACTATTCAGCAGGAAATAGACAAATACAACTTAACTCATGCACCAAACTGTCACAATTCTAATATTATTTGATAGAAGACATACCTTTAATCCAGGAGAATCCATCCAGCAGAATACAGAGAGTCTCCACCATGCCATGCTTTCCTTTTCAGACTAGGCCTTACAGGAAGTGAGAGGTGAAGGTTCACCTCTCATGTTCCCACCCAGCTCACTTCCTGTCTTCCTGTATTATGATAGAAGTCTGTCTGTTTGAAGAGTTTTTCCCAGGGCAGGATTTACATATTAGAAGATTGAAGGCACAGAAATCACAGACCCACATCCCAATAAAAGGAATGAAAAAAAAGAAATGAGAAAAATATTTATACATGTAAGTGATGGGAGAGGCATTCTAGATATATATATATATATATATATATATACACTGTATCTTCATTCTGCTATATGTGTGTGTATATATATACTGTATATATATATATATATATATATATATATATATATATATATAATATATATATATAATCAGATATACTCTATGTGTGTGTGTGTATGTATGTATGTATGTATATATATATATATATATATATATATATATATATATATATATATATATATATATATATATAATTATATACACACACATATACACATATATACTGTGTGTATATACACACACAAGAATGCAGCTCTCATCACTTACATATATATCTTCCAGCCCAGCCTAGTATTGGCACATGACAACAGTGCAGCTTGGGCAGGGATATGACATTTAAAGCGAAGTTCCACCCAAAAGTGGAAGCTCCACTTATTTGCCTCCCCCCCCCTACTTTGCCACATTTGCCACCTTTTCGGGGGAGGGGAGCAGGTTCCTGTTTTTGACAGGTACCTGTCCCTACTTTCGAGAGATCTCGCTGCGGCAGATGCGTTTCCGATGCTTTTCTGCATGCGTGTTTTTGATGCATTCCAGGGCATGTTTGGTGTGTTTTTAAAGCATTCCAGTGCGTTTTCCTCCTTTTTTTCTTAACCTTAGATAAGAACATGTGTGTTCCAGTGCATTCTAGTGCGTTTTTGATGTGCTTTACAGTGTTCCAGTACAGTCCAGTGCAGGAAAAATGCAGCATGCTCTACTTTTTTTCTGGAACTGCAAGCACTGGTGTGAATTATGCCATTGAAAACCATATAACCTACTTTCCATGCAGACAAAAAAAAAACGCACTGGACTGCATGTGGTGTGAATTGGCCCCTATAGGGAATGGCAGCAGCAGCACCCCGAGAGCCAATGGAAGCATTGGCTGGGGTACCAACATTGCTGGATTCCAGGACAGGTAAGTGTCCTAATATTAAGTCAGCAGCTGCAGTATGTGTACAGTATGGGGGTTATTTACTAAAGCCAAATCCACTTTGCACTACAAGTGCACTTGTAAGTGCAGGTGCTGTAAATCTGAGGGGTAGATCTGAAATGAGGGGTAGATCTGAAATGAGGGGAAGCTCTGCTGATTTTATCATCCAATCATGTGCAAGCTAAAATGCTGTTTTTTTATTTTCCTTTCTCCCCTCGGATCTACAGCGACTGCACTTCCAAGTGCACTTTCCTTGCAATTTTAAGTGCACTTTGCATTTGTAGTTTGCACTTGTAGTGCAACGTGGATTTGCCTTTAGTAAATAACCCCCATTGTGTAGCTGCTGAGTTTTAATTTTGTGCTGGGGAGAACTTTAATATCCCAATTCCTTTTATTTGGCTGCTGGAATTACCCTTCGGCAGGTACTAAGTCCAAACAATGGACTGGACTTAGTATAAAAATAATATACAGTATATATACTATATTACCAAAAGTATTTGGACACCTGCCTTTACACGCACATGAACTTTAATGGCATCCCAGTCTATAACAGATTCAATTCCTCTGGGAAGGCTGTCCTATGGGAATGTTTGACCATTCTTCCAGAAGCACATTCATCCCAAAGGTGTTCTATCAGGTTGAGGTCAGGACTCTGTGCAGGCCAGTCAAGTTCCTCCACCCCAAACTCGCTCATCTATGTCTTTATGGACCTTGCTTTGTGCACTGGTCCAAATCATTTGGAGGATGGGGGATTATGGTGTGGGGGATGTTTTTCAGGGGTTGGGCTTGGCTCCTTAGTTCCAGTGAAGGGAACTCTTAAAGCGTCAGCATACCAAGACATTTTGGATAATTTCATGCCCCCAACTTTGTGGGAAGAGTTTGGGGACAGCCCCTTCCTGTTCCAACATGACTGCACACCAGTGCACAAAGCAAGGTCCATAAAGACACTGATGAGGGAGTTTGGTAATAATAGTGCAACTACTGATTCATGGATTAAACAGAACATTGATGATTTATATCCGGAGATTATCTCGGTACCCTGTAAGCAGACAAGATCCTTGGACTGTGGATGTGGATGTCTGTGAAGGTTCTCATTCATTCAGGTCAATCAATAAATCCAACTAACTGGACTTGCTGTATTTTAAGACGTTTTGCTGGTCCGCCGACAAGCGTTCTCAATTCAGAATGACATTCTTTGGGAATGGAAAGTGGATGCGAGAGGTTTATCTGCTTTGTATTAAATGGATTATGTGCTTAAAATCTTATAAAAAAAAAATTAATATTTTATTTGAATCTTTTGGTTTTTATTTTATTTTTTTATTTTAAAAGGAGTAAAACAAACCATTTTAAAATGGGAGTGGCTCTCTTATAAATGTATTCAGAATGTTATCTATGTCATAGTTACAAAAATGTCAGAAAAAATATATGTTGAAATGTCTTTATTAGGCTGGGTTCACACTACGGTTTTCCCGTCCATCAGCCGCATACGATTTATATGTAAAACCGTATGCGGCTGAAACGGACGGGAACGTATGGAACCGCACATATGTACGTTTTCCATTGACATTAATGTTAAAGGAAAACGTATGCGGTTGCCATACTGTTTTAAAAACCGCAAAACCGTGGTTGAACACGGTTTTGCGTACGTTTAAAAAACGTTTTGCCAGCAAATCGTACGCACCCGGATGCATCTGAGTGCATACGATTTCTCTATCTATACGTTTTCCCGTCCGTGCCCGTACGTTTTCAATACTGAAATCGTATGCGGCTGACGGACGGGAAAACCGTAGTGTGAACCCAGCCTTAGACATTAAGGGGCAGATCCACAAGGATCTGCCCCGGTGCATCGTATCTGAGATACGCTACGCCGCCGTACCTTACCTGGCTTTGGTTCGAATCCTTAAAGATTTCGCGCCGTAAGTTACGGCGGCGTAGTGTATCTCAAGCGGCGTAACGGCGCTGAATTCAAAGCGAGTAGGGGGCGTGTTTTATTTAAATGAAGCGCGTCCCCGTGCTAAACGAACTGTGCATGCTCCGTTCCTAAATTTCCCGCCGTGCATTGCGCTAAATGATGTCGCAAGGATGTCATTGTTTTGACGTGGACGTAAATTACGTCCATCCCGATTCACGGACGACTTGCGCAAACGTAAAAAAAAATTCAAATCAAACGCGGGAACGACGGCCATACTTAACATAGCAGGTTTAACTATACGCCACCAAATAGCAGCTTTAACTATACGCCGAAAAAAGCCGACTAGAGACGACGTAAAAGAATGCGACGGCCGCTCGTACGTTCGTGGATTGTCGGAAATAGCTAATTTGCATACTCGCCGCAGAAAACGACGTGAACGCCACCCAGCGGACGCCGAAGAATTGCATCTTAGATCCGAAGGCGTACGAAGACGTACTCCTGTCGGATCTAACCCAGATGCCGTCGTATCTTGTTTTGAGGATGCGACGCGGGAAATTTGAAAGTACGCCGGCGTATCAGTAGATACGCCGGCGTACTCGCTTTGTGAATCTGCCCCTAAATATTTTCAGAAAAACATATTTTAAAAATATATTTTCTAATATATATCTTTGGAAAATACATTTAAATTATATTTTTGGAATGCATTTACAAGTATATTTAAAGATATATGTTTTAAATGCATTTTTTTATATGTTCAAAAATATCTGAAACATATATTTACAAACATATATTTTTACATATATGCCTTTGGAAAATATATTAAAATTATATTTTTGGAATACATTTACAAATATATGTAAAAATATATGTTGACATTACTTTTTTTATGTGTTTAAAAAAATCTGAAGAATATATTTTAAAAATATATTTTCCAATATATGTCTTTGGAAAATGCATTTAAATTATATTTTGGAATGCCTTTACAAATATATTTAAAAATATATGTTTAAATGCATTTTTTTAGATGCTAAAAAATATCTGGCAAATATATTAAAAAAAATATATTTTCAAATATATGCCTTTGGAAAATATATTTTAATTTACATTTTTGGAATAGATGTAAAAATATATTTGCGTAGGCCAATATATTGTAAATATATTTAAAATATATAATTTTTTTTAATAAATATATTGGAAATATATTTTTCTTCCATATGGGAAGTCTATGGGTGACGTTACTCACATTCATTTCACAGCCGTTGTCAGCTGTCTCCTCTGCAGAGCTTCCGCCGCTGGAGACCGGAACGAATCGGCTTAAAAAAGATATGTATACTCATTTCTTCTTTACAGGGCTAGATAGGTTAGTGCTAGATTGTGGATGTCTTTATATGCAGGTATTTTAGTGTTAGGGTGGACTTACACTTTAACTTCCACAACTGATGTTTCCCCTGAAAGGTATGCATAAACGACTTATACAAAGCACTTCACCTCTGATCAAGCCTATATAATTGAACAACTTAAGTGATAGAGATGGGTCTATTTTCACTTACCTTCCGGTCAGGCCAGTTGTACTTGGCAAATATTGTATCATATGTGTCGACAGCCCCATCAGCAATGAGCATGATCGCTTGACTGCAGATGCTTCCTTCTCCTGTGTGATTGAACTGTGGAACCATAACCAATTTGTTACAATCCAGGATAAATGATACATTGTCACACAAGAGGATCAGGTACATCATGAAGTAGCACTGACAATACTTCTTAGTACAACAGTAATGTTCAGGCAATTAAACACTATGTTGGCTTAACCGGTTTGTAAAAGGTGTAAAGAGTTCAGTTTGATTTTACAGGCAAAACTTTTAATTTGATTTAGACTTATGGAATAGGTTAAGACACAAGTGAATGTCTGTGTAAAGTCCAATAGTCCATAGCAAGCATTTTTTTTTTAATGAACAAAAGTTTAAACCTGATTGGTTGCATGCACATTGGCATATACCTAGCACAAGTTGCCTAACCTACACCTAGAGCAGGGGTCTCAAACAGGCGGCTCTCCAGCTTTTGCGAAACTACAAGTCCCCATGAGGCATTGCAAGGCTGACAGTTACAAGCATGACTCCCTCAGGCAGAGGCATCATGGAACTTGTAGTTCCAAAACAGCTGGGGGGGCACCAGTTTGAGACCCCTGACCTAGAGGATACCTTGGTATAATAAAGGAATGCGATAAACAATATATGTTTACTTATAAAATTTAAGATTGTAAATTAAGCATTTATGAAGAATACTTAAATACTTTTATTTCAAAAACTATTTTAAATTAAATTAAAAATTTATGCTTGAGCAAGAGTAATTGGTCTAACTGGCACTAGTTTCTATGAATGAAAAGGGCTCTATGAATGGAGGACAGGTAGAGTCTGCCCCTGGAAGATTAGGGCCATGGAGGAGAAGAAGAGAAGATTTTTACTAAAGAAGCAGCCAACAGCAAAGGAGATGCATTGCATTGACTGTAATGCTCTTGTGCTCATTATTTTTATTATTATTTTTTTTACTAAACTTAGGTTTTAAGTCAGTTTCTACCCTGTTGATAGACCAATGAAGTCATGTAAAATGAAGGAAAATAAGCCTCTCTTTGAAAGGTTCTTTTCAGGCTGCAAAATGAAATATGTGAATTATCAAGAAGAAACAATTGGTTTGTGCAGCATTATGAATGTAATATGTTGGGGCAGAAGAGGAGAAAATGCACGTCCGAAGGGATGCCTAATATTATGTAACAGCTTCAGTGGTCTGGCATTTCCAAGCAAGAAGCAGATGTTGGCTCATGATGAAGAGTCCATTATGGCACCAACTGGTTCAGAACGGTCCAGGGATTTTGGTGAATTATTTCTGTTACACTGCAGCAGTGCAATTAGCTTGTAGAGGGAATCATATATTTTTGCACAAAGGTTATATAAATGGTTTTAGTGCACATAGCAAATATGTGCCCAGCACTGTCTGTTCAGGAGTAAGTTCATTTGGACTTAATTGTTTTAGGCTTCTAAATGAGTCATAACGGACTGGTATGCAATAGAAGCAAGTACTGGGGAGAGTACAAGAAGGAATAAATTAAATGATCATGTATTGGAAGAAGTGAAAGAATGCTGGCAAAGAGAAGATAATTATGAAATGAGAGTGGAGAGAAGGCAATGGGATCAGATCATTGACATTATACAGAATAAGATATGATAGAAATACAGCAATGAGGAGAAAAGGGAATTCAAAATTGAATTGACACTGGAACACAATGCAGTAGCCACAGAGCCTCAAATTGAGGTATGAGCATAGGGAATCAGAGAGTGTATGGTACTTATGGGGTTGTGGAGAGGGAATGGGGTGGAGAGCATTGTGAACATCAGATGTGCGCATGCTTGGGGTGCAGTGAATACTGTTAGGCAAGACTTGCAAGTGAAGCTACTGTTGGTGGATTAATAATGCAAGAGTTGCCAAAACATGGTGTAGACAGGGACACAGGGGGGGAATAGTGGCCAAAGAATGTAGTTTGAGTAGAACAGGAGGATGGCTGCCAGAGAATGTAGCTCAGATAGTCGGAGGAGCTATCTAAGAACATAGCACTGAGGGAAGGGAAATGCCAGTGAATATTGTGTGGGCACCAGGGTAGGGGTTGGAGGGAATTTGTCAAAACATAATGTGGTTGATGAGGGAGAAGATTCCAGAAAACGTAGCACAGACAGTGGGGGGAAACCTGTCAGAGACGCTACTACAGACAGTGTGTGGATAGCTGCAACAGAAGCTAGTGTAGAAACTAAGAAAAGAGGAGCAAGACAGGAATGTGTCATGGTGTAACTAAAACCATAAAGATACAGAAAGGAACACCAGACGAAAATCACATAAAAGAGACCAAGGTCATTTCAATTGTTGATAAAAAAGAAATAAATATTGTAAAACATCTAATGTGTTTCGGGGGCAACACTACTTCCCCTTCATCAGGGCTCAACCCAGAATACAACTTGGATGGACTCAGAGAAACCAGCGACTTCACAGAATTACAGTACGGTATATTAGAACCAGTATTGAATTATCCACACAGAGGAACAACTTGACAGTGGTTGCTGAGTTGTGTTGTAGACACTGTTTGAGGAACAATGTGTGGTGGGGATGTGGACATTGATGATAAAAGAATACCTTTACCAGGGTATGGTTAATACTGAGTGAACAATATCTGTGCTAGGGACCTGTCAATCTACAGGAAACTACAATTCTAGCAATCCTTATATATTTTATGTTCAAATATATTTACAGAGACACAGCACGCCTTGTGGCAGAACTTAGGTCATGTTGCCAAACCTGTATATAAAATACATAGCACATATTGTCACACAAGTGGGTGGGCACGGTGCCCTTAGCCCACCCTTTTTTTAAGCCTATTAGAGTCTCAGGCTCTGATTATGTGCAAAAAAAAACATTGGAATCCTGCATGTAGATTAGGGGTCGGGTGCATGGATTAGGGAGACGGCACCCCTGTGCCCCTAATGGAGGGGCTGCCACTGGTCTGAAAACCTATATACTGTATGTGATCTGGTTCTGTGAATGGAGCCCACTGTTACCTATCCATTTAGTGCAAATTGACAGTGCCTCCTGATAGCCCACCCCTTCAGCAAAGTATATTCCCCTTCCCGAACTGCCTTACTGCATCCCTGCTCCTCGAGTAAGGGGGCAGTGACATCATCATAGTAAGTTTTAATGCCATCTGACACCGGGGAATTCTCAGGGTGAATATCTGCAGCAGGGAGGTGACAAGTAAGGTAAGGTAAGGTGGTATGTACAGTATATCTGGATTGGGAGCTTGGCTATAAAAGGACATTTAAATAGGTGGATGACAGTGAATTTTTAATATTTATATTTATTATAGATAGCTTAGGCCTTGGCAGCGTGACCTAAGTTCTGCCACAAAGAGCACTGCAGTGGTTGCATCTTAATTACAGAGGTACATTTTCAGAACTGGTATACACTTATTTCCTGAATGTATGTCAAAAATCACTTATTTTTCAGATTTTTGAAAAAAATTACTAAGACATCACTAAAAACACACACACTGTCAAGAACATTAAAGCATTATGGTTGGAGTATATTATTCGCTTCAATACTATTGACAATTTTTTTTGTGATTAAACACAATTAAGTCCATAACTGATTCAATTTTTTGTATGAAACTATTTCAAAGCATTAAACACTTATAGCAGTTTGTGATTATCAGCCTTTGAAAATAACTGATTTCCATTTAATTGGCTACAGTGAAAAACGTAATTACATAAGAACACAAAAAACTATTATTTGCATTTGTTCTTGGGGGATGGAAGGTAAATTCTACTGAACAGTCTATGTTGGTGGATTGTCTAAAAAAACATTGAACACCTTCCAGATGGAAAAGCTATATATTTATAGAAGTCTTAGAATATATTAGTGTCAACAAACATGAGCTGATACATTCCAACTGAAAAGAAGGGATAATTACAGAGGTGGCATGCGTCCAAATTTAATTGTTGATTAACGGCATCAAAAGCTGCTTTTAAAAAAAAATCTTATTATGTGTCAACATTTCGGAGTATTACTGTGACATCTGATGAGGACAACTGACAGCTCAGTACAATATCCGTCAATTTCAATGTACAAATAGGTTTTCAAAAATGCTTGTAATTTTATTACTTTTCAATTATCTATAAAAGCACACCGTAATATATCAAAATGGAAAATGGTAAGACCTGTGGATGAGCAAATACTTACTTCATTCAACAAATTAAAGGCTTCACTCAATGCATTGTCCAACATTCCAATTCCCTTTGCAGAAAGTTTGTCCAAGTGTTCCCTGAAATGCTAAAACACAATAGAGAAGAGATAGAATTAGACTGGCAACATTTATTAGCCACTTTGAGAAACAAACGCAGGCTTTACCAAAAGTAATGCAAAAGTGGGTAAAAAAAAATGTCAACTTACATAGGTCCTATAAATTTCACATGTTGGTGGAGTAAATCTTCCTCTATAAAAACCCTTCTTTTTCTTTTTCATTGCAGGTAAAACATGGATTCCTAGCAGAAGCAACATGCCATCATTGAGTTCTTGACAATGGAGAGATGCGGACTGTCCACAAAAATGGTAATCAATGTTTACCGAGTGACACCATTGACAAGATCAAAGTCTTGTCATTGACTATTGTCAACGTGTCATCTCCATAAACATTCTGTAGCCTTCTGTGGATCTCGAACAGCCTGCACCCTTCCTTCATCAATAACTCAATGGTAACGAATTGCTTCTGCTTGGAATCCAATATTAACTTGCAATGAAAAAGAAGAGTTACTAAGAGTTATTATAGGGGAAGAGTTACTCTGTCAACAAGTGAAATTTGAATGACCTATGTAAGTTAATAAAAAAAAACCTTTGCCCACTTTTTCATTACTTTTAGTACAGCCCTCCTTTTTATAAACAGTGTGGCCCGGATTCACAGAGAGTTGGGCGCACATTACGCCTCCATAACGCTAACACCGTACGCCACGCCGACGCAGCGAAGAGAGGCAAGCATGGAATTCAGGAAGCCAGTGCTCCCAACGCTGCATCGGGGTGGCGTAGGTTTCGAAGGCGCAGGCCGGCGTAGGTGTAAGTGGGCTTGACCCATGCAAACGAGGTGTACGCCCAGCCAGACACACGCCCGACGTAAAATATGCCGGCTTGGCCGGCTTGTGTTCCCTGGTGCAGACCTTTGCATGTCTGCTGCTGGGTTACACCTCCTTTATGGGGCTTAACTTTACGCCGGACGTACAACTTACGTGCACCTCTCGTAGCCTGCGTCGGGCGCACGCAGCTTCGTGAATCGCCGTATTTCCCTAATTTACATATTTGAATGACTAATCAATGGGAGCGGCACCATGCTCCCAACCTAAATGTGCGCCCACTCTACGCCGGCGTAAGCAAGATACTTCGGCGGGGTGTAGCCTGGTTTTAGGCGCATCTCTGTTTGTGGGTCTTGTGCACAGATACGACGGCGCACATTTGCACTTACGTCGGCGCAACTTGTAATACATCGGCGTAAGTGCTTTGTGAATCCGGGCCTGTAACTCTAGTCAAGGCCTATTTCGTTTTGGGCAGAGTGGGAAAGGGCCAAGGCTCCCTTCGGTTTGTGTCCCAATCTTTAAAACTTACTTGCCACTTCCTGACTCAGGGAAGAATTCTCTCTAAAATTAAGAGAAATCCCACCTTTGTCAGGTATCACCAGAAAAGGTGTCCCTACTGGAAAAAGTTGTATTTCCCTTTACTTTTTCTTCCAGTGACAATGATCACCAGGGCAAATAGTTTGTCCAGATCCCATTATCAAAGACAGTGAGAACAAAAAAGCTCTCTTGGGGTCTAACTCTTACCTAAAATCAGGAAAAGGAGTTTTGGTTGCAGTTCTATATTAAACATTTAGCACACTGGACCTTCAAGGTTGAACTTAAATACTTAATTTTAAGCACTTTCAGTGGATGATTTATATACTGAGTATGCAGCTTCTTATATATTTATTTATAAATATACATTTCATATAGAAATCCTGTATAACAAGAATCATTTTATAAAATCATTAGCAAAAGCACTGTGGTGTTACCGCAGCTCTTATTGTTATCTGTACATTTTAGTATGTTCTTGCATGACCCCTTCCTGTTTGCATGTACGTTAGTTAGTTAAGTCCTAGTCAGACACTGGCTTGCTCTCCATGTTCATAATTAGTTAACCCTTGTTAAGTTAGAGTTCTAGAAAGTAAGGAGGCTTTTAGATCAAAAGCTCTTGTTGCTTACAAGAACAACCCAGAACAATGTTGTGATGGGAGGGCCCGAGGAACCCAGAATCCCTTGGAAAGGTTGGAAAACCCTTGTTTCAGCTTCCCATGCACCTCTTATTAGACATATCATCCTGGCACAGGGTAACTGAGGAAATATATCTTGGATTACTTAAAATGTGACAGTTATATTTATCCACAATATCTCCCAGGATATATGTAAAGACTATTCTTGGTTTGTTTGATTTTGAACTCAACATGTTAGTTGAGAGAGCTTATCACATTGGCCTCTGTATAATGTAGGAGACAAGCCGACTCCTGCTGGAGCTCCTGCTATTGTGAGAAGGTGTACTTTGTTTATACTTATGATAATGTAAAATCTACTGTGTGAAGCTCAGTGATAACAAGTCTGACCTGTAGTGAAATCCTGATTAATCATAACAAAGCCCAGGAGGGCACAGAGTTACATCGGCTGCTGTAAGGGATTAGTTAATTAGATAGTGTAAATTTATATTTCTGGTTACAGATGTTTTGTTATGCCGCATACACACGATCGGTTCGTCTTCATTGGACGAACCAATCGTGTGTGGGCCCCATCGTTTTTTTTTCCATCGGTGAAAAAAAATAGAACCTGTTTTAAAATTATCTGATGGTTAAAAAAACGATAGAAAAAAACGATCGTCTGTGAGCAAGTCCATCGGTTTAAAATCCATGCATGCTCAGAATCAAGTCGACGCATGCTTGGAAGCATTGAACTTCATTTTTCTCAGCACGTCTTAGTGTTTTACGTCACTGCGTTCTGACACAAACAGATTTTTAACTGATGGTGTGTAGGCAAGACTGATGAAAGTCAGCTTCATCGGATATCTGATGAAAAAATCCATCGGTCCGTTTTCATCGGATGAACCGATCGTGTGTACGTGGCATTAGAGTAATATGAGCAGGAGGGGGAATCTCCTCCTCAACTGTATATAAGACTTGTATTTTGGTTCTAATAAACAGCTCATGTTCAGCAAACGAACGAGTATTGTCTTGTTTGTTGTTGATAGCGGTTTAAATATCTGATATCTATATTCAGACTGGGAGGAAGTGGTATATGATGAAAGCACTCAAGCGGAGTGTGGGATATTTCGGTACAAATGTCATCTGTAATGCTGCCTGTGGATCCTGTTGAGTCTGCAAGTCACCATACTCTCCGTGCTCTGGGTCTCAGAAAGTATGTGTTTTGCATAAGGCAACATTTGCAGCAGAACATTTTGCTATACATTGTTGTATTATTTTTTTTTAGGTGGAGTCCTGTTTTTATTGCAGTGTTGTCGTCAGAAAGGTCACATATATGACTTGCCTGTCAACTATAGGTGTGGATCACAAGTCTGCCTCATACGTGTAAAATGCTCTTGCGTGTAAAATGATTCACATTCACAAGATGTACCATGTATTTTTTCTGCATATTCGAAGATCAACTTAAAAGCTAGTGTTCCCTTTAAGTGCAATGGTTGATTCATATCCAGCAGCAAATAGAACAGTTTAATGTTCTTGCTGACCTACTAAACATGGCTCATACAGCAAAATACTCCCATAGCCACAAGGCAAGCAAAGGCTTAGCTTATCTACATAGGAACTGAAGTTATAAAAAAGCGTTAAGCTCTTTAAGCAAATAATAATTCACTAAACCAAATTCAAAACAACAAATGGATAATTAAGCAGGGCACTTATGGCAAGTATTCAGGCTGCAATGCAGTGATTAACAATAAATAGAAAATGTCAGGGAAAAATAAAATTGTCATTCATCAGGAAAGAAATGGAAAACATTTTCATACATATTCAGCAAATGGTTACAAACAAAGTGTGAAACTTAACAGACTGTTTAGGCTAGCCATACACTGATAGATTTTAAAGCATGGATAGACAAACCTCCCCTGCTGGACTATTGTATTCTGACAGCCGGTGGCATTTAACTTTAATGCCAACAGCACTGTTACTTCAGGCACTTTCAAGTTTAGGTTTAGGTCACATTTTGCCAAGTATACGTGTAAATTATGCCAAGACCTCACCTACTCTGCAAGCAGTAAAGTTCTTCTTTAATATTTAGAACTTATTAAATTATTAAAAAAGATGGTGGTCTCCATACATAATTAGCTATACCAGTATTGCATATTCATATAAGAGAAATTATAACCATATACGTTTGTAAAAGTAAGAACCCTTTATTAAATATTTTCGGTGTGAGATGACAAATTATTGCCTTTTTTATTTAAACTGAAAATATTAACTATGGAAACCATTATATTTAATGCTTAATAAAAAAAAAGACTGTCTCTTTTCCACCCTATAGGCACTACCAGGCAGGGCCAGTGCTATCACTAGGCAAACTTCGCAGCCGCCTAGCGCGTCCTGCTGCCTAGGGTGCCTGGCCACTGGTGTTCCTACTCTCTTCTCCCTGCAGCAAGTAACTAAGGCTCAGCATCAGCAGGCAGCCGCAGCTCCATTTACACATAGTGTTAGAGGCGCAGCGGCGGCGGAGGACTGTGTCTGTGTCCCAACTCCCAAATGAATAGAAGCAAGCAAATATTCATTGATGGGCACTGGTGAGGCTGCATTTAATAGGCGCTGGTGAGGATGCATTTGATGGGCGCTGGTGAGGCTGCATTTGATGGGCGCTGGTGAGGCTGCATTTAATAGGCGCTGGTGAGGCTGCATTTGATGGGTGCTGGTAGGCTGCATTTGATGGGCACTGGTGAGGCTGCATTTGATGGGTTCATTTTTTGGCATGAAAAAAAACAACGTTTTCAAAAACGTAATTTAAAATGATCGTGTGTGGGCTTCACATCGTTTTTCGGCTTCTGAAAAAATCGAAGATGCTGCATTTTTTAAAGCAAGTTATGAGACGGGAGCGCTCGTTCTGGTAAAACTACCATTCATAATGGAGTAAGCACATTCATCACGCTGTAACAGACAAAAAAGCGTGAATCATCTTTTACTAACACGGAATCAGCTAAAAGCAGCCCAAAGGCGAATAGAACTTCCCCTTTAGAGTGCCGTCGTACGTGTTGTACGTCACCGCGCTTTGTTCATGATTTTTTGAAAGTTGGAAAAATTTCGTTTTTTGGACATGCCAAAAAACCCGTTTTTTTTTTCATGCTAAAAAGCGATCGTGCGTACGCGGCATAAGGCTTGGCCCCTACAGTGGGCAAGAATGCATTTAGACAGCCTTGTGTGCTGTAGAAGTGTATTGTAGTGTAGTTATGTAGAAATAGTATTAGAAGCTTCTTGTCTGATACCCAAGGTAAGATAGCAGAAATGCAAAATGTCTCTTCACTTATGGGATAAATACCCTGGTTACTAGTAAAGAAAAAGGGACACTGTAGAAAAATAAGTGGGAGAGAAAACAGAAGAGATAGGAAGAACAGGAAAGGAACATATGCCTTGTTCACTGTGGTACTTTGCAAATCTTCACCCTTGCTGTGCTCAAAGGTATCCTGAGGAAGAAAGCCCCCTGAAACCCTCAAAACTTATTATTATTTTTTTATTGCATTTTACTTTATGCACAGATAATTGAATCTAAAATGGATAATATACTTTTTGAACTGGTACTTTCTTCCTCTTTATTTTGGACCCTAATAAACACCTGCCAAAAGCCCCCATGTGTAAGAATTCTAAGCCAAAAGCTGACACTCATTGCAAACAAACAGGGTATGAAGTCCTGATTTATGTAGATTTCTTGGATAATTTACTGAACCAATGAAAGGAAATGTGTCTCCTGTGTGCCCCTTAGGTATCAATTTTAGTGCTTATTAAACCAGTCTGCGCTAAAACAGAATCAAGTATGAGATGTTGTAAAAAACATGATTACTGTTGTTCTACTGAAGGATTACTATTTTGTACAGTGTGGCTCCAGGGCGACAAACAGGAGGACACTGTATTATCTGTTTGATTCCAATTCCCTTTTCTACTGAAGGGTAACAGACAGCTTTGCAACATAATGTCCCTCCTCATTATACCTTGCAGGAATAAAAATATTGAAATGCTCCGCGTACTGTAGGAATATATCAAATAAAATGCTCAAATTTGTTTTGTGTACAGAATTGTATCCAACATGGCTTTCACGCACTATGAATTTTAACGAATCTGCTTTCCCCCCCCCCCCCACTCATTGGCGAGCAGATGCTGATAGGTGACAGTGAAGAAATTAGGACTTAATGGCATGTTTTTTCCACTCCTGCTCTTACAAGGAGATTCTTCTCATCAATTTTATTCCTGACTTTCCGTTGTTCTTTGAAATGCAGGTTCCGCTAAAGTAGAGATCAGTTGCACTTCTCAGTTTCCATTCGCGTACATTTAACATAAACAAGGGCTCTGTGTAATGTTCCTGAGCTCAGGAGAGCGCTGTAGGTAACTGGTTGTGACGAAGAAACCGATGGACAATTTGGCTGCATTTGGAAATACTTTCACAGCTGTGATTCTGAATGGTATTCGGAGATATATCAAAAGCACAGAACAATGAAATGTATTAAAGCACGATGAAAGGTGCTGAGGTATTTCTGCAAATATCATGCAACTTTACAAAGCTCTCTGTTACAGAAGAACTCAACACTCTGGCTACAGGCACTTTAGGAATGTTCTGTCTGAAGGGTAAGGGTCCTGAAAGATGGACATGTTTTACAGAAACCCCCCTCATTCAAAAGAAAATAGTTTTAAAGTTAAACTCCAGCTTAGGCCTTTTTAGTTTTCATCAGAGAACCTCAGTCAGATTTAAAAAGTTGTTCATTGCCCAAAAGAGGGGTTTTCCTCTTCTGTCTAGTACACATCTCTTACACACCAATAAAAATCCTTAGTCGACTTGTAGATGGGATGGGAAGCCCTGAAACCAAACATTGTATTGTGTTTCTCTTAAGCCTCGTACACACGCACGGTTTTCTAGGCAAGAACCAGCAAGAAAACTGCTGCCAGAGCTTTCTTGCCGAGTAAACTGTGCGTGTGTACAAGGCTTTCAGGTTTCTCGTCAAGAAAACTGCCCAAAATCTCGATGAGAAAAATAGAGAACCTGCTCTCTATTTTCTCGTCGTGATTCTCGGCAGTGTTTTCCTGCCGAGAAACCCGAGAGTGTGTATACTTACCTGTCACCACGGAAACCTGCGCATGCTTGAAATAACTTTGACGTATGCGCAGTAGCTTCCTAGGCATAGGTAGGGTGTAGCAAGATGGCAGTGACGGCATCGAATGTGATGATTGCATGCTCGTCGTAATCGATGACGTCACTGTGGTTGTGCCATTCAAAAGAACGGTGGTTCTTTTGAATGGAGTGTCTGTACACTCAGGCGGCAAGAGTTTCTTGCCAAGAATCTCGTCAGGAAAAATTACGTTTTTCTCCTGACGAAATTCTGGGCCATGTTTACAGGGCTTGGCAGCCTATCTCCAGGGAAAAAATGAACCCCCCTACCCCCCGCCTCTCACCCAAGTACCTTATAAAAAAAACATTTTTTGGAGCAGGGACATACTCACCCAAGTCCACTGCCCTTGTTCCTTTGTCAGAACAGTGGATTGGGGATCCAACGATGCAGGTGTGTACCTGTCTGCTGTCCCCAGCAGTCCCATTTAACTAACTCTACTCTTCTGGATACTAACATGTCCACAACACTGGATGACCAACTATCCACATCATACAGGCAGTGACGTGGACACCCAAAGAAAGACCCTGTCTCTCATACACAAAAAAAGGAGAAGACTTGCAATGGGAATGTCACATGGCCGTAGGGTGGCGGTTATCAAAAGAGCATTTAGTAAAAGAGTTTTACAAATTTGTACAGCTTTATAGTTGGAGGGGTTGAGGGAGGGAGGCGAAAGGTGAGAGTGTCTGTGAGGGCAACCCAGAACTCAGGTTTAATGAAGGAAGAGTTTGAAGGGGAGTAAAATATCCCTGGCAAGACAGCTCCAAATAGACCCACAAGAGGACCACAGTAAGCCTTTTGGGTATAAGTCCACAGTAAGTCCAAACACATTTTCTGAACCCAATGATAATTTATATGGTGCAGAGCTACTGAGAAATTATACACTAAAATGATGTGTTAATAAATACTTCTGTGTCCAAATAGATAAACAAAAATATATATAAAGGGGCAGATCCACATACATACACTGCGCCCGGCGCAGATGTAAGATACGCTACGCCACTGTAACTTACCTGGCTTTGGTTTGAATCCTAAACGAATTTGCGACGTAAGTTACGGCGGCGTAGTGTATCTCTTGCGGCGGAATTCAAATTGGGCGGGTAGGGGGCGTGTTTCATTTAAATGAAGCGCGTCCCCGCGCCGAACGAACTGCGCATGCGCCGTCCGTAAAAGCTCCCAGGGTGCATTGCTCCAAATGACGTCACAAGGACGTCATTGTTTTCAACGTGAACGTAAATGGCGTCCAGCCCCCATTCACGGACGACTTACGCAAACAATGTACATTTTTAAAAATTAGACGCGGGAACGACGGCCATACTTAACATTGAGTACGCCACCATATAGCAGCTTTAATTATATGCCGGAAAAAGCCGAACGGAAACGAAGTAAAAAAATGCGACGGCCGGTCGTACGTTCGTGGATCGTCGGAAATAGCTAATTTGCATACTCGACGCGGATTACGACGTGAACGCCACCTAGCGGACGCCCAAAAATTGCATCTGAGATCCGACGGCGTACGAAGACGTACGCCTGTCGGATCTAACACATATGCCGTTGTATCTTGTTTTGTGGCTACCAAAACAAAGATACGACGCGCAAAATTCGAAATTACGCGGCGTATCAAGAGATACGCCGCGTAATTTCTTGAGGATCTGCCCCAAAATGTATAAAAAATCTAGTCTCTTTAGTGTATTTATTCCACCGTCATGCTCCTCTATACTCTTCTTATACAGATAAACTTGTGCCACCATCACCAGGTAGAATTGTACGCTCACCTCACTTCTGTTAATCGCAGCCTTTTCATTATAACTCCCGCCAATCCCTCTGGGATGGATGCCTTTCTTCCCTCCTGGGATCTAGTACTCCCTTCTGACTGAATATTCCTCACGCGAACCACAATGAATATTCGGTTTATTATTTTTTTTTTATTTTGTATGCATCAAATGTCCAAATTACAGTTCAACTTAATAAAAAGGGATCTTCTCACTATAGATGCTGTTATTGGTGCTTGTGTGTGTGGATGGAGCTGGGGAGGGGGGGGTCTGGGGATGGCATCTTTCCCTGCCCCCCTTTCCGAATCCGAAGTCCTTTTCCCTTTTCTCATGCACCCCCCATTTTTTTCTCTCTCTCTATTCCTTCTATGCTCCTTTTGTTTTTCCTCCTAATTTTTCTTGCCTCTTATCACTTTATTCTACTGGTTCCACTCAGACCGATATGATCTCCCCTCTTTCCTAGCCCCCCCTTCATGCTACAGTATGGATATTCTGCCCTCTTACCAGAGAATTTCTGCAAGGGAGTGGTCCCGGGGATACCCCCCAGCTCCTCTTCCCCATGGTGTGCTCCTTTTCAAGTGGTTGAGAGCACCATTAGAAGGGGTTATGGGTGGCTCATTTTGGGGTTTTGGGGATACCATCGATTTCATATTTATAATTTTTTTTTTGCTTTATACGTTTACCAGTTTCTCATGTTCTTCAATATCCGGGTACATGTTTTTAAGCTTTTGCATCTTTAAATAATGTAGGTTATGCATTTATGTCCTATACATTCTCTCTTGCTTTGTCCATGGAAATTATGTTGTCCTATGCTGTACCTACTTCTGGCTGCATATGCTTGGAATTTAATATTCTTCTTCATTCAATAAACTGTTTATGAAACTAAAAAGGGTGCACCTCTTCGTTGCTATATTTAAAGGGGATTTCTAGACAAAAGGCCATTATCACAGTGATCTGTTATGTGTTTCCTCATACAGATAAAGGGTTTTACCTAAACCTGTACACAAGGTACCTGCTGCTGAAATCTAATAGTGCAGAGTGAACAATACAATGAGTTTCTATGGTTACCGTATTTATCGGTGTATAACTCGCACAGGCGTATAACACGCACCCTAACTTTCAGAGGGAAGTTTCAGGAAAATAACATTCTACACCCCCCTGCGTATAACATGCAGGCACAGTTTACACTCTATTTTCAGGGTAAAAAAGTGAGTGTTATACGCCAATAAATACAGTATATATTGTATTTCCATGTTTAGACGTACATCTACCAACTACTGTGAACCATAAGGACTGTAAGAGATGGAAACTCCTGTGTGTTACTATAGGGAGAGGTCTCATACAAAGAAAGGACTTCCATTTTTTTTTTCAAAATCCTCAATAATATTAGTCAATATTTTATAATACTGTTCATTAGCAGTGTTTGCACACTTTGGGCCAGATTCAGAAAGAATGGCTTAAGTTTAGGCGGGCGTAGCGTATCTCATATCCGCTACGCCGCCGTAACTTAGAGAGGCGAGTACCGTATTCACAAAGAACTTGCGCCCTAAGTTACGGCGGCGTAGCGTAAATGGGCCGGCGCAAGCCCGTGTAATTCAAAGTAGGCTGGTAGGGGGCGTGTTGTATGGAAATTAATCGTGACCCCACGTAAATGACGCGACTAACCAGAGGCGCATGCGCGCGCATGCGCGCGCATGCTCAGTATCACGTCAAATTTTCTCCCTAAGTTACAGCGGCTCAATGCTTAGTCGACGTGAACGTAACCTACGCCCATCCCCATTCACGTACGACTTACGCAAACGACGTAAAATACGACGCTGTTCCGACGTTTCCGACTTCCATACCTTAACACGACTTAATCCTGCTTTATGAGGGGTAAAGTTACGCCGGACCGACGCCTTACGTAAACGACGTAGCTAAATCCGACGGGCGCAAGTACGTTTCTGAATCGGCATATCTACCTCATTTGCATATTCGACGCGGAAATATACGGAAGCGCCCCTAGCGGCCAGCCTAAATATGCACCCAAGATACGACGGCGTAGGAGACTTACGTCAGTCGTATCTTGGCCGAATTCAAGTGCAACTGATTCTAATGCCGCGTACACACCATCACTTTATGTGATGGAAAAAAACGAAATTTTCTGTGAAGTAAAAAACGACGTTTTTGAAACTTCAATTTTCAAAAACGACGTTGCCTACACACCATAATTTTTTCACAATGCTCTAGCAAAGCGAGGTTACGTTCACCACTTTTTTCCATTGAAGCTTGCTTCATAACTAGCTTCTGGGCATGCGCGGGTTTAAAAACGTCGTTTTAAACGTCGTTTTTTGCTACACACGGTCAATTTTTGTGAAACAAAAAACGACGTTTTGAAAAACGACACAAAAAATTTAAGCATGCTTCAATTTTTTTTTTGTCGTTTTTCACAAGACATAAAACAACGTTTTCCCCCACACACGGTCATTTAAATTGACGTTTTAAAAAATTTCGTTTTTTTTCATCACATAAAGTGATGGTGTGTACACGGCATAAGAATCAGTCGCATAGATACGACGGAGATCATTCGGACATACAACGACGTATCTGGAGATACGCCGTCGTATTTCCTTTCTGAATCCGGGCCTTTGTATCAATTTTTTTTTTTAAAGTAATTTTATTTTTTTACACCTTACCCTTTATTTAAAATATAAAATATAAGCATAAATATTAATCATAAATAAACCAACAAATGAAGTCTGTGTTCAGCTTAGGAAACACAATGAGGCGAAAACACTTTTAATGTTTTTTTTCTCGAGGAGCAATGTGGCAGAAAAGCTATTATCTTGATGTAAAACACTGAACAAGGCTTTTTAACCAAGGAATACATTGTTCAAAATAAATAAATAAATAAGGTTGTTTACTCCTCATTACATTGATATTGTGCCTTGTATAGCTTCTTGCGGTAGATATAAACCTTTAACACATCAAAATGTCATGTTAGCTCTCCCAATGGGCCTTTTTACAGAAGACTCCTTTTCTATGTTTCTCAAGCAGCTAACTGGATAATAAAGAGGGTGGCAAGGGAAAACTGTGATAAATAATGGACCCACCTAAGACACATTTCTTAACCGGTTAATGAACGGCTCATGACTATACACGTCGGCAGAATGGCACGGCTGGGCAAAGTGACGTATATATACACGTCACTTTCAATTTTCCATTGTGTGGGCACACGCCCCTGACGCGAGCTTCGTGACCGTGCTGGCGGGACCCGCGGACTCGATGTCTGCCGGTGTCCACAATCGGGTCACAGACCTGCAGGATGGGGAGAGGCAAGTGTAAACAAGCATCTCCACGTTGTGCCTAGTGACACTGACACTGATCGTGTGCTCCCTCTCATTGGGAGCAACGATCAGTGACATGTCACTCGTAGCCACGCCCCCTAACAGTTAGAATCACTCTCTAGGACACACTTAACCCCTTCCTAGCCCCCTAGTGGTTAACCCTTTCGCTGCCAGTCACATTTATACAGTAATCAGTGCATTTTATAGCACTGTCGCTGTATAAATGCGAATGGTCCCAAAATAGCATCAAAAGTGTCCGATGTGTCCGCCAGAATGTCGCAGTCATGATAAAAATCGCTGATCACCACCATTACTAGTAAAAAAAAATATAAAAAAAAATGCCATAAAACTATCCCCTATTTTGTAGATGCTATAAATTTTGCGCAAACCAACCAATAAGCGCTTATTGCAATTTTTTTTACCAAAAATTTGTAGAAGAATACGTATCGGCCTAAACTGAGGAAATTTTTTTTTTATATATATATTTTTGGGGGGATGTTTATTATAGCAAAAAGAAAAAAATATTGAATTTTTTTCACAATTGTCGCTCTATTTTTGTTTATAGCGCAAAAACTAAAAACTGCAGAGGTGATCAAATACCACCAAAAGAAAGCTCTATTTGTGGGAAAAAAGGACATCAATTTTGTTTTGTGGGCCGGTCATTTAGTAGCCAACTGGTCCGGTGGGTGAAGTGGTTAAAGAGACCAGGTCAAGACTCATAAAAGTGTTCAGAAAAGCATAGAAAAATTGTAAATATTTTTTTTAATCACTTGCAATGTGCATTGTGAACTTGCTAGGGAATCGACATTCTATACATTTTGATATCCCAAGCAAAGCCTCCTCCCTACTTGCACCTCATAGCCCCACTTCTATTAAGCCTAGTACAAACGATCAGAAAATTGGATGAAAAATACAGATTTACATAAAAGAAGTGATCACGACAGTTCATTCAGATATAGAGAAGCACTCTTTTTATTATTGCAATGAATGGGCAGTGCACCTGAAAAGCGATTTGGAAGCGTCGCAACACAGGGCATTTTTAACCCTTTCTTCGGCCGCTAGTGACCAAAAAGTGCAACTTAAACAGCGCTAATGCAATGCTAAAATGAGTGGCTCTTTAGCGCTAACACACGGGCGGCCCCAGGGTGAAAGGGGCCTTAAAGGAAAGGCTTTTGCAAAAAAAAAAAGTTTGCCATGGACAGGGCAGCAGTTTAAAATAAAGGCCCTAGCAACATAAAACAAAAGACAATCTAAAAATGAATGAAAGTGCCAAAAAAAAATTTTTTTTGAAGAGAAACCTTGCAAAGCCAAGCAAACAGTGGCCCAGATTCAAGAAGCACTTGCGCCCGCGCAACCATAGGTTACGCAGCGCAAGTGCTTACTTGCTGCGGTGTAACGAGTGCTCCTGATTCAGGAACCTCGTTACACCGACTGCAGGCTAAAATCTGCGCGGCATAAGGCTCTTATGCCTCGCAGATTTTAGGCTGCATTCTTGCGGGGGCCGCTAGGGGGCGCTCCCATTGTGTATCAGCGTGTAGTATGCAAATTGCATACTACCACTGATTCACAAGCTTGAGCGGGCACCTCGCAAGCCAGGTACAGAGTTTCCGTACGGCTACTTTTAGCGCAAGGCTGCCCCTTCTAATAGTAGGGGCAGCCAATGCTAAAGTATAGCCGGCCTTCCCGCGCAGTGAAATTTGAATTTCACGGCGTTTGCGTAAGTGAAACGTGAATGGCGCTGGACGCCATTCACGTTCACTTAGAAGCAAATGACGTCCTTGCGACGTCATTTGCCGCAATGCACGTCGGGAAAGTTTCCCGACAGGGCATGCGCTGTACGCTCGGCGCGGGAGCGCGCCTAATTTAAATGATTCCCGCCCCCGGTGAGATCATTTAACTTGCGCGCGCTTACGCCGGACAAATTTGCCGGCGCGCCCTCGCAATTCACGGAGCTACTGGTCCGTGAATCGAGGGCAGCGCAATTCTACTTGAATCTGGGCCAGTGCCTCCTGGGAAGCTGAGTGTTTCTGCCTATGACGGAACAGAAGACGTCGGAGGCGCGGCTTTTGAAAAATCGTACGGCCGCGATTCTGGGATAAGGTAAGGTTAGGTTACCGGCATATAAGATGACCCCCGACTTTTAAGAAGATTTTAAGGGGTTAGAAAGTCGTCTTATACGCCGGAAAATACGATAATCCCATCACAGTAAAACCCTCATTAAATATGTTAGATTTTTTGTGTAAAACATAACATAATAACTTTGTTTTCACATATACAAAATTAAAACATTTCAATTAACTCATTTATGCCGCGAATATTTATTTTACTCAAGTCCATTTTAGATTATTAGCAAGGCACTAAGAAACAATCAATTCTTTTTGTGAGCTTTCTTTGTTGGAAATTAATATATTTTCTATTTTCATACCCAATTAGGCTTACCTCTTTGTTGTTTCTGTCTGCTTGCACTAAAGTTCCGTTCAGGCAAGGCTCTACATATTGAATTTCTTCATTATACTGTTAAAATAAAAAAATAAAGAGGGAGGCGGTGTTACAAGAATTCCTACATAGACATATGTACATTTCACAGCATTCAGAGACTTTTGCGATACAAATAACAGTTGAATGAGCATCACTTTCTGAGGACAGATTCACACTGTTGCGTTGTGTTGCTACACTTTCCATTATGTCGAACTTTAAAGTGTGTCTAAAGCCTCATACACACGATCGGAATTTAAACAAACTTTTACGTGGATTTTTGTTCACAGGGCGTTGGCCGTGAACTTGGAAAGCATACACACGGCAGGACTATTTCAGCCAACATTCACCAAATCAATTTTTTTCTGCTCTTTTCTGCTCTTTACCGCCACCCTTTGGTCAACTTCTGCTATTGTTGGTTGATTTTAACATTGGTTCCAAGCATGCGTGTTTGTACTTTGGACTAAAGTCCGATGGGATTTTGCACCGTAGGACTTTTGTTGCCGAAAAGTTTGTCCGTTTGCAGAGCGAACATTTGTCCAATGAAAACCGAAAAAGTTTGTCCGATGGAGCGTACACAGTGTCACATTGTACACACAGATTTTTTTGAAAACCTGCTCATTTTGAAGTTTGTTGTCAAAAAGTCTGACCGTGTGTATGGGCCTTACGCCACAAATTTTATATATTGAAAACCACAAGTCATTAGATGTAGTTCTGTATTCTTTTTATTTTTTCTGGCTTTTTTCTCCCCTCTACTTTCACCTGTGATCCCGCCAGTTACACAATTCCTGTTTTTAAGGTGACGGCCATGCAGGTGCAGGTAAGAGGTCCTGAATGCAAAAAGTGTGCATTTGGTGCCATTCACCAGCATTACTGTCAAATTAGGGCGAGTGTCTGTGTAGCTGCTGTATCCTTAAGGCCCGTACACACGGTCAGACTTTTTGACAACAAACTTCAAAATCTGTACGTTTTCAAATTTGTCCGATCGTGTGTCGCTCCATCGGACCAACTTTTTCGGGTTACATCGGACAAAAAGTTTGGTCTGCAAACGGACAAACTTTTCGGCAACAAAAGTCCGATGGTGCCTAGTCCGACCGTGTGTACAGCAAGTCATCTGTGCAAATACGCATGCTCAGAACCAAGGTAAAATCAACCAACAATAGCAGAAGTTAACCAAAGGGTGGCGGTAAAGAGCAGAAAAGAGCAGAAAAAACACGTGATGTTGGGAACGTTTTAGAAAAGTTTGCAGAAAAGTCAGAGCGTGTGTATGCTATGGGTGTGACCGGTCAACTCTCTTCGGACAAAAATCCAAGGGAAAGTTTGTTTGATGTCCGACCGTGTGTACGAGGCTTGAAGGACATAATCGGGTTGCTTAGCGGCTGGGCGGCTTAATCCGCATACACACATGGCCCATTCAGGGACTACAGGTGTCAAAGCCCATGTGAATGAGGTCAGGAGGCTTCATAGAGACTTGTGAAGGATGAAGTCTCCAATCTGGGTCCAGGTTTTTGCGAACAACCAGCACATTGATTGTGCATCTGTCTGCAGGGCTATTTGTTGGCCTCAAGAAGGGGTGTTCTGATCAGGCCAACACCTGAAATAGAGAGTCTGGGCCAGATTCAGAAAAGAGTTACGACGGCGTATCTCCTGATACACCGTCGTATCTCTGAGTGCGGTCGGTCGTAGTATCTATGCGCCTGATTCAGAGAATCAGTTACGCATAGATATTCCTAAGATCCGACAGGTGTAAGTGTCTTACACTGTCGTATCTTAGGCCCCATACACACGAGAGGATTTATCCGCGGATACGGTCCAGCGGACCGTATCCGCGGATAAATCCTCTCGAGGATTTGCGCGGATTTCCATGCGATGGAGTGTACTCACCATCGAAACGAAATCCGCGCGAAATCCTCTGGCGATGACGTGTCGCGCCGTCGCCGCGATTATGACGCGGCGACGTGTGCGACGCTATCATATAAGGAATTCCACGCATGCATCGAATCATTACGACGCATGCAGGGGATCCCTTCGGACGGATGGATCCGGTGAGTCTGTACAGACCAGCGGATCCATCCGTTGGGATGTATTCCAGCGGATAGATTTGATAGCATGTCATCAAATATTTATCGTCTGGAAATCCATCCCAGGGGATAAATATCCGCGGAAACAGATCCGCTGGAGTGTACACACCATAGGATCTATCCGCTGAAACCCATTCGCTGGGATTTTTCAGCGGATGGATTCTATCGTGTGTATGGGGCCTAAGTCTGCATTTTCTGGCTGGCCGCTAGGTGGCGCTTTCGTTTGTTTACGCGAGGAATATGCAAATTACTATTTATGTAGACCGCCCGGCGCTTTTTTTTTTTACGTTGTTTGCGTTCGGCTTTTTCCAGCGTAAAGTTACCCCTGCTATATAAGGGGTATGTGCGGCGTATCCTATGTTAAGTATGGCCATCGTTCCCGCGCCGAGTTCTGAAATTTTTATGTCGTTTGCGTAAGTCGTTCGCGAATACGGCTGGACGTAATTTACGTTCACGTCGAAAGCAATGACGTTTTGTGGCGGATTTTCGAGCATGTGCATGCGCATGCGCCGTTCAAAAAAAACGTAAAATATGCGGGGTCAAGCCAAATTTAAATAAAACACGCCCCCAACATCCCCATTTGAATTAGGCGGGCTTACGCCGGCCCACATACATTAAGCTGCCATAACTTAGGGCGCAAGTTCTTTCTGAATACGGAACTTGCGCCCAAAGTTACAGCGGCGTAACGTATCTAAGATACGTTACGCCGGCCGGACAGATACACCATTGTATCTGAATCCGGCCCACAGTGTTTAAAGGAGCTGTATAGTCCCAATTTGAGGAGTTTGTTAACCGCTCGCTGACTGGCTCACGCTGATATACGTCAGCAGAATGGCACTTCTGCGCAAACTGACGTACCTGTATGTCAGTCCGCAAAAAGCAGTATGGCAGCAGCCCGCGATCACAGCGAAGAGAGGCAGAACCGTGAACTGCCTACTGTATGTAAATAAGGCATTTCCCTGTTCGACCTAGTAACATGACAGTTCCCTGACATCGGAAACATTGATCTCTGTCATGTCAGTGGTAGCCCATCCCCCCTGCAGTTAGAACATGCTAAGGGAACTCACTTAACCCCCTGATTGCCCCCTAATGTTTATACAGTAATCAGTGGCTATGATTCCCAAAATAGTGTCAAAAGAGTCCGATCTGTCCGTCGCAATGTCGCAGTTCTGAAAAGATCACTGCCATTACTAATAACAAAAAATGTATAATAAAAATGCCATAAATCTATCTCCTATTTTGTAGACGCTATAACTTTTGCGCAAACCAATCAATATACACTTATGCCACGTACACATGATCGGTTCATCCGATGAAAACGGACCGATAGATTTTTTCATCAGATATCCGATGAAGCTGACTTTCATCAGTCTTGCTTACACACCATCAGTTAAAAATCCGATCGTGTCCAATGCGGTGACGTAAAACACAATGACGTGCAGAGAAAAATGAAGTTCAATGCTTCCGAGCATGCGTCGACTTGATTCTGAGCATGCATAGATTTTTGACCGATGGATTTCCCCACAGACGATTGTTTTTTTCTATCGGTTTTTTAACCATCAGAAAATTTTAAAACAGGTTCTATTTTTTTTCACCGATGGGAAAAAAAACGATGGGGCCCACACACGATCGGTTCGTCTGATGAAAACGGTCCATCGGACCGTTTTCATCAGACGAACCGATCGTGTGCACAGGGCATTATTGTGATTTTTTTTACCAAAAATATGTAGAAGAATACAT